>NC_052058.2:101180230-101480230 GCF_903992535.2 Arvicola amphibius | reverse complement strand
AAGGCAGTTCCCATTGGTGGTCCTGTGGGGCCTGGTGTCAGCCAGGGCCAGAAGCTGGCTCTGCAGAGTATGGGTTCAGGTTTCTCCTGAGGAGGACTTGTTGCTCATCCATGCAAACAGGCAGAAGCCACAGAGGGGGAAACTGAGGAAGAGGGCAGGAGGGGACAGAGTGTTGGAGAAGTACCAAGGCCAAGTTGCTGGGTTCTGTGACTTCTCCCCCTTTCTGAAAAGAGGAAACATGTTGCTTAAGTGTGCCCTCGAGCAGGAAACCTGAGGCTTGTTGATCTTGAATGCTTGCCAGAATCTTGGCCCCAGATCTGGGCTTGAGACCCAGGGCATACATCATTTAGCTTATGAAGGGGAAAAGATGAAGGCCGGTGCTGTGAGGGATCCTGGGTACGTGTGGTTTCTTTGCATTGCTTCCAAGGAGTAGATGGGACCTTCTAGGGTCTCTACTTACTGCTATTGCCCTGGTGACCCATGCAAACTTCAGATGGTAGTCATTTTGGTTTAAAGTGCTCCTATAGGGTGCAAGGCCAGGTGCAGAGGATACCATAGCTACTATTTTATTGACTCCAGGAGCTCAGTTCCATGTCATGGAGGGAGGAATTATGGATCAAATATCCAATGGTCAGAGCAGACAGGGCACACATCGTATGACATGAATGATCCCCATCTTGCCCAGTGTTTCCTAAAGAGCACACTCCCTGTGTCACAGACAGAAGCCTGAGACATCCCCAAAGCTACTGTTCTCTGAGAAGCAGAGCTCACTGCTCCTCCTCCTGCTGCTGTTGCTATTC
Organism: Arvicola amphibius; assembly: GCF_903992535.2. Classification (NCBI taxonomy): domain Eukaryota; kingdom Metazoa; phylum Chordata; class Mammalia; order Rodentia; family Cricetidae; genus Arvicola; species Arvicola amphibius. The sequence goes on along the minus strand of NC_052058.2, from coordinate 101,479,430 downwards.
CTTCTTTTTAGCCCAGGCTGCCCTTGAACCTGCTACGTACTGAGAATGACCTTAAAATCCTGATATGCCCACCTTCCGAGCCCTAGGAATATGAATGTGTACCACTATACCCCGTTTATGTGGCACTGGGGTCAAGCTCAGAGCCTCATGCTAGGCAAGCCTTCTACAACCGAGTTTTATCCCAGCCCAGAGCTGATAACTTCCCGATGGGGTCTTGTAAGACAGTGTGACCTTGGGGAAGAAGTCAGTGCTGTGAGAAAGAAGGGCGTCAGCGTCAGCGCCTCGTGTCTGACTAGAACCCCACCCCCTGCTCTTGCCTGCTGTTCTTTCAGCGGGAGGTGAGTGATCTGACAGGAAGGCTTGGTGGACTTGTCCCACAAGGACAGAGAGGTGACGAGAGCAGGTTACCAGTGGCACGCTTGGGGGTTGGTATATCGGGTTTCCTGTCTTACAGCTAGAGAGGCGCTGAGATCTGGAGGGCATCGAAGGTCATGGATGGGGCAAAATCAGGACTTGCTCAAGGTCACCCATTTCCTAGTCCCTGTGGTGTCTGGGGGAAAAGGCAGGAAGTTATTTTTCTTATCGCTGTGACAAGATACCTAAGCAAAGCTACTGAAGGAAGAGAAGAGGAGTCTTGGGTCACAGTTTGAGGGCGCAGCCCACTGTGCAGGGAAGTAGACCGCAGAGGCACGAGGCTGCACAGTGTGTCCGCAGTCAGGAAGGGGGGCGCTGACTGCTTACTCTCCCCTCTTTCTCAGTACTGGACCCCAGCCCACATTAAGATGAATCTTCCTCTTCTGGAAACACGCTCATAAACATACCCAGAGGTGCCTCTCCATGGTGGCGTACAATCCTGTCAAGTTGACAAGAAGGTGAAGAACTGCCACACCCTCCTACAGTCACCCTCGCTAAAATGGTCATTTGCAAATGGCTGCCGTCATTTGCACAGCACATCTCTGTGTCCTAAATGTCTCATGTCACATCACTGTTGCAAAACTATCATTGAAACCCTTTAAGGGTTTCCTATTATCAAGCCATCTGTATAAAATGGAGTGGTTAAGGACTTGCTCAAGCACACACAGCAGATAGAGTTGAGACTGAACTGTGGCTGTGTCTGACCTGAACCCGTGGCCCCAGGCCACTGCTATGTGCCACTCTGGTAGACAAACCCTGAATGTTGTCAAACTCTGGAGGAAAGAGATGACACTTGAGTTATCCCAAAATGCCAAGGCTTCCTGGAGGAGGCGGTACCTAAGCTAAATGTCTTAAATATCATTTTTTGGTCTGGGAAGATAGCTGAGTCAGTAAAGTGCTTGTCATGGAGGTAGCAGGGCATGAGTTTGATCCTAAGCACCCATGTAAAAAGAATGGCTGCATCAGTATGGCCTCGTGTCCCTAGTACCAGGGAAGTGGAGGCGAGGGGACCCATGGAGCATGCTGGTCAGCCCGTCGAGCAGAATTGGTGAGTTCTTGCTTCAGTGAGAGATACTGGCTCAAAAACCAAGGTGGAGAGAGACTGAGGAAGATGCCATCATTAACCTCTGACCCCCAACATTCTCTCTCTCTCTCTCTCTCTCTCTCTCTCTCTCTCTCTCTCTCTCACACACACACACACACACACACACACACAATTGCACATCACTGACATGCACACAAACGTCTCTTTTAAATAGACATTTCCAAGCACCCACAAAAGTAAGGACAATATGAACCGAATCTTGAAGGAATGAGGCAGAGGAGATGACACTAGAGCCTGGGATTGCCAATCTCCCTGGTAGGTGGGCCCTATAAATCCTGAGCAGCAGCACCATGGGGTGTGGGTGACACAGAAGTGGGTGAGACACCTTGGAGCTGACTTCGGCAGTACGGAGGATGACCACTCCTTGTCTTTGGATACAGCCCCTGATGCATCTACCTGTGGCTGTAGCAGATGAGGGCTTGCAGCTTAGGGCAGCAGCAGCAATAGGTGGGTAACTTCTGGGAGTCTGGCTCAGACATGTTCACAATGGGAACTTCAGTCTTTCAGCCCTGATAGTCCTAGGATGGGCATGAGAACCTAAATCCACAGAGACTTGTGGGTGACACTGTCCCGGAACCTCATAGGTGCTACAGCAGGCAACAGCTGACTCTTCTTCACTGGGGGTCAAGGTCACATTTGTTTACACAGCAGACACGGTTGTTGCTTGGGCTGGAAAGTTTTATAGTAGGTGACAGTTTTTGACAATGAAGATGTCCCAACATGGGTTGGAGAGATGGCTCAGGGAGTAAAGTGCTTGCTGTACAAGTTTGAATTTCCAGACCCCCATGAAAAGCTAGACTGAGTAGTACCCTTCTGTAGTCCCAGGGGCCTTTGGGGAGATGGGAGGCAGAGACAGGAGCACCCCTGGAAACTCTGGGAGCAGTCAGCCATGTACATCACAGTAGCATGTCCTCTGACATGTGTGCTATGACATGCACATACACACCACACACACGCACACACACACGTGCCCCCCCCCCACGGGATGTCCCCGGGCATCATACAGCAAGCAGTTAAGCCTCCCGAGGGTTAGAGGATTAAAGACTTCCAGAGATGCCTCTGGCATCACTCTGCCTCAGCCAGGGTCACCATGGATGTGACCTACAAATGACCCTGTAGGTCTGGCCCAGGTATCACTGCTCTATTTACTGACATGTTTGTTGCCCTGCCTTCTTCCACAGCGTGGTTCTTCCCTTTCCTGGTGATTCTTGTGCCTTTCCCATCCTTTCCCATCACCTACATGAAGAGAGAGATGACCAAGAAAGCAATTTAATCAATTACCTAATTTATTTATTTATTGTGTAAGTGTGGTATAAGCATGTATCCATGTTTGTGTATGTGCATGTATGGAGGTACCCAGGCATATGCAAACACTGCATGGGGAGATCACCAGAGGTGGTCTTCTTGATCACTCTCTACCTTATTTCTTTGAGTCAGGGTCTCTCAATGGACCTGGAGTTTAAGGATTGGCTAGGCTGGCTGACCACTAAGCTCAGAGGAACCACATATCTCTGCCCACTTTCTCCAGCTTTGACATGAATGTTGAGGATCCAAATTCAGGTCCTCATTCTTGTATGGTAAGAATGTTACCCATGGAGCAATCTCCACAGTCCCTTCTTATATCCTTCCTTAATTTCCATCTTGTATCCATCTTTCTCAGGCTGGCTTTGCTGATGAGCAAGGAACAGTAACGGGTGAAGTATTCTGGAATCTCTCTAGCACATGTGACAAGATCAGTCCCTGTGTCCTTATGGGGGAAGATGGAGGGCAGCTGTCAGGCACAGGAGGATTGCCGTTTTTTCAGCTGTAAGTCCTTGACAATTGTATACCACTCACTACCGCAGCTCATAAAGTAAGACCAGAATATTTCCCATATGAGCTGTGTTGCAACTGTAGGACTGCGGTGAACGCACTCATTCGCAATCTTATTTTGTCCCATGGCAACCATATGAGGTCATCTCTTAAGAGTGGGATCTACTAGATCACTCAGTTCTTTTCACAGAAAGGGAAACAGAGAGAGACTGGAGAAAGAGTCAGTCATCCCCCAGAACCTAGGGTAATAAAACAGCAGCTATGGGAGCCTGCACTTGTATCCCAGTTCAGGGGAGGTGGAGATGGCAGATCCCAGGGACTTGTTGGCCAGCCAACATACACTTCTTGGTGAGTCCTAAGCCAATGAGTGACCCTGCCTCACAAAACCAGGGGCCGGTGCCTGAAGAATAATAACTGAGGCTGACTCAGTATCTATTTTTCTTTTGTAATTCAGCAATAGATATTTTTTGCCACCCACAAGTCAGAACTTGGACTCACAGAGAGTTTGAGTTGTCTGTAAGTTAGAAAGGGTGGGGCATGGCAGCAAGGCACAGTGCTCACGGGCTGTGTCTCCATCAGAGAGCACAGCCTGTGGCCGAAGGAGGGGATGCCCTACCTCTCCTTGTTGGCTCAGCCCTGGGGCAAACGGGGTTACATATACACACCTGTGGAGTGCATGCAGAAAAGAGAGGGCGTGTGACACCATACTCCTCAAGGAGGAAGTCACCAGGAAGTGTTCCTGGGAAAAGAGAAGACTCAGTAGAGCCATCACCTTCAGATGCCTGTGCACAAGGGAAGTCAACGGGACTTGGCTTTGCTTCTTCTTCTTCTTTTTTTTTTTCTCATGGTTTATTTTTTTTTATATTTAAAAATTTCCATCTCCTTCCCTCCTCCTCCCCCCTCCCTCCACTCCTCCTCCCCCTTCCCTCCCCTCCTTCTCCCCCTTCCCTCCCCTTCCCTCCACCCATACCTCCCCTCCCTCCCTCTCAAGGCCAAGGAGCCATCAGGGTTCCCCACTCTATGCTAAGTCCAAGGTCCTCCCAACTCCCCCCAGGTCCAGGAAGGTGATCGACCAAGCTGAGCAGGCTCCCACAGAGCCCGTCCATGCAGAAGAATCAGAGCCCAGCGCCATTGTCCTTTGCTTCTCAGTCAGCCCCCACTGTTGGCCACATTCAGAGAGACGGGTTTGGTCGCATGATCCATCAGTCCCATTCCAACTGGAGTTGGTGATCTCCCTTTAGTTCTGTCCCACCGTCTCCATGAGTGAACGCACCCCTCTCGTTCCTGACTTTCTCCCTCATGTTCTCGCTCCTTCTGCTCCTCATCAGGACCTTGGGAGCTCAGTCCAGTGCTCCAATGTGGGGCTTTGCTTCTTTTTAAGGAAATCCCCAACAAACACAACTTAAGGGAGACAGGAATTTTCAGGTTCACAGTTTGAGGGTTCAGTCTATTGTGTCGGGAAAGCATGGTGATAGGTGATCGGAACAGCATTACATTGCGCTTGCTGGTTGTATCGCGCCCACAGTCTGGGAGTTAAGAGGGAATACCAGTGCCGATGCTCAGCTCACTTTCTTCTTTTTATTTAGCCCGCAGGATGGTGCTGACCATAGTTGGGGTGGGTCTTCCCATCTCAATTATCTCAGTCTAGAAACTCCCTCACAGATGGGCCTGGTGCTTGAATCTAAGGCAATTTCAGGTCCCATCAAGTTGAAAATCAACATTAACCCTCTCAAGGATATGTAACAGTCCAGTGGCCACATTCTGAGGATGCCCAGCAGCTGTGGGTTAGGCCACATTATCCATGACGGTGCTTCATCTCCAGGACACACCTGGGGCCTTTCCACTCTAAAGCCATGGGCTGGGGTATGTCTCTGTGCTAGGACAGTTGCCTAATGCATGCAAGGCCCTGGGTTAATCTTCAGTACCACAAAAAGTCCAAACCAACTTTAAAAAATGTTTATTTAATTTTAATTGTTTGTGTGTGTGTGTGTGTGTGTGTGTGTGTGTGTGTGTGTGTGTGTATGTGAATGTAGATGCTAGAATATAGAAAAGGATGTCAAACCCCTGGACCTGGAGTTACAGGCAGTTGTAAGCCAATATGGGTGCTAGGAACAAAATTTGTGTTCTCTACAAGAACAGTACACATTCTTAACTTCTGAGCCATATCTCCCCACCTCAAATCCTTAATGTTTATTCAGTTTTAAGGACATACATTGTACTAGATATCACTGAATATTAAGCTGTCAGCGGAATTCTAAGAACTAAGAGAAGACTTTACTCTGAGTAAGTCATTCAGTTGATGAGTTCTGATCAAGATGTCTGTGGAACGGGAGGCAAGCAGAAGCCACGTATGTGTGCATGCCTCTAATCTCAGCACTTGGGAGGTGAAGGCAGGAGGATCACCACGGGCTCGAGGCCAGCCAGGGGTACACAGCAAGACCACAACTAAAGGAGGAGAGAGGATGCAAACTCCATCTAAGTAGGAAGAAGTTCTGTCTAGCATGCTTATATAAAGCCCTGAGTAGGGTATCCAGCATGCCACAGACTGGGAGCCATTGCCCGTGCCTGCTATTCCAACACTTGAGGGGTGGGAGCAGGAGGTTAAGGAGTTCAAGGTCATCCTCTACTACAATCAAATTTGAGGCCAGCCTGGGCTACATGAGATCCTGTCTCAAAATGGGGGAGGGTGGATAAAGAGGGCAATGGGTGGGTAGTAAGTATGCTTAAAATATAGTATATACATGGTGAAATAGTCAATTTTTTAAAGCAACAAGCGGAAGAGCTAAGAGTCATGGTTTCATGAGTCCTGCAACCCCACCGGAGCAATGGTGGAGTTAATACACTCCAAAGAAGCAATGCCTAATGTAATACTAGGCAGATCTGGGACGTTAAATAAACAATGCTACTGGCATTTAGAGTCCAGTTAAGATTATATGGTGCTGGGGATTGAACTCGGGGCTTTGCGTATACTAGACACATGCTCTACCACTGGACAACACCTCTAGCCCACGGCTTTTAGAGTTGCAAAGGCTCAGGGTCTCACTGTGTAGCCCAGGCTGGCCTCAGCTTTGAGGCAAGTCTGTTGGTATTTCTACAGGACGCACACAGGCCCTGAGAGGAGAGCCAAGGTGCCCGAGGCAGTCTATAGGCAAGAAGTAGAACTTGGACTCAAACATAACTCTATTTGTCTACAAACATGTGCAGCTGACTGTTTCTCCAGGGAAAGTGAAAGAGCTTTGAAAATTTGGCATCCAATAACTTTACGGGTGATCTGAGAAAGGGCTGAAGACTCCCTACATGCTAAATTCCATGTCAAGGTCATCTGGATTTACCCTGAGAAAGCCATAAAAACGTGTGTCATTAGCCCAAGGAGTTGGGCCCAGCCAGGTGACATGGACTACAAACATTATTTATTTATTTTTTTAAAAGACAGAGTTTCTCTGTGTAGCCCTGGCTGTCCTAGAACTAGCTCTGTATACCAGGCTGGCTTCAAACTCACAGAGATCCAAGTCCCAAGTGCTGGGACTGAAGGTGTATGCCACACCCCCCAGCATACAGACATCAGGTTTACAAAGAATTTACACAGGATTTTGTTCATTTCTAATGCTTGTGTGTATGTGCATGTGTGTGTGCGTGCTATGTATAAGCAGGCACATGTATAAGCATGAACATGGAGGCTGAAGGGCAACTGTTAAGTGTCTTCCTTAGGAATGTTGTCCACGTTAGACACAGGGTCTCTCACAGGCCTGTAGCTTGCTGGGCAACAGTGAACCAGGGACAACCTGCTTCCATCTCTCTGATGCTGCGGTTACAAGCAACCACCACTATGTCTGGCACGTTTACACGGGTTCCGGGATCAAACTCAGATCTGTCTGCTTGCGGATCAAGCACTTTACCCACTGAGCCATCCCCTCATCCCCTGGGCTCTGTCTGCTTGCTGTTGAGACAGATCTCATACAGCCCATGCTGGTCTCAAACTCACCATGTAGCTGAAGATGTCCTTACTCTCCTGATCCTTCTGCCTTTACCCTCCAAGTGCAAGAGTCACAGGCAGGCACACACACACACACACACACACACGCACGCACGCACGCACACACGCACGCACACACCCCAACAGCTTAACTAGTGTTAACCAGGTATAAAGTTGTTAGTTAAGTAACTAAAGGCAAACCAACTTCTAGTGGAGACGATGACTCCTGGAAATGTCCACCACCCATGGGGAGGGGAGCTTGGGAAGAGTCTAGAACTACAATACAGGACACAGAGCAAAGACTGTGGGAGGCGGAAGTGTTCAGCTGGGGACAGACACAAGAGGCTGGCCTCTTGTGCTGGCTACTTTTATGTCAACTTGAAACAAGCTAGATTCACTGGAGAGAAGGGAGTCTCAGCCGAGAGAATGCCTCAGGAAGACTGAGGTACAGGCAGGCCTGTAAGACATTTTTCTTAATGATTGATGAGGAGGGCCCAACCCATTGGGTGGTGCCACCGCTGGGCGGGAGTTCTTGGTTCTAGTAGAGAGCAGGCTGAGTAAGCCATTAGGAGAAAGCCAGTAAGCAGCTCCCCTCCAAGGCCTCTGCCTCAGTTCCTGTCTCCAGGTTCCTGCCTTGTTTGAGTTCCTATCCTGACTTCTTCCTTCAGTGATGAACAATATGGAACTATAAGACAAATGAACCCTTTCCTCCCCAACTTGCTTTGTGCTCATGGTGTTTCATCACGGCAATAGTAACCCTAAGTGAGACACCCCCCTTCCCCCGAGGCACACATAAGAAATGGAGTGTGAGGAGCTAAAGGTGCCTCAGGTGTCAAAGTTGGTGGACCATACATCCCTGCCCTGCTGCCCAGCTGCAGAAACTGGTGGCTTCACTTTTCTTAGTGACCTCTGCTCCTCTGGGAGCTGTACCAGGGTGGCCCAGTCCCTGGCACGTCCCTGCCCTTGGCTCTCACTGGTGGGCAGCACAGCTGGCGTTTGCCGACCTACAGCTCTGCCTTGCTCTAAGGGTTCTCTTCTTCTCTTGGACTCTCCAGCTGCATTCTCTGGCCTCGCTCTGTCCCCCTGTTCTGGCAGGCCCGACCTGGCAGTGGTAACTGGCAAACATCATTCCCCTGCCTCAAAGCTACAGACAAAGAAGCAGCTTTGCCTGAGTAGCCACCTGCCTTTCAGAAGCCTCAGGAACGTGGGCTGGGATGAGCCCAGGGCCAACTTCCCAGAAAAGAGGCCTGGAGGGAGGGAATGGTGTGCAGGGCTGTCTGGCTCGCCTTCAGAGGAAGACAGGTTCTGAGGAAAAGGAGTCTCTCTCACTGAGTGCTGGTGTGGAGGTGTGGCTCATTTCAATTCACCTATCCTGGGAAGCCAAACCAAGAATGTATTTATTTTGTTATTCAAACTTTTATTTTATTTTTCTTTCCTTTCTTTCTCCCATCTCTTTTTTCTTATTTTCCTTTCTCTTCCTCTCTTTCCTTCTTTCTCCTCCTGTTTCCCTTTTCTCCCCTCCTCTCTCTTCTCCCTTCCTTTGTCTCTTCCTTTTTCTTCCTTTCTCTGTTTCCCTCCTTCCTTCCTCTTTCTCTGTCTTTGGGGGTCTCACTCTGTAGACTATGCTGTTCTTAAGTTTTTAGTGATCCTCCTGCTTCAGCCTTCCAAGAACTGGGACTATAGGCATGTACAACTGTAAGTAGATTTGGTTTATTCTTCCTTTTAGTTGGTTTTTCTTTCCTTTTTAATTGTTTTGTGGTTTTTTGTGCATCTTGTTTTGTTTTTTGAGAGAGGGTTTCTGTAATGGTCTGTCCTGTCCCTTTAAGAGACAAGCCCCACCCACTCCCCCTCCACCTGCCTGCCTTGAACCCCTTCCTTTCCATCTCTCTCCCAAAGAGGTAGCTGCTGTCATGGCTACTCTCCTCCCTCTCCTTCCTCTCTGCCTCTCTCTGTTCTTCTCCCCTATTCTCTTTCCCCTTCTCTTCCATAACCCACTAAATAAATATGCAACTTCACTCTGCATGGCGTGCCTATCCATCTGTCTCTCACCTGCAGCTGCGGCTCCTTGTGGGACTGGCTGCTCCATCTTGCTCTCTCACCTGCCACGCGTCTCCTTGCCTAGACTCCCCATGGGCTACTCGGGGAATGGTGCTGTTTTACTTAAACCATAACAGTTTCACTATACACCCACACTGGCCTAAAACTTGTCTCTGCTTTGTCTGAGTCTGGGATTACAGGAGTACACTATCACACCCGTCTTTTTTCTTTTATTATGATTTTTTATTATTATTATTATTATTATTATTATTATTATTTCCACACAGCCCAGGTTTACCTTGAACTCACTACACAGGTGTGGGTGACCTTGAACTTCTGATCCTCCTGCCTCTGCCTCCCAAGTCCTGGGGCTACAAGCTGTGTACCACCAGAGAAGTTTATGAAGGGCTGGAGATCAAATTTGGAACTTAGTGCATGCTAGGCAAGCTCCCTCCAGCCACACCCCATCCTCCATACTATTCTTTCCTTTGATAATATTTGCCCAGTGTATGCTATGGGGCAATAGTGGTGCTGTCTTAGAAAATTTAGGGGAGATGGAGGGACCGACTTTCCCACCTCGAAAGAACTTAAATATCTTCCCATAGCTGAGGAAGGACAAGGAATGAAGATAGGTTTGATACCTTCATTCCAAGGTTTACAAAATTTTAACTTCAGTTTTTTTTCAATTCATCTTTATTTGCCCTGAGACTTCACTTTACTGAGAGGGATAATTTAAGTGTGAGGTTTTCTTTCTTCTTGGGTGCTATTATGTTTCTGGGAGCTTGTTTAGCCCCATGAAATCCAGGGTATTTCATAAAGCCCAATCTCTCTCTCTCTCTCTCTCTCTGTCTCTCTCTCTCTCTCTGTCTCTCTCTCTCTCTCTCTCTGTGTGTGTGTGTGTGTGTGTGTGTGCGTGCGTGCATGTGCACGCTCAGGCGTGGCATGCCACAGTGCACATGCAGAGGTTAGAGGACAACTTCAGGCATTGGTTTCCTCTTTCCACCTTGTTTGAGACGAGGTCTCTGTTGTCTGTTGTTGCCTACCCTGGCCCACCTGGGCCCACCTGGAGATGCTCCTGCCTCTGCCTCCCATCGTCTCTCTGTAGGAGTGATCACATGATCACAGATGTGCAGCCTTAGGCCTGACATTCCTTGGGTTCTGGGATCTCCACGTTTGCACTGCACAAACTTTGCTCCCTGAGCCGTCTCCTCCACCTGAAGGAAGCAGCAAACATTTCACTCTGCTCCTTGTGGGCCTGTCTCCCCAGTACTTGTGTGTGCTTGCACGGCTGCCCTAACTCCTCCATCTCCTCACTCCTAGAAGCAAATGTGGCTGAGAGCACTCAGTACTCCTGGACACACAAGGATGACACAGGGTTCGCCTAAGAGCCAGCTGCATAGCAGTAGAGGTGCCAGACTCGCATCCCTCCCTCCTTCCCTCCCTCCTCCCTCCCTCCCTCCTTCTCTCCCTCCCTCCCCCTCCCTCCCTTCCTTTTTTCCTTTCTCCCTCCTTTCTTCCCTCCTCACTCCCTCCTTCCTTCCTCCTTCCCTCCCTCCCTTACTCTCTTCTTCCCTCCCTCTCTCCCTTCTACCCTCTCTCCCCCTCCCTCTTTTCTTCCTTACTTTTTTGTGTATGTATATGCTTGCTTGTGTATGAGTGTACATGTTGTGCAGGTGTGTGCACATGTATCATGCACATTCCTGTGGAGATCAGAGCTCAGCCTGAGATGCTGTTCCTCAGAGACCACCCACCTCCCTTTTTGGTACAGGGTCTCTTCTGGCCTGGAACTCACCACTCACCAAGTGGTCTAGACTGACTGGCTGGAGAGACACAGGGACCTAACCCGTCTTCACCTCTGCACTGGGAATGCACTCAGCTTTTTTTTTTTTTAAATATTTATTTATTATGTATACAGTATTCTGTCTTCAGACCAGAAGAGGGCACCAGACTTCATTACAAATGGTTGTGAGCCACCATGTGGTTGCTGGGAATTGAACTCAGGACCTTTGGAAGAGCAGGCAATGCTCTTAACCACTGAGCCAACTCTCCAGTCCCTGCACTCAGCTTTTTATATGGGTCTTGGGGCTTGAACTCAGCTCCCAGGCTTGTGCCAAACATACTTAGCCAGCTGAACCATCTCTGTAGCCCACCCTCTTCTAAGTCCTTCCCAGACTCATTTTAGTAGGTGTGCTGTTATTCACTCTTTAGAGTGGTGAACATGGTTGAGAGTTGAGGAGCATCTCTCAGTACAGGAGGATCTCTGACAGATTCCAGACCTTTTCCTACTGCCATATCCTGCTGGTTTAACAGATACTGATGTCCCAGAGGGGCCACCTCTGGAAGCCAGCAGTCACAGGGCTCTGGGCTGCTCCCAAGATAGTGTCTACGTGGGTTCTCATGGCCTGGGCTCAGTACAGGGAGAGTGACAGCGGGGAATGACAGCCCCAGGTGTTTGGTGCCTGCTGGAACTGCACATGCTAGGGACTTGGCTCTTAACCAAGGCACCTGAGCCATTGCAGATGGAAGGAACTCAAGTGTGTGGTTTTCCTGGTACATGAGCAGGCAGGGCTGGGATGCTGGGGAGGGAACAGGGCTTGGTGTCTCCTGAACCTCAGGGAAAGGGTGGTAGCTCTCCTCCTCCCTCTCTGACTATGCCCTGGGGACACTCGGCCTCCACCCACAAGGCTGATCTGAAATAACCAAGTGACCTCTGGGCTCCAAACTTCCTTCTGCAGACTGGAGAAAACTGGGCTAGAAATCCAAAGCACAATGTCTCTCAGGTCTGGGGCCTAGAAATGTCCAAACTCAGCATGTGAACCCCCATGAAGAATGTCACTAAGAGACTTGGGAGTTGGCTCAGTCAGTGGTGTGCTTGTGCAGACAGGAGAAGTTGAGTTCAGTCCTCCAAAACCCACATGAAAAGCCAGGCAGAGCTGTGTGTGTTTCTGGTGCTTCTGCCTGGGGATGGACAGTGCAACGTGGGGCTGAGGGTGCCCCATGGCTGGCAGAGCACTTACCTAACAGGCCTAAAGCTCTCGCTTTGATTCCCAACTCCAGGCACGGCGCACACCTGCAATCCTAGCAATCAGGAGGTACGTGGTAAGAGGGTCAGAAGCTCAAGGTCATTCTTGGCTACACACACACACACACACACACACACACACACAGAGAGAGAGAGAGAGAGAGAGAGAGAGAGAGAGAGAGAGAGAGAGGCCTGAGAGTCTGAAAGTCTGGAAGAAAGGGAGGGAGGGTGGGTGGAGTGGAAAGAGAAAGAGAGGGGGGAGGGGGAGGGGGAGGGAGGGGGAGAGGGAGAGAGAGAGAGAGAGAGAGAGAGAGAGAGAGAGAGAGAGAGAGGAATGAATAGGAGCAGAAAGGGGAAGGGAAGGAGAGGGAAGGGGAGAGGAGGAAACAGAAAGGAAGAGCAAACTAATAAATACAAACCAAATGAGCCAATCACCTGAACAAAATTAAGGTATTTGAAGCAACAGTTTGTAGCACAATGGCAATGAGGCAATATTTCCGAGAAACAGAAACAGAAGCAAGCTTTCGTGACAACCAACGGGAAACAAAGCAGAAAAGAAGGTTAGGAGGCTGGGATCCCTGGCTTGAGATGGTGCTGCTGGTCCTGGAAAACCCAGGTAGCCCAGGCTCACAGGGTGGGGCCAACAGGGCCACGTGGTTGGGCCTGGGGGACTGTAGGAAGCGTGAGGTCTTCTGCTGGCCAGCGCAGAGAACTAACCAACCCCAGCACCCATTACCTCAACCTTTCAGAGTTTCTGCCATAGCCTTATACTGGCCTCCAGACAGATGCCAGGAAACCCGCTCTGCCTCAATTTTTCACCTTTCTGTAATTCTTAACAGAGCTCCTTCTACTTTGCATATGCCTGCTAGAGCCCACGTCTGTCCATGTGTGAATCTTTACTGGTGTGAACAGGAACCTCAGATCTGTGGTCTGAGGCTGACCTTTGGTGAGCATTGGGTGTCTGTCCCCATAGGACCCTGGGGCAAGAACAAGTAGACGGAGAAAGGTCCTCCTGAACTAAAGGACCCTGAATTACCTTCAAGGTGACAATCGAGGTTAATTGTCACACTCACCGAAGCTGGGGGAGTTGGGGAGAGGTGAGGGGCCCCAGCAAGCACCCAGGGTAAACCCTCTCCTGCTTCCACCCCACAGACTGGGTGGCCGCACGGTTCACAGTGTATTCGACGCGGTACTCAGAGAGCAGTGCAATTAGACTGTCCCAGGCACAGTCATTTACGCTGTGGACAGAGGCTCCTAAAGGAAAGGAAAGGCCCTGGGGAGATGGCTCGGCTGGAAAAGTACTCGCCTCCCAACCGGGAGTTCACTTTCTAGCACCTCTGTAGGGGGAAAAATGCAGACGCCCATAGCATGCACTTCTAAACCCAGCACTGGAGGTGTAGACAGGCAGACCCTTGGGGCTCGGCGGCTCGCCTGCCTAACCAAATCAGTGGGCTCCAAGCCAGTGAGCCCCTTTTCTCACTGAACTAGGGGACAGTGTCCTGAGGGATGATTTGGACTTTGCTTCCTGGTGCTGTGATGAACACCAAGAGCAAAAGCAATGGTACACACTGAGGGAAGCTACACAGGAGCTCATACAGGGCAGGAAGCTGGAGGCAGAGCTGATGCAGAGGCCATGCAGGGGTGCTGCTTACTGCCTTGCTGTCCATGACTCTCTCAGCCTGCTTTATTATAGAACCCAGAACCACTTGCCCAGAAATAGCGCTGCCCACTTAAATAATTAGCTAAGAAAACATCCCACAGACATGCTCGTGGACCAATCTGATGGAGGCAGTTCCTCAACTGAGTTCTCCCTCCCCCAGGGGACTCTAGTTTTTGTCAAGAAGACAAAAAGTAACTAGCACAACATCTAAGGTTGACCTCTGGCTTACACATACACACATACACACACACACACACACACACACACACAGAGAGAGAGAGAGAGAGAGAGAGAGAGAGAGAGAGAGAGAGAGAGAGAGAGAGAGATGTTTGTATGTGCACAAATGAATACAAACTCAAAGAAAGAGAGAGAAACAAAACAACAAACCAATGCTGGGTTTGGGGGCACATCCCTGCGATCCAAGCAGTTGTGAGGTTGAGCCAGGAAGGAGGACCATGAGCTAGAGGCCAGCTGGGTTACACAGCAGGAGGACCATGAGCTAGAGACCAGCTGGATTACGCAGCAGGAGGAGGACCATGAGCTAGAGGCCAGCTGGGTTACATAGCAGGAATCTGGGCCAGTCCCGATCTAATGTGGTAATAAAAGAGACTAAAGAGGAGCCAAACACAAGGGAACAAATAGAAACGAATAATATAATGTTAGATTTCAGCAAAATGTGTTATTACTAGCAATAAGATGGGGCAGGGAGAAGGGCTGGAGAGATGGCCAAACTGTTAACAGCTTGTACCTCCTCCAGAGGACCCCAGTTCAGTTCCCAGCTCCATGTGTGGCAGCTCACAACTGCCTGTAACTCAGCTCCATGGGATCTAGCTTCCAAGGGCACCAGCACTCATGTACACACCCACACACAGATACACACACCCACACACACACCCACACACAGATACACACACCCACACACAGATACACACACCCACACACACACCCACACACAGATACACACACCCACACACACACCCACACACAGATACACACACCCACACACACAGATACCCTCCCACATACATGCACATACACACACACACACACAATTATAAAGTTAAGCAAAACAAAACAAAATAATAAAAGGAGGGGAGGAGGAGAGGGAGGAAAAGGAAGCATAGTATTGCCTGGGCTCACAGACCCGAAAGCTGGAGACAGCACTTCCCACATGGGTCTAAGTAGTGCCACTGTTTCCCATGCGCTCACTCCCCCACGACTTCTGTGACCCCAACACAATTCCAGTCACTGATCCTTGTATGCCTTTTCGTAGTTAAGTCAAGGCGCTCCTAAGTGGATCCTGGGGTTCCTGAACAACCAAACTAACCTAGAAAAAGAAGAATGAAGTTGGAGCTGGAGGTTGTGGCTCAGTGAACACTTGCCTGGCATGGGAGAGGCTGTGGATAAAACCCCAGTCCTGCCAGAAAACACACATGATCAGATTTCAACATTTATAAAGACATGGTAGTCATGACCAGGGGTAAAAAACTTTTTCTGTTTTCTTTTGTCTGTGTATACAAGTGTTTATATGTGTGAAAGTGATTGGATGTGTATGTGTGTGCGCATGAGGTCAGAGCCATTCCTCTGGCGCTATTTACCTTGCTTTTTTTACATATTGTTTGTTTTGTGTGTGTGTGTGTGTGCGTGCGTGCACACACACACACAGATGCCAGAAGAAAACATGAGACCCTTTGGAATTGGAGTTACAGGCATCCATGGTGTGCTGGTTTGTTTTGTTGGGGTTGGGATCTGAACTTTATAATCATACAAGGAGAACTCTTAACCACTGAGCCATTTCTCCAACCCTTATGCACATTGTTTGTGGCAGGGTCTCTTACTTATGCGTGCACTCCCAACCTTGCTTAAATGCAAATTATACTGATGATGAAGATGATAATGAAATAAATGAATAATTATTTTAAAAGAAAAGGTGGCTTGAACTTTAGGAATGACACCAGAGATTGACATTAGTCTCCATATGTATGAATACATATAAAATCTCACACATGCACGTACCTGCACACACAGACCTTAATAAATAAATAAATAAATGTGAGCTATTGCACATAATTAAAAAATCTGCTCAAAAACCCACTAAATATCCAAAGCCCTTCATCAATTATCTCCATGTCTCAGAATTCACTGGTTTACAAAAGGCTGTGAAAAGTTTATTGATAATGCAAGTTAGCCCCATTGCTGTTAAGCTTGTGAAAAGACAGGGTATCACTGTAGAAGCTTGTGGCATAGTAGAACCACTCATCTCAAGTGGTGCTTTGAATGTGACTGTACCCTATGGGCCCAAGAGCTGGAACCTTTAATCCCCAGGTGGTGACACTGGGAAGGCAGTAAAACCATTAGGAAATAGAGCCTCATTGGAGATAGTGGGTCCTTAGGGGCTGGTCTTGAAGCTTTATAGTGGGGCCCTACTTCCTGTGCCAGACACAATGAGACCAGTGGCCTCTTACTCCTGTTACCATGCCCCCCCCCCCACACACACGGTGATGGCCTCTTCCCTACAAACTGAGCCCAAACCAATCTTTTTGCCCCTTAAGTTGCTTTTTAGCAGATAATTGGTCCCAGCAATGAAAAATGTAATTAATACATCTTATGTCTCAGAAGTCAAAGAGAGGAAGAGGGAGCGAGTGGCTGGTGTCCTACTATGTCCTTCAAGAGCACAAGCCCAGGGACTTAAAAACCTCTCCTCTAGGGCAGTGTTCCATCTCTGAATGAGGTTGTAAATCAAGGCCCTACCTCTTAGGTGTGCCACCATCTCTTAAGAACCACTGGGGTCTAAGCCTCTAATATGTAGACTCTATGGGTTGTGTCTTAGCTGTCTGTCTCATTGCTGAACAAAATACCGACCAAAGCTCCCTAAGAAAGGAAGAGTTTATTTTGGATCACCGTTTAGGATACTTGATGGGAAAGGCAGGGAGACAGGGGTGAAGGAGGCTGGTCATGTGACATCCGTGGTCAGGAAGCAGAGACAGCTGAGGGCTGTTGCTCAGCTCGCTCCCTCCTTTTTGATCTAGGAGCCCAACCCATGGGATGGTACTGCCCATGGCTAAGGCCGGTCTTCTCACCTCAGGCAATCGAATTTAGACAATTCTCCACAGGCACGCACAGAGGTTTTCCTCTAGGTGATTCTAGATCCTGTCAAGTTGGCAGTATAAATCATCTCAACGCCACCCTTTGCTAACTTGACACCCAGGTACGTCATTTTAAGCTAAACCTTCCACCCCATTTCCCCATAAATTCATGGCCACCTTATGATAGAAAATGCATTCAGTCTAGCTTCAAAAGTCCCTATAGTCTTCAACAGTGCCCACGCTGTTTAAAAGTCCAAACCTCAGCTGAAACTCAAGGCTCTCACTCCAAAAGGCAGAAATGAGGTTACAGCAAGGAAAGATCAGACCAAAGCAACAACTAAACCAGAAGGAAAAGCGCCACGTCCTGTAGCCCCATGTCCATCACGTGGGACTCAGAGGGGAATCACCTGGGCTCCAAAGGGCTTAGGCAGTCCCGTCCCCGAAGCTCTGCCACCAGAGCACATATAGTCTCTCTCTTGGCTAGAGACACTCCGTGTTTGCTTCCTTCCACGGGACATCTCATGGTCCTGACATCGCCAGTGCCCTAGGGTCTCCTCTATAACTAGGTCTCACCTTCATAGCTTCACGCGTGGCTCCTCTGGGCCTCCTTGCAGGGACTCTGACCCTGCTGCACATTGCTGAGTTAGCCTCAGAGCCAATCAGGGACCACAGAGCTTGATGCCTTCAGTCTGGCATCTTTCATTCCTGCAAAATTGCTACCATGTGGGCAATGCTGCCAGCTCTTGGTGAGGCTCAGTCCCGTGGACCAGAGTGGCGTCAGTCTCTCTGCCTTCCAGCCAGACCCTGGGGAAACACTTCCCTAGGCAGCTGTTATCCTCAAAGGAAGCCTTCAGCTGCATCCTCAGCCTAAGTGCTCTCCTTACAAATGACTTTGCATTTCTGGGAGTTGGAACCTCTGTGCCTGGTCACTGGCCCTGAAGACACATTCCTCTCGCCTTGGTGCAGAGTTTGAGGTTTCTCTGTTTAATCACTCTGCCTCAGCACCCTCCTCGGGGGCAGCTTTAGACTTGCTCTCTTCCTCATCAAACCGACATTCAGATTTTTTCTGCCTTTTGCTATTCTCACCGTAGACACAGATGGGGGCCGTGAGCAGTAAGCAGTAGCCATGCTGCAGCCCGGATGAGCATCTTGAAATTCCCTCTGCCAAACTGATATAAGTCCACTATCTTTAAATTTAATTTTGTGCAAGCTCTCAGAACACTGGTCAGGGGTAGCCAGTGTTTTGTTGTTGTTTTGGGTGGAGCCTAGGATATCACATGAATGGCCTCTAGCCCAGTTCCTAATACAGCCTATTCCACTGTGAAACTTCTTCAACCAGGCCTTCAGTGCCCTTTCTGTCAACCTTCTAGTCTTCTAAGTCTCATTGGAATGGCCCGCGAAGCTCTGCGTACAGTGTTGGAGGGTTTGATAGTCCAGCGCTATGGAGGGCAGAAACAGGAGGACTGCTGGCCTTGCTGCTGCCTGCCCAGGTGGAAAAATGTGTGCTCTGGGCTCAGTGAAAGACCCTGTCTCAAGGCAATCAGGCATCCATATGCCCACATACATACACCGCACACAGCCATAGGCACATACCCCATACCACATTAAACACAGACACACACACACACACACACACACACACACACACACACGAGGCACATATATCACACATTGGTGTGGGACAATTCAATATTCTGTCAATTCTGTTTTAAATAAACACTTATTGGCCAGTAGCCAGGCAGGAAATATAGGTGGGACAACCAGACAGGAAGTAGAGGCGGGTCAATAAGAACAGGAGAATTCTGGGAAGAAGGAAGCCTATTCCTCCCCATTCCTGTCCAGACACTGAAGAAGGAAGAAGTGACCTGTCCTGCCGAAAAAGGTACTGAGCCATATGGCTAACATAGATAAGAATAATGGGTTAATATAAGTTATAAGAGCTAATATGAAGCCTGAGCTAATGGACCAATCAGTTTATATTTAATGTAGACTCTCTGTGTGATTTTTTTGGGACCTAATGGCTGCAGGAACTGGGCAGAACAAGGACTGGGAAGGACAGAAACCCCAACAAGCAGGCCCTCATGTTACAAAACATACTGCCAAACACTCCACACAAAGAATACTTGAAGTATGATGGGGATACAGACAACATGCACAGCTAGAGAAGTGGGTTAAATCGTCCATTATTGACTAGTATTGGTTGAATATATTATTTCATTGAATTCTGCTATATTTATCTTTATGTTACTAATTCCTTAATATTTATAATAGGAAAAAAGAGAAGGGAGCTGGAGAGATGGCTCAGTTAAGAGCCCTTGCTGCTCTTGCAGAGGATCCAGGTTCATTTAACAGAGTTCAGTTCCCAGCACCCATCTTGGGTGGCCTACAACTGCTTATAACTCCAGCTCCAGGGGATCTGATGCCCTCTTCTGGCTGCTGAGATCACCTGCAAGCATGTACACATACATACATACATACATACATACATACATACATACATATAAATAAGAATAGAATAAATCTTTAAAAAGTAAATAAACCAGGCATAGTGGTACATGCCTTAGTTCAGAGCTAGGCAGGCAGAAGCAGGCACATCTCTGTGAGTTTGAGGCCAGTCTGCTCTACATAGTGAGTTCCAGACCCATGAGAGATACCAGGTAAGATTCTGTCTCAAGAAGAGAAGGAGGAAGAGAAGGAGGGAGGAGGCAGGGAAGAGCAGAAGGGGAGGGGGAATGAAGGAGGGATGAGGAGGAGGGGAAAGGAAGAGGAGGAAGAAAGGAAGCACAGAAGGGGAGGGGGAGAGGAGGGGGAGGAGGGAGGAAGGAAGAAGAAGAGGAGAATGGGAAAGAATGTGATAGATACAGTATTTAACTCACAGAGCCTAAAGTATTTACTGCTTTTTGACAGCTTTTTAAAAAATTTTACAGTTTTCAGTTAAATCAATTGATTAGTGTGTGGGAGGGCATACATGCCGCATCATGTCTATGGAAGTCAGAGGACAACTTTCAGGAGTTGGATTTCTCTTGCCGTCATGTAGGTCCTGGGGATTAAGATCACGTAATTAGCCTTGGGGGCAGCGTCTTTACTCCCTGAGCCATCTTGCTGGCTCTGTTTGCCTTTTATAAAAAAGGTGCCAACTCATACTCCAGATGCAGACATAGAAAACAGCACCGCGGCCCTCCTCCATGTCTTAGTTCACTGCAGACTTGACGGATTGATCATAGCTCTCTTTCCTAGATAGGTCTAAAGAAGGCCACAGAATCTGTCTCAGTAGTTCCTTCAGGTAACTGTTTAAATCCTCTAGAATTGGCACATGGACATGAAGCCTATTTACTGTCCCTGGGGTAATGGATATGGCTGATCCTGTCTTTGTTTCTGATTGCTGTGATAAAGACACCCTAAGAAAAAGGTTCTCAAGAGATAAAGAATTTATTCTAGCTCACACTTCCAGGTTGGAGTTTATCATTGGGGGAAATCAAGGTAGCAAGAACTTAAAGCAGCAAGTCATGTCCACAGTGAAGAGCAGAGAAAGGATGCATGCATGCTTTCTACTCTGCTCCTTCTCTGCTTTTCCATAGTCTAGGATTCAAGCGCAGGGAATGGCGCTGCCCATTGTTAGACTGGGTCTTCCCACATCAATTGACATAACCTACACAAGCTTTCACAGACATGCCCATCAGTTTACCAATTCTAGTTTTCCCCTCATTGACAATTTCTTCCCTGGTGATTTTCTCTCATGTCAAGTTGACAGTTAAAACTAACCATCACATGCCCTAAGTAGTCAGTTCTCTCAAGGCTGAGTGAGGCAGAATTCAAGATCTAGGAGCACTTAAAAGTTGCTGAAGTATGTAGTACCAATGGCAATACCCCGAAATTCTCCACTCTCCTGGAAGTGATGGAAGGGTCAATGAGATGGCTTAGTGGGTAGAAGTCTTCTGCTAACCCCGATGACCCAGGCTTGGTCCCTGGGACCCCATATGGTGGGAAGGAAAAGCAGCTACTCCGAGTCATCTTCTGACATCCACCTGTGAGCCACATACACATATGTACACATACATAGGAAGGTAATTTAAGAAATATATGGGTGGGAAAAGTGATGCTAATCTGCACACACTAGTTTCTCCTCATTCCTGGGTCACGAATGTCTGAGGTCGGAGCTTCACGCACCATTAACTTGAGGTCCTTTCCACACATCCCCGTGGCTCCCAGGCTGGAGGTGACCTGAGAGCTGACAGTGTTCCTTTGGCTCGGGAGACTTTAAGTGCCTTAAACATGTAATGTGGGAAAGGTAAGAACAATGGCACCTTGTTGCCGAGCCATCTGGCCCCAAGTTCCACGGTGGAGGGTGGGGCTGAGCTCTAGCTGAGGGAGCTGGGGACAGCCCACTTGCACTTGGCAGTGGTCTGCATGAAGTACTTCAGTGCCGCCCCACTGAAAAACACCACAGTCTGCACACACTCAATCACACGCACCTCATAACATCTAAGGTATTTACATTGGACCCTGTTTGTTTGTGCTGGAGCGCTTTTACCTTAACAACAGCGGCTGACACACAGCAGGTGGCGGTTGGCTTCTATTGCGAATAACAATCCTGGAGTTGGTTTCGGTCAATTCCATCTACAGAGGCCATAGGAGAACAAGAGCGTCCCAACTTCAGAGGGTTTGGGGAACCCAGCTAAGAAGCGTTTGTATGAGGGCTTGTGTCTAAGATAGTCTGGGCCTAAAGTTAGCTTTCTCCAGCTTCCTGGGGAGACACAAACAAGTATCTCTTCACCCCGCTTATGGTGCTGATTACAGATTGAAGAGACAATTCTGAAATCTGGTTTGACAAACCAATGGTTTTTGGTTTTTACAGAAACATGGATGACTCACAGTAGCTGCGTCACTGAAAAAGCCCCCCAGAATGAGTGCCTCTAGCTCAGGGGACTTCAGCACCCCAAACCTCTACTTCCAGAGACTGGAACACACTCATGGAGTGGAACTGTCTCCTCCAAGAGCTGATGGCCAGGGGTCAGTCCTGGGGCATGTAGGGCATTGGAAAACATCCAAATCCTAATCTGGGAGTGCTGGGGGACCACAGAGGATCACATCTGAGAGAACTGGGGACCACGAAGAATCACATCAGAGAGAACTGGGGACCATGGAGGATCACATATGAGGGTATTGGGGGCCACGAAGGATCACATCTGAGGATACTGGGGACCACAGAGGATCACATCTGAGAGAACTGGGGACCACGGAAGATCATATCTGAGGGTTTTGGGGACCATGAAGGATCACATCTGAGAGAACTGGGGACCACGAAGGATCACATCAGAGAGAACTGGGGACCACGAAGGATCACATCTGAGGATACTGGGGACCACGGAGGATCACATCTGAGAGAACTGGGGACCACGGAGGATCAGATCTGAGGGTACTGGGGACCACAGAGGATCACATAGAAGGGATGGATATAGCTTGGATTTTAGTCTTAACTCTAGAATTAAGAATGAAGAATGAAGGTCTCAAAAGTAGAGCGGGGGCTACACTAGCTGTTGATTGCTACAAGCGCCCCCCCCCTCTCTCTCTCTCTGTCTCTCTCTCTCTCCCTCTCTCCTGATAGAGTTTCATGTTTTCAAGGGTGGCCTTGAACTTGCTATATGATGGAGGATGATCTGGAACTTTTTAATTAACTTTTTCTTTAGATTTATTTATTATATTTGCACTAGCATTTTGCTTACATGGATATCTGTGAACCATGTACATCCTGGAACTGGAGCTATGGGCATGTAGGCGCTGGGAATTGAGCCCAGGTCCTCTGCAAGAGCAAGTACTCTCAACCACTGAGCCATCTCTCCAGCGCCTAAACGTGACCTTTGATCCTCCTGCCTCCACACCTCAGTGCTGGGGCACCCACACCTGGTTTAGGCAGTGCTGGTTTAGAATCCAGGGCATTATGCTTGCTAAGCAAACACTTTAGCCTCTGAGCCTCACCCCTAGTCCTGCAAGCATCTCTATACCACCTGTCACAAGCGAATATATCAATCCCTGCCTAGCAGTCTGGAAGTGGCACCCCAACTTAGCTTCAAGAGTTCCCCTCCTGGAGTGCCCTATCTGGGACAGGGTGTGGTGTAGAGCAGCCTGACCAGGACTGGCACTGGATAGGCATGGGGAGTAACGAAAGGGACCAGTGTTGTGCTGGACCTGGGTGGGCCCTATCTGCAAAGCCGGGCCTGCGGTAGGTCCAGAGAAAAATCCAGGGAAACTGGTCCCCATCCTTCAGCCCCTCCAGTCACCAAGACAAGCTTGGATTCCCTGCAGGTGGGAAAGAGAGTAGATCGGAATCAGGAGGATGCAGGAATCTGGAGAGAAAAAAGAGGGGTTGAGCTGTGTGGGATCAGATGGGGTTCAAGCAGACACGAGAGGAGGGTGGGACTGCCCCCTGAACACTGGCTGGTTATTGCCTCCAAGAGTCTTCAGAATGGGCAGAGGCTGCTCTGGTTTGAGGAGACTGAGACTGGACTTGTCCCAGGCATGCTCCTGAGCTGAGCGCCACGGCAATCACCAAACAGAACAGGCACAGCGGGAGCTGCTGGCTCAGGTGACACAGAGGAGAGCCTTCTGGAAATAAATAGTCAGAGAGCTTGGGGATGGTGAGCCCAGAGCGGGGATTTGAGACCTAGCACGTGCAAAGCCCAGGTTTTATCTCTAGACCTCATAAATTGGATACAGTGGCGCTCACCTGTAATCCCAGCACCAGGAAGGTGGAGTCAGGAGGGTTCAATTCAGCTACAAAGTGAGTCAGAAGCCAGCCTGGGCTGCACAAGGTCCTGTCTAAATGAAGTGTTCTATGCAGTCACATTGAAGCTGGGGTCACAGCAGATGCTATCCCCAAAGTTACAGTGATAGCCACGAGAAAGAGGCGAGTTCTGCACCCTCAGATGCTCTTCGTTCAGGCCCACAAAGCCTCATAGTGAGCCTTCCAGCACCTCCATTCATTTCTAAAGTGTTTGCTGAGTCCTGCGGGTGTCATGAGTCTCTGCACAGGACTGCAGCTGAGATGGAAGCTGGTGGAAATCTCTGTCCAGCAGGGCCTCACAGCCTAGACTGCGTGACAGATGAGAATACAATGAGGGAATGGAGTAGAGGACTGGGGTGTGGCTCAATGGGTACACTACCTGCCTGGCAATCAGGAAACTGGGTTCCATCCCCTGCGTGGTATCCAGCACCGATTAAAGGTTATCTTTGGCTACATAGGAAGACTGAAGCCAGCCTGGGCTCCAGAAAACTTGGTCTCTCAACCTTTCCCTAAAGAAAATCCATAACAAGAAAAAGAAATTTCTCTCAGCTATTGTTCTTCCAGAAAGCCCCCAAGGTTTATGCCATACCACCCTGAATGCATCCCTTTTGTTTGCTCTCAGAAGCTAATTGGGGTACAGCCCAGTGGATACTTGGATGGGAGAAAATCTCTCAGTGACCACTATAATGACATCTACTCCTCTATGTCCTGCCTCTCAGGTGCTTCCTGAGACCAGTCTAGCACTCCATGCACGCCCTGCTCTGGGGATCCACCAGGAACACCCTGCGGAAGAAAAGAGACGTCACATGGATCCCCAGCTAGAGCGGCAAGAAAGACAAGGATGCCTGACTCAGCCCAATGGTGGATATGCTTCTGGAAGGAGGGACATGAGCTGGCAGAGGGACAGTGAGATCTCTGGAAAGAGATAGGGAGGGTATCCACAGTCAAATGGCATCAGATCCCTAGCCTACCAGTACGCTGGTTAGGGTTTTTTTTTTTTTGGTTATTTTTGATATATTTTATTATGTGTGTTTGTGTCTCTGTGTCTGTCTGTCTGTCTCTGTCTCTGTCTCTGTCTCTCTCTCTCTCTCTCTCTCTCTCTCTGCGTGTGTGTGTGTGTGTGTGTATGCTGTGCACACTCAAATGCATGCCATGGCATGTGTGTGGAGGTCAGAGGACAACTTGCAGAAATCAGTTCTCTCTCTTCATCTTATGGCTTCCAGGATTCAATTCAGGTTGTCAGAGTTAGTGGCAGGTGCCTTTCCTGCTGAGCCAAGTCTCCAGCCTGTATCGGTTAGTTTCAATTATCACCTTGCCAGCATCTAGAATAACTTGAGAAACATGTTTCAGTGAGTCAGGGACTGTCTAGGGCAAGTGGACCTGTGAGCATGCTCTTCTTTCTTCTTCTTCCTCCTCCTCCTCCTCCTCCTCCTCCTCCTCCTCCTCCTTCTCCTCCTCCTCCTCCTCCTTCTCCTCCTCCTCCTCCTTCTTCTTTGAGACAGGGTTTCTCAGTAGCTTTGGAGCCTGTCCTGGAACTAGCTCTTGTAGACCAGGCTGGCCTTGAACTCACAGAGATCCACCTGGCTCTGCCTCCCCAGTGCTGGGATTAAAGGTGTGCGCCACCACCGCCTGGCTGGGAGATCTTTCTTTCTTAGTTGGATTAATTGATGTGGGAGGACATAGCAGCCCACACGGAGATGCCATTCTCTGGGTTTGAGTCCTGGATTGTATAAGCGCAGAGGAAACAAGCCCGGTGCTTAGGCGTGTGTGCCTTTCTCTCTCTTGGCTGTGGATGGGAATGTGACTGGCTACGTCAAGTTCCTGCCCTGACTTTCCCGCAGTGATTCCCTGTGACCTGGAACAGTGAGCCGAAATAAACCTCATCTCCCTAAACTGCTCCTTTGCTGGGATCTTTCATCACAGCGACAGAAGAGAGACACAGGTAGCCAAACACTGAGGCTCTGGGAGGCAAGTGACTTTATCGCCTTGGGCCTCCATTTGTAAAATGGGAAAATGTAGCACCCACCTCAAAGGCTGCTGGGTTACTAGGTGGGATGGAGATCAGCGCTGGAACAGAGCAAGTCCTTACCACACCCTGCCATTCACCACAGATGCACAGTGCAGCGTGGGCCAGCTACTCATGGCCTCCGCCTCTGCAGGTCCAGCCAACTGTGACTGGAAGACATTCAAAACAAAGTTGTGTTTGCACTGAACCCACACTTTTTTCCCTGTCATTATTTCCTAAACAATGCAACTATTTCCATAGCATTTCCATTGTACTCAGGATTATGAGCAATCTGGGCACAATTTAAAGTATAGGAGAGGACGTGCATAGACTATATGCAAGCATTAGCCCTTCTTAAAAATGTGTGTTGCGTGTGCATGAGTGTGGAGGCCAAAGGACAGCCTCGGGTGAGGTTCCTCAGGGAGCTATCCATCTTGATTTTTGAGACAAGGTTTCTCACAGGCTAGGAAATCACTAGGCGAGGTAGGCTGGCTAGTCAGTGAGCTCCAGAGACCCTCACGGGGATTCTAAACTCATACCCCTATGTCCAGCTTTTTACTTGGATTCTGTGAATCGAACATAGGTTGCCAGGCTTACAAAGCAAGCATTTTACTGACTGAGCCACAGACCAACATTGTTCATTTTCTGTATGGAGCCCAAGCAACAGCAGATTATGGGGCATGGTCCTGGAACCAGTCAGTGCAGACACTACTGCCATTTTCTTCCTTTCTTTTCCTCCTTCATTCTCTTTCTTTATTTTCCTCTTTCCTTCTGTCTCTTATTTCTTTCTCTCTCTCTTTTCTTCCTTCCTTCCTTCCTTCCTTCCTTCCTTCCTTCCTTCCTTCCTTCCTTTCTTTTTTTTTTGTTGGTTTTTTTGTTTGTTTGGTTTTTTTGAGACAAAGTTTCTCTGTGTAGCCTGACTGTCCTGGAATTCACTCTGTAGACCAGCCTGGCCTCTGCTTCCCAAATGCTAGGATTAAAGGAGTGTACTGTACCACCACAGCCTGGTTTTCTTTTTCTTTTTAAAAATGTTTTGGCAGTGCTAGTGCTTAGCCCAGGGCATCAGACATGCCAGGGAAGTACTGTGCCACGGAGCAGTCCCGTCCTAACAACTGTATGTGCTCACATGGGAATTTCTGCCCCATCTCTGTCCACTTCTCTGATGTGTCAAGAAAATTCTGTTTCAAAGACACAAGGGAAAAGCAGGAGGCTCAGCAAGTGTTTGGCTGCTAACAGGTCTTCAATGAAGGTTTAGACAGTGAGAGCCAAGGCCTTCTAGTGGCTTGGAAACTGGGACAGTGCTGGGGGTGTGGCTCCTGGTAAGGGTTCTGGGTTCTTCTGGAGGTTGACACAAACCCTTTGAAGATGATCACTACAAAAGAATTCAGGACAAAGCCAGGTTTGTGAGCCTCTGCCTCTCTACTCCCCCAGGCTCTCAGACATCTGGAATACCTCCCCCGGCAGTAGACAAACCCTGGACTAGCAGACTGGTCCCTTCTGGATTGAGTGGGCAAGGCTCCCTTCTAGTTTCCAGTGGTAGTTGCACAAAGAATTAATCTTTTCTTTATTTCTCTGCACCTCTCTTCCTCTTCATCCCCCCCCCTTACTTCTGACAAAATATGATGTAGACTGACATCGAACTTGTTATGTAGCTGGTGATTACCTTAAACCTCTGATCTCTGTGCCTTCGCTGCTCCAGTGTTAGGACTGTAGGCATTCGCCACCACACCTTCATGGAATTAAACCCAGGCAGGCGACTTCTCTTAAGACCATGGGAGTCCAGTGTGGGAGGAAAGACAGATGGCTTAGTCGGCACAGTGCTTGTCTTGCAAGCATGAAAATATGCTTTGATCCACAGAACCTATGTAAAAAAATTTAGGTTCAGTCAGGAAGTGGTAGTACACACCTTTAATTCTAGCACCCAGGAGGCAGAGGCAGGTGAATCTCTGTGAGTTTGAGGCCAGCCTGATCTATAGAGTGAGTTCCAGGACATCCAGAACTTCACAGAGAAATCTTGTCTCAAAGAGAAAAAAATCGAATAAAATAAAGAAGAAAGACAGACATATATACAGGAAGGAAGGAAGGAAGGAAGGAAGGAAGGAAGGAAGGAAGGAAGGAAGGAAGGAAGGAAATACAGATTTGGTAACAAACTATTTCAATCCCAGTACTGGCAAAGCAGAGACACTTAGATCCCTAGGACTCAGTGACTATAGACTATAGACTGCATAGGCTACTTCTCAAATTCCTGGTCAGTGAGAGACCCTGTCCCAAAGAACAAGGTGGGTGGCTGTATTCGCCGCTTTTCTGTTGCTGGGATAGATAGAATACCCTGACCCCCCAAAATATTTAAAAGAGGAAAGGATTTATTTTAGCTTGCGGTTCCAGGAGGATGGAGTCTGTCATGGTGGAGAAGTCAAGGCAGCAGCCGAGAAAAGCTTGACCACAGGTCATCACATTTGCATCCACACACAGGAAGCAGAGAGAAAACAGGAAGTAGGGCAAGACTATGAACCCTTAAGGCCCCCAGTGACATACTTCTTTCAACAAGGCTCTACCTCCTAAAGGTCCCTTAACCTCCCCCAAAATGACACCAATTGGGTTTCAAGTTGTCAAACATATGAGCCTATGAGGGATATTTTTTGTTCAAAACATTATAAAAGCATGCCTAAGGAACAATAGCTGAGGCTGGCCTCTATATACACCTGAACACACACACACACACACACACACACACACACACACACACACACACACATCATGGGAAGTTCAGCTTCCTTCTGGGGTCAGAAGGGCTCAGAGAGAAGCGCTGGCTGGTGGAAGTGTCTTGTCCTCGGGTAGGCTGTCTGCTGTTCACCAGTCTGTCTCCCCTCTCCTGGGAGACATGGTAGCTGGCAACTTTCACAAGAACAGGGGATTATAGTCCCAAAGGGTGGCCAGTGTGCACCTCCACTCTCCTGTCTACCCTCAGAATCTGTGTTCTCACTCCCAGGTGTGAAGCTGGGGCCCTTTTCTAGGGGCACTCAGAACCTTGGGAGAGAGTACAGTGAGCCCATTCCTGAGGGGTCTGTCAGCTCCTAGTAATGATAAATCTGTCCTTTAGTAATATTTTGCTCATTTGAAAGTCTATGAATAGAGCATATGAGTGTGACATTCGAGATTGTTTTTTTCTCAATTAGTATAATGAACTTAAGAACTGTGTTAATGCTCTGAAGGGAAATAGAATCAACAGAACGGATGCATGCATTGCTGAGGCTGTGGTTCGGTGGTGAGAGTTCTTGCTTGGCAAGCAGGAAAGTCCTGGATTTCATCTTACATGCCACATTAATTAAATATAGTGGTACACACTTGAAATTCTAGCAATCGAGAGGTTGAGGCAGGAGGAACAGAAGTCCAAGGTCATACTAAGGTCATAGTGAATTTGAGGCCATCCTGGGCTATGTGAGAACTTGTCTCCCCACCCCATTGTATGTATATGAAAGTATACATATATGTGTGTATAATGCATCTGAAATAGAGAATGGCTCACATGGTTGTAGGGCCAGGCAAGTCCAAGTTGCATGGCAGGTCAAAAGACCTGAGCCTTGAGGAAGAGCTGACCCTAAGGTTCAAGCCCGATGTTAGCACAAGGGGAGATCACTCCTCCTCTTTGGGGCCTTTGCCTATTTTCTTTAGGACTTCAACTGGTTGTCAAAGCTCATCTACATTACAGAGGGGATCTGTTCCACATACAGACTCCTGACTTCACAATCCGCCTCATGTGAAAGATGTGCTCTCAGAGACACTGACTGGTTACAGACTAAATGGCAGGGTACCATGGCCTGAGAAATGGGCAATTCAAGTAATTCACACACACACACACACACACACACACACACACACACACACCATTACACATCAGAAGAATTGTGTGTGATACGTGTGTGTGATGACATACATTTGATTCTTTAACCACCGGAAGTTGTTTGACTGTTTCCAGTTTGGGACATTACGAATACAGCTGTCATGACCTGGGGCATTGGCTTGGTTGGTAAAATGTTTGCTATAAAGCAGGAGGATGTGACTCTGGAGCCCAGAGCCCGTGTAAGAAGCCTGGTGTGGTGGCTCAGGTGTATGTATAATCCTGGTGCTGGAGAGATGGAAATGGGTAGCTCTCTAGGGCTTGATGGCCAGCCAGCCAAGCTCCAAGTCAAGGAAGAGGTCCTGCCTCAAAGACCAGGTGAAGGATGCCTGAGGAATGACTATATCATATATGTGCCCCTCCAATGTGTGGCCACACATAGACACCCAAAAACTACTCTGAGCAATTGTGTAGAGCTATTTGTATGGATATATTTCTTAGTATCTAATTTTTAATTTTTATTTCTCTCTGTGAGTAAGTGTGTAGTGTGAAGCGGCGGGGCTGCGTCCTGCCACCCGGCTGCCGGCTAACTTTACACCCGAAATAATTACACGGAAACTGTATTCTTTTAAAACACTGCCTGGCCCATAGTTTCCGCCTCTTATTAGTTAATTCTCACATCTTCCTTTAACCCATATTTAGTAATTTGGGTAGCACCACGAGTTGTGGCTTACCAGGAGAGATCTTAACCTGCGTCCATCTCGGAGAGGAGCAGCATGGAGACTCACTATGGCGACTGCCTGAAGCGTCTCCCCAACTCTACTTCCTTGTTCCCACAATTCTGTTCTGTCTACTCCACCTACCTAATTTTCTGTTCTTAAAGGGCCAAGGCAGTTTTCTTTATTAATTAACCAATGAAAGAAACATAGACAGATAACTCTCCTCCATCATTTCCCCTTTTTCTGTTTAAACAAAAAAGAAAGGCTTCAACTTTAACATAGCAAAATTACATATAACAAAACAGTTATCAAGCAAGTATTACAGTTACAATATTTAAATCTATTTTATCTTTTATCATAACTAAGGAAAGCTATAACTATCTATTTATTCTTCAACTCCATCAAAGACTCCAGAAGGATATAATGCTACCTAAGTAAATAAGAAATAAGTAACTTATAAAACTCTAGAAATGACAGAGACAACTCGCTGCCTGGACAGTCACCCAAAGTTCCTCTGTACCGTTGAGGCATCCATCTTCAGCCTTCAGGCCCATAGTGTCCAGCAGACTTTTTCATGAAGCAGGAAATTCCAAAGACAGTTCAGTTACTTTCTGCTGTGTCCTGCAGAACGTCTCGCAGACTCTTTCATGAATCAGGAACCCCGAAAGACCATCTCACCTTTAGGCAAGTTCAGCAGTCCTCTCTCTGCGGGTTCTTTGTGTCCAGTTTATGGAACAGTCCAGCCAAGAGCAGTTTCTTGCCCAAATGGCTAACAAACTCCATAAGTAGCCTCTTCGATGCCCATCTTCCTCTTGAAGTAGATTGGTGCTGCCAGGAGCAGATGTGTCTCATTGTCATGAAAAACCCTAAGTTATTAAAACATTAAATGCCATATTCTGCAGTCTTTGAAAGATATGAAGAATGTCTATCTAACTGAAATATATCTCTACATATCTAGAAAATCTAATAACATGACTACAAGCTTAACTATTATCAATGATTATCCATTAACAACCTATATTTCCTAATTATACATTACAGTTTTTAAAATGAACTACACAATCAAAATAGGTTAATCAAGATCAGAAATACATATACATATAACAAATTGTCCTTAAAATCTATACCAATGCAAATTATTCATATCTATATCATAAGTGTGCATATGCATATGTGTGTGGGTGTCCACAGAAGCCAGAGAGGGGGTTAGGTCCACTGGAGCTGGAGTTATAGATGGTTGTAAACTGTCCAACACAGAACTGAACTCTGGTCTTCTGTAAGAGGAGGT
Source organism: Arvicola amphibius (assembly GCF_903992535.2). Lineage (NCBI taxonomy): Eukaryota > Metazoa > Chordata > Mammalia > Rodentia > Cricetidae > Arvicola > Arvicola amphibius. The sequence continues at coordinate 101,447,690 of NC_052058.2, read as the reverse complement.
ATGCTCTTAACCACCGAGCCTTCTCTCCATTCCCTGATTTTAAGTTTTAATTAATTGATTTTATTTACATATATAGATGTTTTGCCTGTGTGTATCAGACCATATAAGTATCTGGTGCCCAAGGATGCCAGAAGAAGGTGTAAGAGCCCCTGGAGCTGGAGTTACAGATTGTTGTGAGTTGCTATGTGGGTGCTGGGAACGGAACCTGGGCTCTCTGGCAGGGCAGCAAGAGCTCTTCTCTCTAGCCTATGGGTATAGCTTTTGTTCCTCTAGGTGGTTACTAGGTTGTATCATTTGTGTATGTGGTTACTAGGTTGTATCATTTGTGTATGTTTAACTCTTCAGGCTACTTGCAGACTGAATTCTGAGTGCCTGTCCTATTCTATGTCCCTACCAGCAATACATACGAGGCAGCCAAGTTTTAGAACTGGCGAGATGGCTCAGTGGGTGATGGTATTTGCCACTGAATCCAATGACCTGAGTTCAGTCCCCAAGACCTACAGAGAGAGAACTGAGTTCTGCAAATGTTCTTTGACCCTAGTATGTAAGTCCTGGTGCATGCACACACACATGCACAATAAATAAACGTGCCAACCTTATTTCTGCAAAATGACAAGGAGTGAGCCCTTGGCCTTGTGGTCACTATTAGATCAAGAGACACAATGGGAGCAGAACTTTGGTGAGCTCCAGCACACAGTGAGTTCTGCACCAATGGAGCCCACGTTACGCTGTCCTGTGCAGTGCTGCATTATTAGGTGTAGATTTGGGGATAGAGTCTACATATCCCAGGCTGCTCTGAAACTCACCATGCTGCTGACCATGACCTTCAACTCCTGACCCTCCTCCCAAGTGCCGATTATGGGAATGGACTGCCATACTGGGTTAAGCAGGGGTGGGAGGGAACCCAGGGCTTTGGGTATGCTGGACAAGCATTCTAGCAGCTGGGCATGCTCTTGCTCTCAGACGTCTCTACACAGACCCTGAAGCTACAGCATCACCACAGGTCACACACAGCACCCTTACCCTGTCATGCTGAGCATGTGGCACTAGTTCAGGCCCCCAGCAGCTCTCCTCCCAGATGCTAGGGACAGATAGAGAACTGGCTCTGACCAGCCAAACCACCCACCCCAGACTTCTGTGGAGAAACTTCACTTGGCAGAGTAGGTGACCTTGTCCCAGACCTGCTGGTGGATACAGGCCAGTCAATGGCAGTACCTCTGGCTATTGGGTCACCTTTCCATGGGGGACACACAGAGACTGGAGTACATAGACACAGATGGGTATGCACATCATACATATACATATCACACACTCACAGAAACCACACACACACACACACACACACACACACACACAGACCCCACATATATTCATCACACTTTCACACACATAAACCTCAAATATACATTCAGACACTCTTTAAAATGAGCACATACCCTCACATCCTATGGATGCAACTCCTACATGCTCACTCACATACCACACACACACAACACACACACACACACACATGCTTTCGCAAACACAGACGAGACTACATCCACTCCCATGCTCACACACACTCACATATTTTGCTGTAGGAACCCACAGGGCAGAGGTGGCTTTGTGTCTTCATGTGCCTTCCCTGCACCAGGCTGGGCACAGCTCTCAGCACTGGGTACTTACAGCAGTGCTGTAGTTGGGTGACTGCGGGGAGGGACAGGTGTCTGTGAGGACAGCCACCGATGACCATCCACCCTGTCTACTGAGCACCCACCACAGGTTGCTCTGTCTGGGCTCGTGCTTGGGTCAACGGGTAGCTGAACAGTGGTCAGTCAGGGCAGCGAGGGAGAAAGGTATTTCTGCTCTGTCCCATCCTCCAGGGCCCAATAGGGGACATCCCAGGTGGGCGGTCACACCTCCCTCTACCGTACCCTGTCTCCCTCTTTCTTTCTTCTTCCTTTCTCTCATGTGCCTGTGTATATGGTGTGCATGCCTATGTTTATTTGTGTTGGGGTGCATGTGAGTGTGTACCTATGTATGTGTGTGTGCATGTGTGTGTGTGTGTGTGTGTGTGTGTACACGCACCTGCGTGTGGAGGCCCAAGGCTGAAATCAGGAGTCTTCTTCGCCATCTTCACTGAGATGGGCTCTCTCAGTTGACTCCAGAGCTCACAGTACAGCTAACCTAGCTCCCCATTGTGCTCCAGGCCTGTGTTGCTTTCCAAGTGCAGGAACCCCAGGGGAGTGCCCTCCCGCACCTGCCCGGCTTTTCCACCAGTGCTGGGCACATCCGATCTCCAGTTTTCACACTTGCAGGACAAGGGCTTCACCTGCTCGCCATTCCACCTCACCTCCTTCTCCGTTTCTAGTCTTGAAGGTGAACGCGGGTGAGGCTGACCTCAGATAAGGTAGTGAGCTGGGCCTGCCTCTGTATGAACTCTCAAGGTTCCTGACTTGTCTCAGAGTCCTTCCCGGCCTAAAACACTGCTAATTCTCAGTGTTCTGGAGGTCGTGGAGCCCAGCTGCTGCCCCAGCAGCTCCTATCTGAGCCCTGGACCAGAGCTCAGAGCTGGAGGACAACAGATGCGGTAGCAGATAAGGATGAAGGCAGTGGTATGTACGTCACAGCTGAACTCTGGCTGGTACTGTTGGGAGATGACAGCAACTTATGCTTACACACAGAGTAAGGGAGAAACTGGAGGGTCAGTCAACGCCGGTCTGATCCTTTGCCATCTGCGAAATGTGGCTGCCAGGGCTGGGGGCGTGGCTCAGTGTGACAGAGTGCTTGCTTAGCGTGGGATCCATGTCAGTACCACGTAAACTGGACATGGCTGTACACACCTGGAATCCTAGCACTCGGGGCCAGTACACAGGAGGATCAGAAGTTCCAAGTCATCCTCAGCTGTATGATTCAAGGTCAGCCTGGACGAAAAATGGAGCCCAGAAACTGTTACCAGAACTAAGGTGGCTGGACGGACCCAGATTCCTTGCCCTTTCTTTCCTTTTTAATAAAATAACTTCTTTTGGAGACACGATCTCATGTGTGTGCTTCACGAGGGCTAGAGATAACTCTTCCAGGCTGAGCGTGCGGTGCTGAGAGTCAGACGCAGCTCTCTGAGGAAGGAAGCTGAACTGTGAGAAACAACTCCTCTAATGGGCTTGTGAGGGAGCGGATCAGAGGCCTTTCGGGGAGGCACCGACCCACTGTGGTGTAGGGGTATCTGCTCCAGAGCAGGTGGGGTGCCTGACAGTGCCTGGAATGGTGGCCGAGGGATTTAACTTAACCTGTGCTCATGGCAAGGGTGGAGATATCTGTTATCAGAGGCCACGAAGAGCCATGCTGTTTCCTCATCCTTGGTCACAGTGAAGAAAGCAAAACCAAACCAGACTGGCAACCCAAGTGACGCTCAGTCCCTTGGCCTGTGCGACTGAAAAAAAAAAATTAGCCACCCAGGCGTTGGAAAGGCCCGACACCCTTTCTTTGCATGAAGGCCACCAGGCCCCTCCTGTTCTGTTCCTCCCTCCTCTACACCCAAGGCCCAAGGGGACAAACTGGAAACCTCAGGTCCTGAGCTGAAAGTCAAGTTGTCAAAACAAACTCCCTTTGTCTCTTTTATTTCTTCCGTGTTTAAACAATAACCATCCAAAAATACAGTCATTGTGTGCCCTGCCATTTCCCCAGCCCGCTGACGGCCTGTCCTGCTGCTCTGAGTCCTGAAAGAGGCTAGACACAATGTCCGACTGGCTTTGGGTCCGTGTCATGGCTCCATTCCCAGGATCCCTTCCGCAGTCGCTTGGCCCCTCATGATCAACTTCTGCTCAACCAAACACAGCCACGTGTCTATTTTTGTATTATTATACTTATTTAGTTATTTGGTTATTTAGTTATTTGGTGTTCACATGTGTGGAGGAGCAAGAAGTCAAGACAACTCTTGGGAGTCGGGTCTCTCCTTTCACCATGTGGATTCAGAGGACTGAACCTAGGTGGCAGCCACCAGTCCTTGCTGAGTCTCCTGCTGAGCCGCCTCATCAGGGGCCCCGTGTCTCATTCTTTCAGAGTATGTTTTCCTGCCAATCAAATGCACCAGACCTCTCCGTGAATGGCAGGCACCACCCTATGGAAGACAGTGGCTTTATGGGGAGAGGGCTGTTGTCTGGAGACAGAACTCTCCAGCCTGAAGGCCAAGATACTTTTCAGGGGTGGAGTGTATAGTCCTGGGCAGCTGATGAGGGATTGTGTGCATTTGCAGGTGCCTCTGTGTGTGTGTGTGTGTGTGTGTGTGTGTGTGTGCTCTCATGAGAATAATCTTGAATTTCTGATCCTCCCTCCTCTTCCTCCTGAGCGCTGAGATTATAGGTGTGTGCTACCACTCCCAGTTTATGCACTGATTGGGATCAAATCAAGGCCTTGTGTACGATAGGCAGGCTCTCCACCACCTGAGCTGCCTCTGCAGCCTTGAGACTGTTTCCTTAATTGAATTGAGTTTAATTTCACTTGAAGTAGTTGCACAGGGTAGTAGCTGCTATGTGGGGGAGGAAAGTATGGTGGGTCGGGGCACCCCTAATGTTCGTGGTGGGGTAGAGTGGGGTGGAAAGCCACACCTTACTGGCTATGACTTGGTCATACTCATGAAAGCCCATCACACAGTGGCAGCTCTAAATGGGAGAACCCAGGTCCTTGCTGGACTGGAGGCCTGGTCTGCAGGCATGCCTTAGTATTCTCCTCTGTATAGGCAGGGGAGCAGTGCTGACATCGTCCCATGCCCTTTGCCTATGTGTGTCGAGCAAATTAGCTCTAGGCAGAGACAGTTGGTGTTGACCCGGCTGTGCTGTTTTGAGTGTGAAATGTGCCCCATAGGCTCCCATATTAGATCACTTGGTCCTCAGCTGCTGGCGCTGTTTGGGGAAGCTGTAGGAGCTGTAGGAAGCAAAGCCTTGCTGGAGGAAGCACATCACCGGGGTGGGGGGAGGCTTTGGAGGTTTATAGCCCCTCCCTGCTTCCAGCTCACTCTGCTTTATTTTTGCAGTTGAGGGCATGATCTCTCAGCTTATTGCTCTGGCTGCCCGCTGCCATGCCTTCCTTGACATTATGGATTCCCCTTGTGAAACTGCAAGCCCAAATAAAATCTTTCTTCCTTCAGTCGTCCTTGGCCATGGTGTCTTATCACAGCAGCGGAAACATAACTAACACTGGCTCATTCTGAAATCCTTCTCTGTATTAAAGCCGAGGATCTGGTTTTACTTGAGTCTGGGTCTCTGAGCAGTGAATCTCAACCTTCCTAATGATGCAACCCTTTATTAATAGTTTCTCATGTGGTGACACCCAACTGTTAAATTATTTTCTTTTGTTACTTCGTAACTGCAATATTGTTACTGTTATGAATCGTAATATATATATATATACATATATACATATATATATATATATATATATATATATATATATATCTGGCATGCAAGATAACTAATATGTGATCCCCGTGGAAGGGTTGTTTGACCACCAGAGGGGTCCCGACTCACAGGTAGAGATCCACTGGGTGAAGAGCACTCAGGCTGCAGAGGGTTATGGCATAGAACTGTGCCTTTATCCCTGGCATGACTGACACTCTGACACACCTTATTGGTGACAAACTAGCACTAGCCTGCCTGACCCACCCTGGAGACAGGGACCTGTTGAATTCCATTTTGTCATGTTGTCAACCAAGTGCTTTGACTATGCCATTCAGAAAGGACCTTCAAAGCCTTGGTTTATGGCTCACACCTATTATCCCAGCCCTTAAGAGACTGGGGGAAGAGGATGGTTTCAGTTTCAAGGCAAGCCTGGGCTGTATAGTAGAGCTCACCAGTTTCAGGCCAGCTTGTCTCAGAAAACAAAACAAAACACCGAAAAGGAAGGAAGGATGAATGGAAGGAAGGTTTATAAAGAAAGAAGAATCTACAGAAACTCACCTCAAGGAGAGGTTGTGAGGACAGGCATTCTCATCCCACATCATGTTTTCTGGAGCTAAAAGAGAAGTCACTTTGAGACATCAGTACTGTTGGCTGGGTTTTTTTTTTTTTTAACTGTTATTACTCTTTGACTCATTGAGGGGGGCTTCCAGCCAACTCCCAAATAAATGCACATGGAGACATTACTTATAAATACCTGGCCTTAGCTTGGCTTATTTCTAGCCAGCTTTTCTTAACTTAAATTATCCCATCTACCCTTTGCCTCTGGGATTTTTTTCTTTGTCTATTCTATGTACCTTTCTTTACTGGTTTGCTGTGTAGCTGAGTGGCTGGCCCCCGATGTCCTCCTCCTTTTCTTTCTCCTCGATCCCTCCTTCCTCAATCCTCTCTTCCCAGATTTCTCTGCCTATTTATTCTCTCTGCCTGGCAGCCCTGCCTATCATTTCTCCTGCTTCACTATTGGCGGTTCGGCTCTTTATTAGGACCATCAGGTGTTTTAGCCAGGCAAAGAATCACAGCTTCACAGAGTTAAAGAAATGCAACACATCTTTGCATCCTTAAACAAATGTTCCACAGCAAAAACGAATAAAAACACGAATAGTATTCCACAACACCTCAGGTTCCAGACAGCTTGACTACAAGACCAAACAACCTCCCTCTTGGTTCTGGCCACTAGAAATCTCATATATTTACCTCACTTCTAGCATTATTGTACATGGTTTTATATATTGATTTTTGTCTTGTTTTTAGCTTTACCCATAATTAACCAAAACACAAAACAAACAAATAACCCCCCCCCACACACACACACAGGAGCTTGGAGACAGCTTAGCCAGTAAAGTGCTTGTCGTGGAAACCTCAGGGCCTGAGTTTGAGTCCTAGAGCACACAGAAAAGGCCAGGGAGGCGGAGACAAGAGGATGTCTGGGGTTCAGCCAATCAAGCTGAACTGGTGAGGTTTAGATTGAGAAACCCTGTCTCAGAATGTAAGGTGAAGAGCTGGTGAGACAGCACAGCAGGTAAGAGCACCCGTTGCCAGTCCTGACGACCTGAGTTCAGTTCCCAGGATCCACATGGCAGAAGAGACCTGACTCTGAAGGGCTGACCTCTGACGTCTATATGTGTGTCATGGTGTGAATGCACACAACATATGCACACATATAAAAACACACCATCTATTTATCTGTTTGTCTGTCTGTCTATTCTAATGAATGGATGGATAAGTAAATAAATAAGTTTTAAAAATAACAATGTGGAGAAAGCTCAACCACTCCTCTAGTCTCTCGGGGCTGCCATCTCATATTTCCCCTTCAGATTCTCTGCAACCATTCAGACTAGCAGTTGGTCTTTGGTGGTTGCAGTCTGTGTACAATCCAGACCAGAAATGAGAGGACACCACCAGGATGAAGCTATGAGATTCTTAATGAAAGTGTAACTTCTTAAGGCTGTGAGGAAGACCCTGAAGAACACAGAGACTGTTCCATGAAAGCATTTCATACTGTATTCTACCAGACAGCTGGAAACAGCATTTGGTACTGTATTCTACCAGACAGCTGGAAACAACATTTGGTACTGTATTCTACCAGACAGCTGGAAACAGCATTTGATACTGTATTCTACCAGACAGCTGGAAACAGCATTTGATACTGTATTCTACCAGACAGCTGGAAACAGCATTTGATACTGTATTCTACCAGACAGCTGGAAACAATATTTGGTACTGTATTCTACCAGACAGCTGACCTCCGGATATGCTACTTGTGGATGTTGAGCTAAAATGACATCTTACAAAAGGGAAGACATGGAGGTTGAGGGAGAGGAAGAGGCCATGACTATAGCAGAGGAAGAAGAGGTCCTAGGTGACGATGTCTCCCTAGATGACTGCTTCAAAGTGAAGAGCAATTTGGGATATTTTTGCACAAGTTTTGTTTGTTGTTTTTGTTTGTTTGTTTGGGTTTTGTTGTCATTTGTTTTTTGAGACAGGTTTGTCTATATAATAGTTCTGTCTTGGAACTCACTTTGTAGATCAGGCTGGCCTTGAACTCACAGAGATCCTCCTGCCTCTGCCTTTGCCTCCCAAGTGAGTGCTGGGATTAAAGATGTGCACCACCACTACCCAGCTGGCTGCTCCTACTACATTTGCTGGTTTTAATAAGCATAAATGTGAGCTGGGCAGCGGTGGCACACGCCTTTAATCCCAGCACTCAGGAGGCAGAGGCAGGCAGATCTCTGTGAGTTTGAGACCAGCCTGGTCTACAAGAGCTAGCTCCAGGACAGGCTCTAAAGCTGCAGAGAAACCCTGTCTCGAAAAAAACCAAAAAAAACCCCATAAATGTGAGGGATAATAATAAAGTGAAGAACAGTTGAAGACCCCAGTGTTGACTGCTGACTTCCATGCATACTGCTCTCCCACAGGTATGCATGTGCACGAACACGTGCATGCATGTGCGCGTGCACACACATGCTCACACACATGTGCACACACATACATGCCCACTCACATGCGCACACAGACAGCATGCATGTGCACAGACACACAGACACATAGACACATGCTCACACATACAAGCATACACACATACATGCGAGTACATATGCACACACACACACACACAATTAGGTGATCGGGTTTGTGTCTCAGGAAGATCTCCCAGGTACAGACAGAAAGGAGAAGCTGGCTGGGGTACTGGGGAACACGTAGCTGCAGCAGGCCAGGGAAGATGTAATGCTTAGCACAGCTGGGGCCTGAGGGAGGAACAGGCTGTCCACAAGCAGCTCCTTGGTCTTGCCACATTGTTTTTCTCTTAGCACTGGAGAGGTGCCAGAATATTCCCGTACAGATAGATCTCAGAAGAAGGACTCAGTGGTTAAGAGTACTTGCTGTTCTAAGAGGACCTTAGCTCATCCCGCATCAAGCTGCTCACAGCCATGTACAACTGCAGCTCTAGGGGATGCAAAGCCCTCTTCCAGATTTCGAGGGCATCTGTGCACATGTGCACATACTCCATACAGACATATGAATAGACACATAATTAAAATATTTTTAAAATAGTAAACAGTTTAGAAGGTTTTTTTGTTGCTGCTATTGCTGAACCCAGGGCCTTGTGCATACTAGCTGAATTTTCTACCACGGAGCTATGCCCAACCTGCTAAACATGGAAAAATACCAGCTAGCAGATAGGTATGAAGGAGAATCAGTGTAGCTGCTGTGTAGAGAAAGCATTATACTTCATAGCAAACTAGTTGCCTCCCTCCCTCAAACCTCCACAACAAAACGAGTGTGTATATGCCTATGATGATACATGCAGAGGCCAGGGCACAGCATCTAGGGTCTTCTATTGCTCTCTGCCTTATTGTCTTGAGACAGGTTTCTCACTGAACTGAAAGCCTGCTACTTCAGTTAGGCTTGTGGCCAAGCTCTCAGACCTGCCTGTTCCCATCTTCCAATACTAGGGTTAAAGGCTTGCATAGCCAAGGTCAGCTTTGTATGTGGGTGCTAAGGATTTGAACTCAGGCCCTAAAGTTTGCAGAGAAAGCACCTTTACTCACTGATACATCTCCTCAGCTGCCTAACTTCTGTTTAATATTTTATTATTTTTCTTTTCTTTTAGTCTGTGTGTTTATGTGTGTATTCATATCCATGTATGTGCAGGTACGCAAGCACATGTGGGTGCACTCGGAGGCTAGAGGACGACCTCAAGTGAGTGATGCTCCTCGGGTGCTGTCGTCCTTGGCTTTGTTTTGTTCTTAAGGCAGGGTCTCACTGTGTAGCCCTGGCTGGCCTGGAACTTACAGAGCTCAGCCTGCCTCCTCGAATTAAGGACATGCAGCACTGTGTGGAACCCCTTGTTTTTGGAGACAGGGTCTCTCATTGGCCTGAAACTTGCCAGTTAGCCTAGGCTGGTTGGCAAGTCTGCCCCAGGGATCCTCCTGTCTCCATCACTCAGAGTTGGAATAATTGGCATGGACCACAACCTGGACTTAACAGGTTCTAGAGTCCAGAAGAAGGGAAAAACCTATAACGTGGGAGATATCAACATTCCCTACCTTCAGAGTTTCCCTGGGTGTGCAGCCACTGTTAGTCAAATCAACTGACCAGATCAAAACGCTTCCTTATTATATATCTGCACTTCCCAATGCTTTTGTTGGGGGAGGATCTCTTGCGTAGGTTTGTCTCAGCCTTGCTGTGTAACTGGAGATGACCTTGCATTTCTGATCCTCCTTCCTCCACCTCCCAAATGCTGGGATTGCAGGCATGGGCCTCCAAGCCTGGTCTGCGCAGTGCTGGGGATGGAACCAGGGATTTTCGAGTGTCAGAAAAGCTCTCTACCTACTGAACCACACTCATGCTCCAGTGCTTTCCAATGTCATGTCAAGTCTTTACCTATGACTTTGCATAACCAGACCCTGGCCCATTATTTCCAGGATAAATACTGGAGTCTGATTACATATTGACTGTAATAAAGGCTGCCATTCTACCTTGTTTAAACCAACGCCATACTGTTTTATGGTGCGTAATTTCCCGCTAACACAGCCCAGAACAGGACTCGTTGGGTAAACAGGGATCAAAACCAAACAGAAGCCCAGAAAAACACTCACCTAACCCTGACAATGACATCCGCTTCAACAGGCAGCAAAATCACAGCCCGCTCACATTCCGGGGTGCGGGCATCCCAGCTGGGGCTGGGCCTTTTTCTCCTTGCCAGTGCAATCCAGTAGACAAGCTGGGGCTCCCCTAAAGGATGCCAAACAAAACCCAACTGGCACTCAAGCCAGGAGCCACAAACAGGTCCTACCTTCTGCATGACCTTGGACAGGAGACTTGGCGTGTCCCAAGCACTTGGCACCTACCTGGTACCATGTAGGACTCAGTAGTGGATTCCCAGACGGGTTCAAGGGTCAGTGGGCTTGAGCTTGGGGGTCTGGGACAAATGAGGAAGCCAGCTGTGGTGGGGCATGTTCCGTCCAGCCATAGGCAAGGGCCTTGTGTGGCTGTGACGACCCCACCCTGTGGCTACTCCAGACGAAGTGATTGAGGTTGCAATAGTTTGTTTGAAGTTGGAATTTATTCTTCTATGTGTGTTTGTGTGTGTGCGTTTTCATGTGTGAAGGGGAATGTGTGTTTGCACATGAGAGTGCATGTGCTCATACTGTGTTCATTTTTGTAGGAGCCAGAGGTCAACCTCAGAAGCTGTATGCTTGGGCTTTTGAAGACATGTTTTTTTTTTTTTTTTTTTTTTTTTTTTTTTTTTTTGCTAGTCTGAGACGTGTTAGCTCAGGTAAGCTGGCTAGTCAGCAAGTCCTGGGATCTGCTTATCTCTGCCTGCCCAGCTCTGAGATTATGAAGCACATGCTCCTATGCCCATTGTCTTGCGTGGGTTCTGGGGACCAAACTCAGTTCATATTCTCTGAGGCAGATGCTCTACCCACTGAGCAATTTCCCAGTCCTGAGGGATTCTTTTTCTTTAACTGCTTCCCTGGGGTAGAGTGGGCTTACAATGGGCTGCACAGATTTTTAAATGCATGCCTTTGTTTTTAGAACCCACACTCTGGTGAAATCATTACTGCTTGCCATTCACAGTAACCAACATGTCCCTCACCTCCAAACCTCTCCTGTGACCCTTACAGTCTCTTTACACCCAACCCCTGGCAATACCAACCTGCTCTCTCTCAGTCTGGATTGCTCTGAACTAGGTGCCAGTAGGATTATACAGTGGCTCCCTTCATCCTTATTTTATAGTGCAGGGATGGAAATGACGGCCTTTAATGTTTTCTTAAACATAGTTTCAAATTCTTATTGCATCTCTCTGTCTATCTATGTATCTATCTATGTATCTATGTATCTATGTATGTATGTATGTATGTATGTATGTATGATCTATGTATCTATCGATCTATGTATCTATCTATCTATGTATCTATCTATGTATCTATGTATCTATCTATGTATCTATCTATCTATGTATCTATCTATCTATGTATCTACCTATCTATCATCTATCTATCTATCTATCTATCTATCTATCTATCTATCTATAATCTATCTATGTATGTATGTATCATCTATGTATCTATCTATGTATCTATCTATGTATCTATCTATGTATCTATCATCTATTTATCTATGTATCTATCATCTATCTATCTATCTATCTATCTATCTATCTATAATCTATCTATCTATAATCTATCTATCTGCTTATAATCTATCTATCCGTGTGTGTCCCAGTCAGGGTTACTATTGCTGTGATGAAACACCATGACCAAAGCAACTTGGGGAGGAAAGGGTTAATTTCAGCTTCCACTTTCAGGTAGCAGTCCACCAGGGAGAGAAGTCAGCGCAGGAGCTCAAACAGGGCAGGAACCTGGAGGCAGGAACTGATGCAGCAGCCTTGGAGGGATGCTGCTTACTCATTTGTTATCTATGGTTTGTTCAGCCTGCTTTCTTAAAGAGCACAAGGCCTCCAGATCAAGAGTGGTCCCATCCACAATGGACTGGGCTCTCCCACATTAATCCACCAATTAAGAAAATGATTTACAGGTTCGACTACAGTCCCATATTATGGAGATATTTTCTCAGTTGAGTTTTTCTTCTCTCAGATGACTTCAGCTTGTGCCAAGTTGACATAAAACCACCTGGCACAGTGCGTGTGTGTATGTCTGTGTGTGTGTGGCACGTGCACACGTGTGCATATATGAATATGCATGTGTATGTGTGGTATGCACTTGCCAGCAGGCACGTGTGAAAGTCAGAAGACAACCTGCTGTGGTCTGCTCTCTCCTTCTACCTTGTGAGACCTGGGGCTAGAACTCAGGTTGTAAGAGTGGGCAGCAAGCGCCTCACACACTGAGCCAGCTAACCAGCCTAACCTAGTGCTTATTGCGCCCCAGACAAACATCTGCCTACCCTTGGGTCACGCTCTGGCTCCTTAGCTTGGTTTCTTCCACAGCTCTGAGAGCGCTTGTCTTAGCAGGCTTCAGCAGGTTGTGTCGTCCTTGTCATGTCAAACCCTTGGGGCTCAGCCAGTCACAGATGTCACCTCGGCAGAGATGGAGTCTGGCCCAGAGCCATCTCTTCATTCCACCTCAGCTTCCTCCATGAGTAGCCTTAGCGTGAGATCCACCTCCACGTGGCCACCTTTGGCTTCCCGTGGGCTTCCCAACCTCCTGTTCTGTCACCTTCCCGAACCCTCTTCTGCTCCCTGAGCCAGAAACCTTCCTGGTTCTAGGGAGGGAGTGGACAGACAGCCCTAGTTCCCCAGCTAGATTGTGAGGAGCCAAGGTGGGAACAGCTCATGCTTCTTCCCCAGCACCCAAACAGCATACCACAGTAGTGGCTCTTACATCTTGCACAGATTTGTATTGCATTCTGGGTGTGTATGTGTATGCATGTGTGTGCATATGTGTCTATGCCTGTGGAGGCCAGAGGGTTCCTCCTCAGGAGCTGTCCACCTTGGCTTTTCTTGTTTTGTGTTTAATCTTGAGAAAATATTTATTCTTAATTGTGTGTGTGTGTGTGTGTGTGTGTGTGTGTGTGTATACTTGAGTGCAGGTACCCATGGAGGTGAAAAGAGGATGATGGATCTCCTGGAACTGGAGTTACAGGTGGTTCGAGACACTCAGTGTGTCTTCTGGAAACTAAACTTGGGTTCTCATAAGAGAAGTATAGAAGTATGTGCTTTTATCCACTGAGCCATCTCTCCGTTTTTGTTTTCTTTTTTTCTTTTTTGCTTCTGAGTACTGAGATTAAAGGCGTGAGCCACCAGACCCAGGTCACACTTTTTGAGATGGTGTCTGTGGTGGGGAGGTAGGCAAGGCTGGTGTGGTGGTTTGAAAGAAAATGGCCCCCAAAACGGAGTGGCACTAGTAGGAGGTGTGGCTTTGCTGAAATAGCTATGGCCTTATTGGAGGAAATGTGTCCCTGTGGAGGTGGGCTTTGAGGTCTCCCATGCTCAAGCTACTCCTAGTGACACAGTTCACTTCCTGTTGTCTGTGGATCAAAATGTAGAACTCTTAGCTCCTTTTCCAGTCCCACGTCTGCCTGCATGCTGTCATGTCCCACAGTGATGATAATGGACTAAACCTCTGAAACTGTAAGCCACCCAGTTAAATGTTTTCCTTTATAAGGGTTGCTGTGATCATGGTGTCTCTGTAGAAATAGAAACCCTGACTAGGACAGCGAGTGTGCAAATGAGTGCTGGGAGCAGAAGGTGGGCACCACCTTTTCTGTGGGTTCTGGAAACTCACACTCAGGTCCTCATGTTTGTATGACACGTGCTTTCCAACATGCCAGATTCCAGCCCTTGGTGTATATTCTTTTTTTTTTTTTTTTTTTTTTTTTTTTTTTTTTTTTTTTTTTGGTTTTTCGAGACAGGGTTTCTCTGTGGCTTTGGAGCCTGTCCTGGAACTAGCTCTTGTAGACCAGGCTGGCCTCGAACTCACAGAGATCCGCCTGCCTCTGCCTCCCGAGTGCTGGGATTAAAGGCGTGCGCCACCACCGCCCGGCTTTGGTGTATATTCTTTAAGCCTCTTTTACATCACTCCTGAGGAGCCCATGCTGATCAGGATATCTTTTTTCAAATTTGCTGAGTCCCTAAGGTTCCTAAAGGATTGAGTGTGTCCCTGTGTCTCCCAGCACAAGGGTAGAGCCTCCCTGGCAGCCCTAAGGCCATTCTGTTGTGTTTACCATCTCCTGAGCCTCAAAGGAGGCTCATGACATGAAGAACAAGAGATTGGAATAGAAACAGAAGACCATAGCTCACTCTCTCCCTTACTTTCCCCCTCATCCCCTTCCTATCCTCCCTCTTTCCCTTCCTCCCGCCTTCATTCCTCTATTTCCTCCTCCATCCACTCACTCATTCCATTTGCACAGGCCCCATTAGACCCAAAGGTAAGGTGGACCCACGTTAGGGTACTATGTTATTGTTGCAAGTTGCATCCTACACACACATTCCAGATTTGAGGCTGCAATGTCCTGGGGGAATATGCTTGCATGGTGGTCTTAGGCCTCAGGAGTCCGTGGTCAAGGGTAGCATGGGTAAGTGACAGAAAAATTTCCTTTAGACATGATGACCTGTGTAGCTATGCCAAGAGCACTGACTACCTAGGAGTTGCCACACCAGTGGGGGCCTGCCTAGGGGAGGCAAAGGCATTCCAGATAAGATGGAGGAGAAGGCTATGATGATGTAGGTGTGTCTTCCATCTATCTGATGATTTCATTGGTTAATTAATAAAGAAACTGCTTGGCCTGATAGGTTAGAACATAGGTGGGTGGAGTAGACAGAACAGGATGCTGGGAGAGAGGCAAGACGCTTCAGGCAGTCGTCATGCCTCTCCTCTCTGGGAAGTCGCCATGATTCTCTGACCTGAGACAGTCGCCATGAAGCCAGCCATGAGGTCAGACATGCTGAATCTTTCCCGGTAAGCCACCACCTTGTGGTGCTACACAGATTACTAAATATGGGTTAAAGCAAGAGAGAGTTAGCCAGTAAGAGGCTAGAGCTAATGGGCCAGGCAGTGTTTAAATGAATACAGTTTGTGTGTAATTATTTCGGGTGTAAAGCTAACCATGCCGGAGCCGGGTGGGACGAAAAACAGGCCTGCCTGTAGCACCTCCGCACTACACTCTGAAGGCAGAGTCAAGATGGCAAGATGACCCAGACAGAGGTGGAAGCAAGCAGGTGCACAGTGAACGCTACAGAGTGGCAGACTGATTGGGATAGGTAGGGTCTTAGAGGACAGCAAGGATTCCTGGGAACTTCTGTTAGGGGCGTGGAAATCTTTGCTTCCACTCCTTTTCCTTCAGGAATGGGCCTGCCCACCCTGCCTGTCCAGCCAAGTGGTGTGTGTTTGACATTGGCCAGTCCATGAATGAGCCTGCCCCCAACCACAAGAAGGACAGGAGTTGGCCAGCTGGGCCTGGTTGGCACCACCTGCCTGCTCCCTGCTCTGATGCCTGGCACGTCAGGGTCAAGATGAAATCAGATCTCAATACAGAGAAGTGAGACAACGTGCCTCTCTGCTACAATCCTCCAGATGCGGGCCTCAGCCCTGACACCTGGCTCACCTTGTCTGGCAACCAGCCCTTGAGCCAGGGCCAAAGTATCTGGGCTGGGCCAGGCAGCATGTGGGATGGCGAGGTTTCCTGGGACCGGTGCCCAGAGACTGCAAAGGAGACAGGCATATCGCCCTTCTCCCCATCCTGAGCAGGCCTGGCCAGGCTCTGCTAACAGTCAGCAGGGGTTCTGGGGGGCTGGGGGGCTGGCTCAGTTGTTAAAGTGCTTGCTGTGCAAGGGTGAGGACCCCAGCTGAGGAAGCTAGCACCCAAATAAACGCAATGCCAGGCAGACATGGTGGCCCACCTGCAATCCCAGAATTCCTTGCAGAGGCAAGGAATCCCTGGAGCAAGCTGGCTAGATAGGCTAGCTGATGCTATGTGTTCTGGCTCCCAGTGATAAGAGTCTGCCTCCGTACACAAGGGGGGACTGGTCAAGGAAGACCCCCAACATTTACTGCTAGCTTCCACATATAAACACACACACATGCACATACATATCTGCAAATACTTACCCACTAACATACATGTGAACGCACATATACCCACACACATCCACATGCAAAAAACCAAAAGAGAGACCCTGCAAGGTCCTAGGCCAGCTACCACTCCCAACCAGTCAGCACTCCCAGAAGCTCCTCTCCTAAGGGCTCAGCTCAGCAGAACTTTGTGGGGTATGGGAAGGGGCAGAGTTCAGGAGACCCGGCTGGGGATGCTCTACACAGTCCCACAGGTGAACAAAGTCATGCAGGCTTTTCTCTGTCACCTGAGCCTCAGGTTAAAATAGAGATGTACTCTCACTTTAGAAACGTGGAGAAATACAAACAAGTAATTAGAGAGGACAGAAAGAAAAAGCCTCATCACCAGAGATCAGCACTACGCAACTAACGGCCTCATCCATGCATCCTGGAATTCTGTGTGTGTGTGTGTGTGTGTGTGTGTGTGTATGTGTGTGTGTGCATGCCTGCGAGCATGTGAAGGTCAGAGGACAACTTTTAGAGTCAGCTCTCTCCTACTGTGTGGGTCTTGGGGATCAAACTGGTTCCAGAGGTCAGAACCAAGTCTTCAACACACAGCCCTCTGGAGAACGTTCTAGATTTTTAACTGACACCTGCTTGTGCCTGCATTTGTCGCCATTGCTCCAACTGCTTAAAGGAAGGGAATGCTGCTAAATAGCATGCTGTGTCCCCGGGTGTATGCTGGGAGCATACTGTGTGCCCCAGGATGTATGCTGGGAGAATTCTGTGCCCCAGGGTTTATGCTGGGAGCATGCTGTGTCCCAGGGTGTATTCCAGGAGCATACTGTGTCCCAGGGTGTATGCTGGGAGCATGCTGTGCCCCAGAGTATATGCCAGGAACATGCTGTGCCCCCAGAGTGTATGCTGGGAGCATGCTGTATGCCGGGAGCATGTTGTATGCCAGGGTGTATGCTGGGAGCATGCTGTGCCCCAGGGTGTATGCCACAAGCATGCTGTGTCCCAGGGTGTATACTGGGAGCATACTGTGTGCTCCAGGACGTATGCTGGAGAATGCTGTGCCCCAGGGTGTATGCTGGGAGCATGCTGTGCCAAGGGTGTATGCCGGGAGCATGCTGTGCCAAGGGTGTATGCCGGGAGCATGCTGTGCCCCAGAGTATATGCCAGGAGCATGCTGTGCCCCAGAGTGTATGCTGGGAGCATGCTGTGCCCCAGAGTATATGCCAGGGGCATGCTGTGCCCCAGAGTGTATGCTGGGAGCATGCTGTGCCCCAGAGTATATGCCAGGGGCATGCTGTGCCCCAGAGTGTATGCTGGGAGCATGTTGTGCCCCAGAGTATATGCCAGAAGCATGCTGTATGCCAGGGTGTATGCTGGGAGCATGCTGTGCCCCAGGGTGTATGCCAGGAGCATGCTGTGCCCCAGAGTGTATGCTGGGAGCATGCTGTGTGCCCTTCCCTCTATGTGCACACTGCCTGATGACCGCCATTCTGGTTCCTGTCTTCATTTTGTAGCTGGGTCTGTGAAGCCTCCAACGTCAGGTACACACCTGCTCAACCCCATACAATAGAAATCACTTACTGAGCACAACCTGAGGCAAATCTTCCCATTCTCTCTCTGTCCCCACCCCCTCAACTCACTGCAGCACCTCAGTAGCTACATGAACTAACTCCATTTGGGTGATGAGGAAGGAGAAGACAGCTGGCTGGTGGCAGGTGCATATAACGCCCTGCTCCTGGCCAGCGGGCCCTGTGTGGATGCCACACAGCCTCTTTGCGCATCTGGTTTTCTTCCATCACAGTGGGACAAACTTTCTGATTGCTAACGCCAATCTGTCTTTTAGTGACTTTGTTTGTGCAGAATTCCTATTAGCAGCTATCAGTCCCCACTGATGGATATCTGGGCTGTTTCTAATTTTCCACTCAAAGGAACAGCGCTGCAATGCAGAGGTGAGCATTCATCTTTGCCCATGCATGAGGAAATATTTCCACCTAGAAGTTATCTTGGCATGCAAGCATCAGGTCAAGAGGCATTCGAATTGTGTGTCAGGTAAACATCAACAAATTGCAATCTTGAAAGACTCAACCAGTGACCACTCTCTGCACATCATGATCCTGGTTGATGCTCCCCCAGCAGAGGTGTATTTTCTTCTGGTCAACTCAAGACTCTGTTGCATGATCTCTTTCTCTTGTGTGTTCTTTGTGGCTGAACATCTGTCTGTGGTGTTGGCCATGTGTACTGACTCAACTGTACTCTGGTTCCTTTGCCCCTATCTAAACCTAATCTTTCACAGAATTAATTTTCTTTGTCAATTCATTCTTTGGTAGGATTTTATGATGTGTGTGTGTGCATGCGCACATGCGCATTCACGCATGCATGTGTATGTGCATGTGCATGTGTGTGTCAGTGCATGCGTGCACACATACATGTACAGGCCAGCAGTTAACTATAGCTGTCATTTCTAAGAGTGCAATCCACCTTTTTTTTTGGAGATAGGGTCTCTCACCCACCTAGAAGTCACCAAGTAGGCAGGGGCTAGTTTACCAGTAAGCCCAGAGATCCATCGGTCTTCTTTATCCAGCACCGGGGCTAGCGTGTGCTACACCTGGCTATTTGGCATGGATTCTGGGGCTCTAACTCAGGTCCTTATGCCTGCATAGCAAGCACTGTACTAACTCAGCCGTCTCCACGTTGACTCTGTTTGTCCCCACAATCTCCTTCTTATTTGCTTGTCTTTTCCCTTCACTTCTTGGTGGAATTTATATCACTTTCAAAGAGAATCCATGTATGTGGATTAGAAAATTTAAACAAGACAACAGACGTGAAGTAAAAACGAAGTTGCTGCCCCATCCTTCTCTGACCCCAGTTTTCTGTCCAGGGCTCAGGGTGACATCTCCGTGAGCAAACAGGACATCGGTGGCCACATGCTTTCAGGGAATCCATAAAATGTGTGTGTAAATGTGTGTGCAGGTGAACATGTGTGGGAGTGTATGTGCACATGTATGTATATTCATGTGGAGGCCAGAAGACAACCTCAAGTGTCCAGATTCTCTCGCCGATTTGGAACTTGCCGGTTCAGCCAAACTAGCTGGTCACCGAGCCCCAAGGACTTACTGTCTGTCTCCACAGTGTTGGGATTACACACAAGACCTTCCACAGCCAGCTTCGACATAGGTTCTGGGGAATAACTCAGGTTCACTTGTATGTGGAGTGCTTAGAACAGGGATGTCATGATAGTAAGCACGTGGTCACATTATCCTGATGCTGTATGAGCACAGAAAGACAAGGCCACTGATGGCTGTCTACTGTCCTAACCAGGTCCTAACTACTGACTATAGGAACAGGCCACACTAGAGATGAGACCCAGCCCTCGGCCGTGCTCCTGACTAGCACTCTGACCTTGGTCCCTGTCCCTTGCAGAGTCTCCAGGTTCTCTCTGACAGCAAAAGGCTCTCTCTCTTTGTTTTTGGGGACTGAACTCACTAGGCTAGGCTGCCCTCAAGCTTGCTACCCAGCCAAGGATGACCTTGAACTTTTGATCCTCCTGACCCTTACCACCAGAGTGTTGGGACTGTAGACACTGGGGATTGAACACAGGGTCTCATGCAAGCTAGGCAAACAAGCTACCACCTGGGGGCATTTCTAGCCAAACAGGGGGTTCGAACAGTGCTCGGACCCTTTATTTTACTTTAGCAGAGAATTTGGAATCTCATTTTATGAAAGAGACATTCCCACCCTGACATGAACCCTTCAAGCCGTGGGGCTCATTTTGAGCTAACAAAGCAGAAATTTCATGTATGTAAATGCTTACAGCTCAACACATCAGTGACACAGGCACTCCCTTCCAGGGTGGCAGCCTGTTGCCCTCCCCCAACACTGACCATCTAGCTGCAGGACCTCTGCCAACATGCCAATTCAGACAGGCTGGAGCCCGACGTTCAGCAGAGAGATAGCTGGACAGTTCCCAGGAAACTCAGAGGAACCAGCAAGGCGGCTGCAGCTAGGAGAGTGTGGGCCACACCTTCTCCAGGAGAGGGCAGAGTGGGCACCCCCACCCTGGCAGGTGCCATCACTTTTACTTGGGTTTGTCTCTTCTCTTCAGATCTGAGATTCTAGAGGTCCTCGGTCATCTGAGGCTGTAGGTCATCCGGAATGGCACTCTTTATTGATCGGGGACCTTGGACTGCGGTGCTTTAGTCTGTAAAGTGCTTCACAAGCCCTAGGTCCTGAGTTCAGGCCCCAGGATGCACTTAGTGGAAGGAGAGAGCTCTCCTCTGGCATCCTCACATGTGCTGGGGCATGTGTCTTCCCCACGCTAAGTAAATATATGTAAAATAAACACTAAAAGCCAGGTGCAGTACTGTGCTCTCATTGTTTCAGTGAGGGGAGCAGAGACTGATGTGCTGAGCAGCTAGCCTAGGCTTTTTGGAGAGTTCCAGTCTAATGGGAAACTCTGTCTCAAGCGAAACGTGGATGACACCTTTGGAAAAACACCTACGATTTCCCTCCGACCGCCACGTGCACACACACATGTGCATATGTACATATCTGTACACACTTGTACATCTACACAATCACATTTGCACATATATGAACACACAAAAATTAATCAAGTGGGGATTGGTGAGATGGTTCAGCAGGTAAAAGCACCTGCTGCCAAGCCTGACGACTCATGTTCAATTCCTAGAACCTGTGGAAAATAAAGCCCTGACTCCCGAAGGCTGTACTCTGACTACCACGTGTGTGCCCACATTCAAACACGCACACACCAGAATAGATGAAATGTTAAACAAATAAACATTCACTCTTTGGATCCCTCCTACCAGGCCTCCCTTTGGGGAACTGGGTAGCTCAGGTTAGCCTCATGAAAGGCAACGATGGTTCTAGATGCAGGAAAAGTGCTTGGCCGAGGACTAGGAGGGAAATAACCACATGCCAGGAATTCTGAGCGTCAGACTCCTAGCCAAAGGACCCGAGCCAGCGGCATAATCACTATGGAGCCAGTTTCCTCCAGGGTCTTGATTTTCACATCTATGCTGACTGTCGGGAGCCAAGCCCCGGGTCTGCAGAAGAGCGTGGCACTGAGACCAGAGTTCCAGTGTCTGGAGCCAGCCTGGGCTTCCAGCTCAACTCTAAGCTGTTGTCACATCCCCTCCATACCACTGCCCTACACCTTCCCTCACATACCCTCTCCTGGCCAGTCTCCTGCCTCCCGTCAACCGAGCATTCTCCTGACACTCCCGCTATCTGCTGCTGCTTTCAATATCTCAACCCATGTATCACAGAGACAGACAGAACTCACTTGCAGTCTGTGTACGTGGCCATGGGTGGCCAAGAGTGACCAAGAGGTGTCTGAAGTCCCCAGAAAGAAACTTCCATCACATTTCTTCCAGGCTGTGGGAGTGAATACGTGGGAGGGGGTGAGCTTCTCTGGGGGCATTTGCTGAACCAGGGTCATGGTTCCATCACTGGAGGTGGGTAAGTCTCAGAGAGTATCCCTGAATCTCAGATTGAGGCCATGTGTGTGTGTGTTCCCGTTTGTGTGGGCACACACACATGCATGTCCAGAGGGCAGCCTAAGGCATGTTTCCTCAGGAGCTATCCCTCTGCTTTTTCTTTATCTCCTACTTGCCAGTAGGCAGCTTTGTGTGTCATGGGTTCTGGGTATCAGACTCGAGGCCTCATGCTTGTAAGGCAAGCACTTTTCCAATGAGCTGTCGCTCCATCTCCTCAAGACAGATTTTAAAGATAATGTCTGATTGTCTGTCTATCTCTCCTGTGTGTGTGTGTGTGTGTGTGTGCGCGCGCACGCGCATGCACAGAAGTCACATGGTGTTCAGAGGGCATTGTCTGTTGGGATCAGTTTTAATCTTCCACCAAGTTTGAGCCAGGCAAGCTGCCTGAGAGGTTCTGGGGTTTCTCCTGACGCTGCCTCTCATCTTTCTGTAAGAGTGTCAGAATTACAGAAGCGTGGTACCACATCCAACCCTGTGTGGTTCCTGCAACTGAAGTCAGTCCTCACACGTGTGGTGAGCTCTTTATACACTGAGACATCTCAGCCTCCAAGGCAGAATTGATGGATCTGGCATCCTTCAGCACACATCCACCCAGAGTGCCCAGACCTTGAACCTACACTGCAACACTTCCCCCATTCCCTGCCCAGCCCTTTCTCTTCATGCCCTGGCTATAGCGCATCATCCTCCATTTCCCTGCTGCCACTGAACTCTTTAACCAGTCCATGGCAGGCCAAGCGAGCAAGCTCCAAACTTGCATTTAGACATAGTAAATGACAACCAGTGCCATTACCTCCTCTTGCCTCACTCTGTCTTAGAGATGCTATACCAGGGGGTATAAGAGCTACATATGCCATATTTAAATTTTATTGCAAGGCGTTGGGCCAGTAGCATGTTTGTTTTTCTTTTTTGAGACTGGGCTTCATGTAGTCCAGGCTGACCTTAAACTTGATATGTTTGATGACCTTGAGCCCCCGATCCTCCTTTCTCAACCTCCCAAGTGCTGGCATTATAGGTGTGCACCAGCGCGCTCACTTTGAGCAGCACTGAGGAAGGAACCCAGGGCCTCATGCATACGAGGCAAGCACTCTTCCAGCTGAGCCGCATCCCCAGCCCCATTACACTTTATTAGTATTTGTGTTCAGGATTCATTTACTGCTCTCACCCCTACCCAAGTAGTGGAGCAAATAGAACAGCTTAAATTATGCTTCTGGTAGCTTATATTTGTAGAATGATCCATTTCTTAAGTTACACATTAATTCAAGGTTTCATTAAGTCGCTCAATGCCTCAGGCAACAGATTACTTATAAATAGTATAATATTTAGTGGTTCCTTAGTTTTGCAGTCAGACATTATTAATGGCCCATGACTCGAGTCAGGATCAAGTTTGAACATAAGCCCACACCTGAATGCATTGAGTGATGGACACAGCAAGATGACATCAATGTTATGAGCTGGCACTGCCATTACTTTTAGGGAAAGTAAGGTCAGAATCAAAGAAAAACCAGATCAAAGTTCCTTTCCATTGAAGAAAACAGAAGAACTCCAAGTGTTGGTTGACCAGTTGCCCTAGTAACGGGGAAAGCGTCTTTTCAGGATGCCTTTTCCAGGCGGCATTAGGTACTATGGACAACTTACTAAGTCTTTCACCAGGCAAAGAAAGTAGAAATCTTCCCTAACAAGAAAAGATTGTGCACACCTGTTGTTCACACTCTCCAGAGATGGAGGCAGGAGGACCAGGGTCCAAGGTTATCTTGGCTGAATAGTGAGTTTGAGGCTAGCCTGGGCTACAAGAGACCCTGTCTTTAGAAAAGAAAAGAAAAAGAAAAGAAAAGAAAAGAAGAAAAGAAAAGGAAAGGAAAGGAAAGGAAAGAAAAGAAAAGAAAAGAAAAGAAAAAAGAAAAGAAAAGAAGAGAAGGCTGAGACGGCTCAGTCGATAAAGTGCTTGCCTCACAAGTTTGGGGACAGGGTGGATAGTCGGGGCATCAAAGAAGGATGTTAGCACAATTGTCTAAGGAATACTCATCAAAGGGCTGGAAGGATAGTTCGGTGGTTAGTGTGCTATAGTCCCAGTGCTCACGAAGATGTATGAAGCACTTCTATTTGGAGATCATCCTTAATTTTTCCCCTCTGGTCATCTGGGGTCTGGGAATGAGTTTGCAAGAGCCCAGTGCTGTGACCCTGTGACCCATCAGGTGAGAGCACAGGAGAAAGAAACCTGAGGTTTTGGAGATGATTCAGTAGGAAAAGGGTTTGGTGTGCAAGCATGAGGACCTGAGTTCAGGTGCCCAGCACCCATGTAAAAGTCACATGCAGCAGAGTGACTTATAATCCCAGCCCTGGGGGACAGAGCCACACAGATTGCTGGGGCTCCCTGGTCCCAGTCTAAACAAATTGGCAAGATCCAGATTCAGGGAGAGACCCTGTCTCAAACAACAGACGGTGGGCCATTGAGAAGTGAGCTCCAGATTCAGAGAGAGACCCTGCCTCAAACAACAGATGGCGGTCACTGAGAAGTGAGCTCCAGATTCAGGGAGAGACCCCGTCTCAAACAACAGATGGTGGTCACTGAGAAGTGAGGTGACTCGGCTGAGGAGGGCACTTGCCATCAGCAAGGCTGAGAACCTGACTTCCACTCCAGAATCCAAGTTGGAAGGAGAGAACCAACTTCTGAACGTTGTCTTCTGAGTACACAAATAGCATGGCATGCATGTATGCACAGATGTGCATACACACATGCGTGTGTGTGTGTGTGCAAGCATGTGCCAGCATGCACGCGTGCACACACAGATATAAATTTAAAAATTCTAATGTTAGTTCCTTGGGCAGCTGAGGAGAGGGAGCCTGAAAAGGCCAGTTCCTATAGCCATACTGATGAATTTCTTGCATATCACCATAGAACCTCCACCTGAAGATAGATGAAGAAAATGACAGAGCCCCACATTGGAGCACCGGACTGAGCTCCCAAGGTCCTGATGAGGAGCAGAAGGAGAGAGAACATGAGAAAGAAAGTCAGGACCGTGAGGGAACCTCCAGCTGGCGACAGATGGGGAAGGTGACTGAGCCCCACATTGGAGCACTGGACTGAGCTCCCAAGGTCCTGATGAGGAGCAGAAGGAGCGAGAACATGAGGGAGAAAGTCAGGAACGTGAGGGGTGCGTTCACTCATGGAGACGGTGGGACAGAACTAAAGGGAGATCACCAACTCCAGTTGGAATGGGACTGATGGATCATGCGACCAAAGAGAGATCATGCGTCTCTCTGAATGTGGCCAACAGCGGGGGCTGACTGAGAAGCAAAGGACAGTGGCGCTGGGCTCTGATTCTTCTGCATGGACGGGCTCTGTGGGAGCCTGCTCAGCTTGGTCGATCACCTTCCTGGACCTGGGGGGAGTTGGGAGGACCTTGGACTTAGCATAGAGTGGGGAACCCTGATGGCTCCTTGGCCTTGAGAGGGAGGGAGGGGAGGTATGGGTGGAGGGAAGGGGAGGGAAAGGGGAGAAGGAGGGGAGGGAAGGGGGAGGAGGAGCAGAGGGAGGGGGGAGGAGGAAGGAGGAGGGAAGGAGATGGAAATTTTTAAATATATAAAAAAAAAAACCATGAGGAAAAAAAAATTCTAATGTTAGAAAAGCCAGCAACAGCAAGGTAAAGTATTGAGAAGATATTTGACACCAACCTCTGTTTTCCACACACATGCAGACACATGTGCTCATGTACACATATACACACACAAGGAGAAAGAAGCCTGAACCATATGTCTGTTAGAAACTTAAAACTTCTTCTGTGCTGTCCTGAGATAGAAGGCAAGCACACCTTCTACTAGGGCCTCTTCTTAAATCCTGCTGGGCTGCTGTGATCTCGAATAGCAGATGGCACTTTCAGGGTATGAAATGGTCACTCAAGAGCTGGTGGCTCCTGCTTGTCATCCAGTTACTAGGAAGCTTTCAAGTTCATGCCAGCCTCTGCTAGGTAGTTTTTTTTAAAAAGTGAATTAACCAGAGAAAACAAAGACATATGACATCACAGCTAGTTATCAGGGGGGACTAAGAAGTCCCTAACCAAGCTGGCTTCAACATACCAGCCACACTCTTGGAAATAGATGTCCACTGTTAGCTGTACGCCTCTAAAGCACATTCCTGGTGCTTGATCCGAGCATGGCATGCATTCCTGGGTGCCTGCTGATGAGGTATCCTTTATGGGGACAGTGAGCACTTCCCCAAAACACAGTGCTTGCAAGGTGGCAAGGGGGCTTGTGGGGAGTTCGTATTAACTCAGAGTTCGAGCAGGAGGTCTTATTCAATCATGTCTGTATTAACTCAGAATTTGAGCAAGAGGCATTATTCAATCATGTCTGTTGGGGATGAGGTGGGGGCATGGGATGGAGCAAAAATGGTGGACTTTGAACAACAGAGACAGGCGGAGAGAGAAGGGTGTCTGTGTGTGCTGAATGAGGAAGACAGCAGGGTTAGAATGGCAGGCTGAGCTGGGGGGGGGTAGGAGGACAGGTGGGCAGGTGGCAGAAGAGTGAGAAATGGGGGAAACCTTCACAGTGAGCTGTCGTGCACTTCTTCCAGTCATCTGGGACCTTGGGACATAGACTCTATTGCTCTGAGCCTCCCTCCATCTCTCTCTCTGTATAATGTATGCATGTGTATTGTGTGTATGTATGTGGGCTGTGTGTTTGTGTGTGGGGGTTCATGTGCCCCTGATAAACATGTGGAGCACAAAAGTCAGGTGTCTTCCTCAATCACTCCTCACCTTATTTTTTTGAGACAGGGTCACTCACTGAACTTGCCTCCCCCCATCCTGCCATGTGGTTTCCTCTTGTGGGTTTCTCTTCTTACCCTGGGGCCATCCATAAATGCTTTTCTCAGATTAAACCTGGGCTTATTAATTCTTTATTCGGCTTGGTTTGATTGGCTGTGTTGGCAGAGAGGCTTAATGCCAGGGTACAGAAACCTTTCAGAGAACGACAAGAGATCCTGTCTCAAACAAGATGGGAGGTGAGGACCGACACCCGAGCTTGTTCTCTGAGCTCTACAAGCACTGACACTCACCCCGACATGCACATTTTGTTTCTTTGCAGAAGCTCTCAGCCTTTTATAAATGCTGCTTCTCTTCCTATAGTGTGTGTGTGAGATAGTGTGTGTTTGTGGGGGTTGACTATGTGTATGAATATAGTGTGTGCATGTGGATGTGGACAGATGGTATGTGTGGATGGATGATGTATGTGGATATGTATGAATGAGTGTGTGTGTGTGTGTGTTGTGGTGGAATGGTGTGACCTCAATCTTGCCTTGTTGTGTATGTGGAGGTAAGGAATTAATTCTCTCCTTCTACCACGTAGGTGCTTGGAAGGAATTGAACTGAGGTCCTCAGGCATGGCAACAAATGCTTTTTATCCTCTGAACCATCTTGCTTGCCCCATCATTTCTTCTTAGGATATTGGGGAATGTTAGGTAGATGTTCTGCCAAGGGCCCCCGAGATAACCTGTCCCCCAAGGCCATTACGCTCTCACAACCCATTTAAGTCCTGGAAACTGCTCAGCTCAGGAATGGAATGTTCCAGCGGACCGATTTGATTTTCAAATCACTTCCCTCTGAGCTGTAGTCTCCCCTACAAGCCTGGCCAGGGCTTCCTCACACCAGGGACCGAGTTGGTTGGTTGAGACTAAGGTGGGGGAAGGGCACCCTATCCCATACTCCTCACCCTCACCCTAGCTCCAAAATGCATTTATAAAAACCAGGACTGGTAGAGAGAGGGCAGAACCCCAGCTCAACAGCAATGGAAGCTGTGGGTGGCTTATGAATTCTCACCCCTATTTCCCACTCTAGTTGACTCCCTTAGGCTTCTGTTCTTGGGAGGAGGGAGCTTGGGAATCCCCTGCCCCCCACCCCATTCCTGAATCGTCCACCTGGAACCTCCCTTCAGGAGAGGCCAGCAGAGGGCACCAGGACAGCCAGGTGCAGCCCGACTGGGTTCACCAGAAGGGGGAGTTCCCAGGAGCTCTAGCTCCGCCCCTCTGAGCTCACGGGAATGCTCCCCTCTGCTACCTGTGGACAACAGGAACCAGAGAGCAGCCTTACTATCTCTGAGCTCAAGATCTGGTCGGCATCAGGAAACAGCCCTGCAACCGTTTTGCTAAGCAACAAGCCTCAGAGTGCTCAGGTCCCTTGCCTCATGCCTGTCAGTGAGCAGGTGGCTCCACCTGGCTTGAAGTCCCTGCTCTCTCCTCCAGAAGCCATTGACTGCCAATAGCTCCTCAGCTAAGTGCTGGGACTCATGAGCCCCTCTCCATCCATGTTGGAATATTGACTAGTGGTGAGGGAAATCCTTCTGTATATGAGTTGCTTTTATTGGTTAATGAATAAAGAAACTGCTTTTGGCCAATGGCTTAACAGAGTGTAGCCAGACTAGAAAAGATAGGTAGAGAGAGTAGGAGGAGTCGAGAGAGATGCCATGGAGCGGCCAAAGGAGAAAGGTGCAAGTCACCAGCTGGAAACTTGCCAGTAGGTCATGAACCACTTAAGATGTAAAATAATAGAAATGGGATAATTTAAGAGATAAGAGTGAGCTAGAAATATGCATAAGCTTATTGGCCAAGCAATGATGTAATTAATACAGTTTCTGTGTGATTATTTTGAGGTGAGGTTGAGCAGCCGGGAACAAACAAGCAGCCTCCTACAGCAGACTAGTTTGGCTCATCTAAGTGTTGCATAGGCAGCCACAGCTGCTGGGAATTCAAGAATGCAATGGCCCTGCTACATCTGGAAGAAACTGTTTTACCCTGGTCCTCTCCTGAATTCTGGCTGTTAACCTTCTTCAGCAATGGTCCCTGAGACTTGGGGGTAGAGTGTCCTATAGATGTCTCATTTGTGACTGAGCACCTATTGTGACTTATTCTCTGCATTTTAGTGTGGCTGTCTGTGCTGACAGCATCCACTGCCCAGAGCCACTTCGTTGATGAGGCCTGAGAGCTGCACTCATCTGTGGGAAGGGATCACAACTGCATTGTTCCTTTCCTTTTTGTCTTTAACGCAATTGCATGGTTCTTGAGTATGAACTTGTAGCTGACAATATCATTTTGTAATGGCAAAAGATTGGATGTGTCAGCATTACTTTATCATAAAGTCACAGGTTTGAGGGTCTGAGGATTCCTGGGACGTGGAGAAATGGCCATGGTTCTGACTCTAAGCATCCTTTAGGAGAGGAACAGAGGTAATCAAGCTGCCTGAAGTAGCTTGCGGAGCCCTTGGACATAGGCAAGCTGGGTCTTCTCTCAGACTGGGAGATGAGGTAATATGGAAGCGTCCCAAATGAAGGTTGGACAGGACACAAGTCTGAGACAGGAGAATGGCTGCCAACAAACAGATGGTGACTCCTTCCCTTCTGGGCTCCCTAAGAGATGTCTCCGGTAGCCCTTCTTTATAGTGTGGACATAGTTTCCCCATGGCTGAGGATACCTCTCTCCCTTTGTCTTCTCCCCAGACAGCACTGCCCAAACACTGACTCAATTGGAAGATTCTCTTAGGGCTTTCCAGAATGAACCCCAGCCAGCCCCTGGAATGGGATCACAAATTTTCAGATGTGTCCATGGCTGCTTATAAGCTAGGGAGTCTGGGAGACATTGTGTTGGGTCCTAGTGTTGATGTTGTTCCTGGTGGCAGGGTGGTGATGGGAAATTCATCCTGAAGACTGCTGAATTAGTTTCCTTACCAAAATACCTGGCAAAAGCAACTTAAGGGATTAAAGGTTTATTTTGGGTCACCATACAAAGATACATTCCATCATGGAGAGAAAACCCTGTATGGTGGTATGAAAGAAAATGACCCCCAAAGGGAGTGGAGGTGTGGCCTTGTTGGAGGAAGTGTGTCACTGTGGAGGGGAGCTTCAAGGTCTATATATGCTTGAGCTACCCAGTGTCTCAGACCACTTCCTGTTGCTTACAAGTCAAGATGTAGGAGACTTGGCTACTTTCAGCACCATGTCCGTCTGTATTCCACCATGTTGCACCATGATGAGAATGGTCTGAATCTCTGAATTGTAAGTGACCCACCCCAGTTAAATGTTTTTCTTTGTAAGAGTTTGCTGTAGTCATGGTGTCCCCTTCACAGCAATAGAAACCCTGATTGAAAACCCTGGTGGTAAGAGCTGGAAGTGGCAGGTCACACAGAATCCAGCCAGGAAGCAGGAGAGAGCTCTCAGCACACTTCCTCCTTTTGCTTTGAGCAAACACATCAATCCATGGAGCAGAATCTACACCCAGAGTGGGCGCTCCCTCCTCAACTGACTTAGTCTGGAAACCCTCTTGGGCACACCCAGAAGTTGGTCTCCTTGATGATTTAGCTTGTCAATTCAGCACAACACTGGGAAGAAAGTGGCAGTGAGGAATTATGCAGATCAAGTTGGCCTGTGGGGCTGTCTGTGGGTGTCTCCTGATTTTCTTAATCAATGTGGGAAGACCTGAAATATCTATCTAATTATTCTTTACCAATAAAAAAAAATCGGGAGTCAGATATCAGGATAAGAACCTAAAAGATCAGAGAAGCAGGGGATCAGCCACCAGTAACCTCCTATCTCTTCTACTCCTTCCTCCAAAAGGGCTGAGATCCTCTCTCAGTCCCACCCTATTACTTCCTGTCTCCTATCTGTCCACAGTCCTCCAAACCTCTATGGTTAATTTTGGTCAGCTAGTGGCTAGCTCTGCCCTCTGACCCAAAGCAAGCTTTATTTTCAGAATAAAATCAAAACATCACACAACAAAGACCCAGCTAAACTTTCTCCCTCAAGCTGCCCCTTTTCAGAGTACATTATCACAGCAGCAGAAATGAAAACTAGGGCGGTCTCCTAGGCGACTCTAGACCCTGTCAGGTTGACAATCATTATTAACCACCACAGCCTCCTAGGAAAAGTACGCCTCCAGATGCTTTGACAGACAGGAACAGCTCAGATGGCCCATGTGCTGACCTGGGCAGGCTGTGGTAGGGAGAGTACTGTCCCTAAGGGATGTCAGGCATCTCTAATAGCGGTGCTTGCTTTGGGTAGCTCACTTCTCCTTTGTGCATGAGGTCTCTTTGAGTAGATAACGTCAAAGGAAGGCCAGCAAATGAGCATCTGCTGGTGCTGACATGGAGCAAGTCAGGTGCTGTGGCTGCCATAGCACCCCAGTGAGGAAGCATCGAAGATGATGGGGACTCCAGGAGAGGGTCCTTGGCCCTCTGAACTTTGAGCTTTCCTCTGCAAAGGATTTGTTCCGTGGCAGAGTTCACTGTTGGTTGTTCTGCTGACACCCACAACTAGTCGTGTGCTCAGGTCGTTGAATGTTCAGCCCTAACCCCAACATCTGCATTATCTTCTTCAGGGTTCAGCGACATAGTGGAAGAGGCGACTGTAGGAGTTGGAGGGGGTGGAGTGTTGTCAAGTGTGGTCTTCTGAATGTGATGTGGTCTTCTGAACGTGATATGGTCTTCTGAATGTGACGTGGTCTTCTGAACGTGACATGGTCCTCTGAATGTGATGTGGTATCTTGAATATGCCATGGTCTTCTGAACATGACATGGTCTTCTGAATGTGACTTGAACTTCATGCCCTTGAACTCATAGCAGCTTTAATTACCCACACAAGAATTACCAAGATCAGACCAGTGCTGGCTAGTTTTATGTGAACTTGACATAAACTAGAGTCATTGGAGAAGAGGAAGCCTCAGCTGAGAATAGGCCTTCACAAGATCAGGATGTAGGAAACCTGGTTGATGTGGGAGGACCCAGCCCATTGTGGGTAGTGCCATCCCTGAGCTGGTGATCCTGGGTTCTATAAGACAGCAGGTTGAGCAAACCAGAGGGAGAAAGCCAAAAGCAGGACCCCTTCATGGCCTCTGCATCAGTTCCTGCCTCCAGGTTCCTATACTGACTTCCTTCAGTGATGGGCTACGATGTGGAAGTATAAGCCAAATAAACCCTTTTCTCTCCAAGTTGCCTTTGGTGGTAGTGTCTTATCACAGCAACAGTAATCCTGCCTAAGACAGGGCCCATAGATATTAATAATGGGAGAAGGCAGACAGACTAGAGAGGCTCCACCCCTTCCTAAGGAACTACAGGCAGACAAAGGTTGTTGCAGAAGGAGGGACATTTTCTGTAAATACCCTTCACGTGTGCTCTTTAAGTAACCCCAGTTAAACACACTGGTTTGCTTTTAAAAGATACAAAATGAGAAGACTAGCTGAGAGGAAGGGATCAGCAGGAGTGGGAGGGGACAAGAGAATATGGCTGAATATGATCAATCTTCATTATGTAGTTGTATGGAATGTCATAGTGCAGTCTATTACTGTGTATAATTAATAGAAAATTAGAAATGTTGATGGATAGAGAGCCAGAGAGATGGCCCAGCCAGTACTCTGCAAGCCTGGTGACCCGAGTTCAATCCCTGGAACCCAGGTAAAGGCAAAACCTCTGTGCATGTGTGCACACCCACATACTACACAGGATACACCCACCTACCCACACATTGTGCACACCATAATAATTAATAACAATGACATCAACATTAAAATCTTACTGGGCAGATCTGAAGGCTACAGGTTTGCACCGCCCAGCCCCAAACTGGATGTGCACTTCATGCTGTCCCCCAGTGTGTGCCCCAACCCCGACTTCATTAACGCTACTCCTGCTTCCCTGTTACAGGCGTTGAGCACATGAGGCTCTCTGTCCCGTACAGTGCTCTGCTTCTCCCAGTGATGACCTTCTAGCATCACAGAGAAGAGTAGGAAACACCCACTCCTAAGGTTTCATTCTGTGCCTGACCCTACTCCTGGGCCAGGCAGGACAGACCCTTATGGCCTCTGTGCCCACCAATGCCACTTCCTGAGAGCAACAAAGGTGAAGGCATCAAACCCTGCGACGGGATGCTTCAGGGATCCAAGGAGGATCTGACTGGTAGCTCAAAACTGAAATTTCCCCTGGCCCCGCCCAGACACTCAGGCCCCACCTCATTTCTGGCGGTGTACTGCCACCTGCTGGCCAGACGGGTTCTACATGCAAGGCCAAAATAGAGGAGAGCCATGGGAATTTCCTCTTCAATTGCTTCTCTGGAACAAGACTGAAAGCGTCTGTTGATAATGCACATGAAGTGTCATGGTTGATGCTTATACATCCCTCCATGAGTGTGTGTCTGTGATTCCCATGTTTGCACGTGTGGGTGTGTTGGCAGGTTCTTTTGCAGTGTGTGTAAATGTATGTGGAGGTCAGAGGATGACGCTGGATGCCGTCTTTGATGGCTCTCCACTCTGAACGTTGAGGCAGGGTCCTTCACAAGCCAGAATTTGCCAATCCAGGACATCTGACTTGCTCTGGGGATTTCACCTTCATCTTCGGAGCTGTGGGATTACAGGCCGGCTGCTACATCCAGGTTCTAGGGATCTGAACGCTTCCTGTCCACATGCTTGCATGGTAAGCACTGACCCACTGAGCCATTTCAACAGCCCTGACACTGATTTCAGTTACTGACCTTTACCCATGCCATTCTGGAACAAAATCATTCAGAGAGAAATGCAACAGTGTTTATTTACCCTCAAGGAGATGAGTCGAGAATGATGGAGTCCCAGGCCCCACAGTGGTGCTGTGAAGAGGCCGGCATGCATTGCTGGCTCATCATGGAACAGGCATGCATTGCTGGCTCATCATG
This sequence comes from Arvicola amphibius, assembly GCF_903992535.2. Lineage (NCBI taxonomy): Eukaryota > Metazoa > Chordata > Mammalia > Rodentia > Cricetidae > Arvicola > Arvicola amphibius. The sequence continues at coordinate 101,414,039 of NC_052058.2, read as the reverse complement.
GAACAGGGATGAGCAAGTTGTGGCCACTTTATGGTGCCTGTGATCTTAGAACAACCTGATGTTACGCTTGAGATGCTTTAAATGGTCAGTGTACAGAAAAATTCAAGAACTGAATGTGATTTGCTCAAAGAATCTCTCTCCAAAAGGCTGAGATTTATATAAATTCACAAATGAAATATATTGAGTGTGTGTGTGTGTGTGTGTGTGTGTGTGTGTGTGTGTGTGCTGGTACATGTGTGCATGTGTGCATGCGGAGGCCAGAGGTCAACAGAGATTAACCTTGGGCATCATTCAACCTTGTACTTTGAGACAAGGTTTCTCAAGGAGACCTGGGACTCATTGACTAGGCTGAGATGACTGTCCAGTGAGCCCCAGGAATCCAGCCTTCTGTATCCTCAGAGCTGGAATTACATGTACACGCCACCACATCTGACTTTAAAAAATTTAAATTTTTAAAAGTTTAAAAAGCTAAAACGTGTTATTGATTGATTGATGTGTATTGTGCAGCTTCATGAGTTTAGGTGCGCACCACTTACATACATGTGTCCATAGAAACCAGAAGAGGACACTGGATCTCCTGGAACTGGAGTTGTGTGTTGATTGACAGAGGTTCTGGGAACTGAACTGATTGTCTGCAAGAGCAGCCCACGCTCAACCACTGAGCCAACTCTCAAGACCGCAACACAGCTTTTCACATGGATGCCAGGGATAAACTCAGGTCCTCACACTCAGTGTGTCAGTTACTTTCCTGTTGCTGTGGAGGAACACCACAACCAAGACCACCTACAGAAGAGTTCATTGACTGACATCAGAGAAATGCAAATCAAAACAATTCTGATTCTGGGATTCCTTCTTACACCTGACAGAATGGCCAATATCAAAAACACAGATGACCACTTATGCTGGAGAGGATGTGGGGTAAGGAGAACACTCCTCCATTGCTGGTGGAAGTGCAAACTTTTATAGTAGCTTTGGAATTTCTCAGAAAATTAGGAAACAACCTACTTCAAGACCCAGTAAAACTGCTGTTGGGAATATACCCAAAGGATGCTCAATCATACCACTAGAACATGTGCTCAACTATGTTCATAGCAGCATTGTTTGTCATAGTCAGACCCTGGACACAACCTAGATGCCCCTCAACCAAAAAATGGATTAAGAAAATGAGATGCATTTACACGATGGAGCGATGCATTTACACGATACAGTGGTAAAAAAAAAAAAGACACCTTGAGATTTGCAGGCAAATGTTTGGATCTAGAAAACATCATATTGAATGAGGCAACCCAGCCCAGAAAGACAAATATATATATATATATATATATATATATGTATATATATATATATTCACTCATAAGTGGCTTTTAAACATAAAGCAAAGAAAAACCAGCCTACGATTCACAATCCCACAGAACCTAGACAACAAAGAGGACCCTAAGAGACATACATGGATCTACATAGGAAGGAGAAAAAGACAAGATCTCCTGAGTAAATTGGGAGCATTGGGGATTATAGGAGAGGGTAAAAGGGGAGAGGGGAGGAAGAGAGGGGAGGGGAGAAAAATGTAGCGCTCAATAAAATTAATGAAAAAAAGACTTTAAAAAAAAGAGAAGAGTTTATTGGCTTATAGTTCCAGAGGGATAAGAGTTCTGGTGGGAGGCACTGCAGCAAGCAGCAGGACTGCAGCCAGCGCAGGGAGCTGAGAGATCTTCCGCTGCAAACACCAAGAAGCAGAGAGCGAAGTGTAAGTGAGACAAAGCTATGAGCCCTCAAAGCCGGTCCCCAGTGACTCACTTCCTCCAGCAAGGCTCCACCTCCTAAAGGGTCCACAACCACTCCAAACAGCGCCACTACCTGGTGACCAAGTGTTCAAACCCATAAACCTGTGGGAGACATTTCTCATTCAAATCACCACCCATGGCAAACACTCTCCTGATTATCTCCAATGACCCTGGTATTCCTCTTCTGTGTGATTCAAAGCTAGTGACTAGGTCCCAGGTAGCTCCAGACGCTTCCAGGGTGGCCCATAGCTTCAGTGAGCATTTGTCTCTGGACTTTGGGCTTCTCCCTACCTTTGGCTCCCCCTGGCTTCCCTCTGTCTTGTATGCAATCAGGCAGTCTTTCCTCTTCCTTCCTTTCCCTTTGTTTCTCTCTCTCTCTCTCTCTCTCTCTCTCTCTCTCTCTCTCTCTCTCTCTCTCTCTCTTTCTCTTTCCATCAATTGCAGATATGGCATTCCCTACAGTCCTGGCAAGGAGGAAAGCTCACTTTGAGCCTCATTGTTCACTTTTGTTAGGTTTAACATCTATGTTCCATTAATTGCCCCGTGGCTGACATCAGCCATCAGTATCCAGCCCTTGCGTCTTGACTCAGAGTCTGGCTTTGTGTTCCGTCTTTGGTCATTCTGTGAACAGTCCTGTGAGAGCTAATCTTTATCATCATCTTGACTAGATTTAGGATCAACATGGAAAAAGACCTCTGGGTGAAAATGTGTGTGTGTTTTCTGACAGACTCGACTGAAGAAGGAAGGCTCACCCTTAATTCAGCTGCATCTGTGGACTGAACCAAAGGAGCAAGTGAGCTGAGCCCCAGCATCTGCCACTCTGCCTCCTGACTGTGGACGCCACGTGACAGCTGCCTCACACTCACACGCGATGGTCTGTGCCCTCAACCTGGGAGCTAAAACAAACCCCTCCTTCCTCAGATTGTTTTAGTCAGGTGTTTCACCATAGCTGTGGGTGTTAGTTTCTTTTGCTATAATAAAACACTATGGTGAAAATCAGCCTGGGGAGGAAAGGGTTTATTCCACTTCCACATCACAGTCCTTCGCTGACAGAAAAAACAAGGAAGAACCCTGGAGGCAGGAGCTGACACAGAGGCCATGAGCTGCTCATTGGCTTGCTCTCCATAGTTGTCCAGCCTGTTCTCTTTCTTTTCCTTTTCCTGTGTGTGTGTGTGTGTGTTGTGTGTGTGTGTGTGTGTGTGTGTGTGTGTGCATATATATGTATGCATATATGAATGTATGTATTTACGTGTGCCATGTGTGGAGGTGATGGTGGGGGCCAGGAGAGAGAGAGTTGGATCCCCTACCCCCAGTTGTTAAGCAGTTGTGAGCCACCTGATATAAGGACTGAGAGTCCAACTCGGGCCTTCTGGAAGAACAACAGGTACTATTAACCACAGAGCTAGCTCTGCAGCCCCCAGCCTGTTTTCTTATACCACCTAGGAGATAGGCTTAGGGGTGGCACCCCCAACAATGGGCTGGGCTCTCCCACCTTAGTCACTATTTAAAAAAAATTCCCACGGGCCAATCTGGTGGGGTTATCATCTCAACTGAGGTTCTTCCCAAATGATGCTGACCTCTGTCAAGTTGCCGGAAAAACTAACCCATTGCGGGAAAAATAACTAATGAAAATAGTATCTCTTATTTTATTTTCAATTATGTGTGTGCAAATGAGTGTGGGTTCTGTGGTGGCCAGAAGAAGGTGGCAGAGACCCTGGACCTGGAACTACACACAGTTGTGAACCGTCCCATGTGGATGCTGGGAACCCAACTCGGGTCTTCTGGGAGAGCAGTGCACAAGCCCCACTACTGAGCCCTCTTGCTAGTCCACAAGCCCTTGTCCAAAAGGATGCTCTTGTCTCTGCAACGTGCCCCAGGGCTCCCAGGTACAATACTTTAGGAGAGTTGGCATTGTATAGTCTAAAGATGGCCACCTGGAATCTGAGGGCCAAACACACTTTTTGAGTATACTTGAATTCTTTACCATGGACCATGGTTTGTTTGTTTCTCATTAAATTTCTCTATTCTTTAGGCTCATATCTTGAACAAGAATCCTCACTAATATAGTGTCCCCTGAGTCCTGTCCTCTTACTGTGTGGCAGAAGGAAGGTGTGTCTGGGTGCTGCCTTTACAACCACAGATTTACGCCTCAGCACTTTCAGCCACAAATGCCACCCTGGCAGGGTCTGAGGCTGTCCTGCCCCTGGTGCACCACGCGCCTCTCTTGGGATGATAAGTAAGTGCCACCATGCCAGACTATTTTTTTTCTAAGTGTGGATTCTGGAAATTGAACTTAGGTCCCTCTGTTTGCAAGGCAAATGCTTTGTGGACCGGGCCACCTCTGCAGACCTGCTTCCTTTTTGGAGACAGAGTTTCATGTATCTTTAGCAGATTACAAATTCTCTGAGTAGGGGCTGGAGAGATGGCTCAGAGGTTAAGAGCACTGGCTGCTCTTCCAGAGGTCCTGAGTTCAATTCCCAGCAACCACATGGTGGCTCACAACCATCTCTACTGAGTTCTGGCACCCTCTTCTGGTGTGCTGGCATACATCGAGGCAGAATGTTGTATACATAATAAATAAATAAATTTTTTTTAAAAAAAAAATTCTCTGAGTAGCTGAAGTTAGTCTGGAGTTCCTGCTCAGGCCCCATCCAAACCCTGCCCCTCTCAGAAAGACCTCCAAAGGTTCAGGCTCCTCCCCTGAAACTGCTACCTGCTCAAAATCACCCCTACGGGGTATTTAAGCCCCCTTTTCAAGACTGGCCACGTGATTTCTACTGTTCCCTTCCCCTGCCTCACCTCTAGGGACTGGACAGTCACTTGAGGGTACTTGGCCCAATAAACCTGGTCTTTTTAATTTTGCCTGATATGGCTTACTGCATCAGTGAAGAAACCTATTATCAGGGTACGAAAACCTATCATCTTGGTGCCTAACCCGTGGAGTTGAGCCTCTCCTGCCAGGTAGACTAGGCCCCCTGGCCATATGGGGAGCCACTCCTTCCTTTTATACCCCCTCTGCCAGGCCTGATCAACTCCTGGGCTCAGGTAAGTCAACCATTTCCAAACCAAGAGTCTATAAATGTCCAGGACCTCTTCCACGTCTAGATCCCCTCTAGGTCAAAGCCTTCTTGACCTGGCAAAGCACCCCAGCGTCAAGCAACCAGGACTCGTTTCTGGAGCAGAGACCGTCTCTTTTCTGTGGGGTCCTTTGTACAGGAGATGTTCTTCACAAAGGCAGCTCTTACACCCACCCACCTTGGTCCTAGGCTATAGCACTGGGCTCAACGTTATAGCCTTCAGTCTCTGGTCAAAGGCTTGTAAATGGGTAGCTGTAGGTACAAGCCCGATCCTCAGTCATCCCTGGGGTGTTCCTTACAAAATTTAACCAAACTGGGGCTCTCTGACATCTTATGTCCAAAAAATGCCTGACTTCTTTGTGCTCTAGGGCTTGGCCTCAATGGGTTCTTGATACCCCATCCATATGGCCAGCCACCAGAGAGAACTCTTGACTTTACCATCCTCCATGACCTTGAGAATTTCTGCATGTGGACAAACAGTCTGAACTATGGGACACCCAGCCCCCCCTCATAGCCAGTGCCCTACGGTCCAGGTTTTGTTGTTGGCTAGGGTTGTGCCCCCTCCAGATCCCATTATCTGGAGACTGGGACCCTGAACCATGGTGCCTGAGCTGCCTGCATCTTTGACTCTCCCCCTCCCTGCTCTCTGTTGATCTGTCTACCTGCCCCTCACGTCTTCGCTCCAAGTTGGTCTCTGTTCTTTTACTCTCCCCCTCCCCCAATAAGCCTCTTCCACTAACTCTGCTGTTTGGGATGTGTTCTTTTAGTGGCATACTTTGGCAGGGCCTGCCAAAAGGGGCTTTCTTGGTATTTGGTCTGGCCATGAGGGGATTCTTCCCACAACAGATCCATTCTCTTTTCCTGTTTCTGACTGCTACCCCACCCTGAATTGTGTAAACTCTGCTGCACCTCCAAAGTGTTTTAACCTTTAAGGCTCTCTTTCCTCACTCCTAAAACATCTTTTATTCTTCTTGCCTGCTGCTCTGTACTGTAAACTCTTGTTTTCAGGATTTGTAAGTAGTTCATCTGGCATGGTTTAGAATCTATATAATTTGTAAGAAAGTCTGTTTCCCAAGGAAAGTTTTGTCTGTCTTGCTGCTAGAGAAGTCCTGTCTATTTTGTATGTAAAGATGGACCTGTGCTTGTCTGTTTCCTTGTGGACACGGGAGCCACACAGAATTACATCAGACTCAGCTGGGGGTGTGAATGTTTGTGGTCACTGCATGCTTGTTTCTGACTGGTCTTGGATGCCTAAGTTTACATGTTCCATGTGTCTTGGTAATAGCTCTGTTTGGTTGGAAGCGTCACCCCTGCTCCCTGGCTTCCATATATACAAGGAGTCTGGAATGTTTGACTGGGGGCCAAAGCCCCCTCCTCTGGAAGTGGCCACAGTCCAGACTCCACCTCCAAGAAAGCCTACCTAATGGTGATTCCTCCCCAGGGAAGGTAAAGACCACTCCCACAGGCTATTTAAACTGCCCCCCAGAGAACGAACACATGGTCTCCCCTTTTTGCCTCTCTGTGTTTTCCCTGATGGGGGGGGTGGCGCCCAGGAGCACTGGCATCCATTAAACCTGGACTTCTTCTAACTCTATCTGATTTGGTTTGATTTGTATTATTGTGTTGGCAGAGAGACTTACCAGGCCAAAGAAACTTAATATTTGGAGGTCCCACTGAGATGGGCTGCTTTCCCCACTGGCCCAGGGCTACCTGTTGGAAAATGCCCTTCTCGCCCATGCTCTCCACCAGGCTAACATCTGATTCGTCTGGGTGAGTTCCCCCTTTTCAAGTACATGCTCCTATGGCCCAGGGCCCATACATTTGCTGGATCATCTGTTGAAGTTATGGCCATGCCAGACACACAACCCCACCACAAGCTGTGAGACAGTCCTCGCTGAGGTGGGATTGCATGGGACGGAGACATCTGCCCACGCAATTCTCACTCAAGAGTCTTATCATGGTGGGTACATTGTGGTAGGCATCGAGTCTCGAGAATCGGCATAGACTTGTAAAAATGGACACTTGCAATTCGAGGCCTAATCTCCAAACACCCTTGGGTTGCCTTTTCCTAAAAATCCTTTTAAATTGGGGCTATCTAACACCTAACATAAAACAAACAGGGCCTCACATGCCCAGGTTTCTGGATGCTGTGCTCCAACTCCTACTCCTTTTTCCTGCTCCCCTCCCCACCTCTCTAGCTGTTTTCTGTTTGTCTCATGCTGGGACTCTCTACAATGGATCCGTTTTCCCCATCCTTCCACTCTAAAACTGTATAGGTGTTCAGGCCTTATGTTTCTGTTTCCTCTTACAGTGTCTGCTAATCCAGTCCTTAATGGGATCACCCCTGTGCTTCCCTCGCTTCTGCCACCTGCCTACACCAGGATCCTTAAGTTGGTCAGCTGACAGAGGTTCCTTAAAAAAAAGTTTTATTTGTCTGTCTGTTAAAATAATAAGGCCACACTATGCTTTTCTGTCCACATGTGTTTGTGTGTTTGTTTCCATAGTATGCTTGTCTTCTCTGTGTGTGTGCGCACATGTTTTAAGATCTATAAAACTTATATTCCAGATTACAGCAGCTCTGGGAAAACAAACATGTGGGTAACCTCCATTTTGGTTTTTTTTTTTTTTTTTTTGGTTTTTCGAGACAGGGTTTCCCTGTAGTTTCTAGAGCCTGTCCTGGAACTAGCTCTTGTAGACCAGGCTGGCCTCAAACTCAGAGATCCGCCTGCCTCTGCCTCCCCAGTGCTGGGATTAAAGGCGTGCGCCACCACCGCCCGGCTCGGTAACCTCCATTTTGACCTCAATGCCATCTTGGGTAAGAGTACCCATGTGTGCTGGACCTACCAAGGAGACATTCTGCCTCCAAAATTAATTAGCTTACTAAAATATTCCTTTTAATCTTCTTACATTTATTAGCATTGGGAAACTGTAATAATTGGGTAAAATACATGTCTAAATTTAACTTATATATGTAATTTAAATATAACTAACAGGTAATGGTACCCAATTCTCAAATGCCTTTACAGATCTGAAAGTATGGCATTTAACAAAAGAGCTTCCAACACAAAGACATGCCAGCTCCTGCAGCATCCTATAGCTCCTCCAAGAAGACACATGGTTACAGAAGACCTTCTGCCTGGAGGCTTGCCTTTGGGTATGGCAAAGCCACCCACACAGCAAAAAGCTGCCTTCTACCTCATCATCTTCCTGGACATTACACCGGGGATTGATTATCTCATCCTCCAAAGAAAGGTAGACTAAATTCCCCCCCCCCCCCCAGGAAAATCTTCAGGCCTCTTGGACTCAGCAGCTAACAGCAAGCACTGCTTCTAAAGCTGGTTCTCTCCAAAGACTATGGAGAGACTTGGGATTGCCTACTTAGCTAAAGAAGCTGTCTCATTTCTGCTCATTTATCCCTCTCAGATCTGTCTAATGGCATTTGATGACTTAAGGTACTGGTATCTCATTACTTCTTTGTTAAGTTTCCTACTAAAAATACAGGCAGGTGCCTCTTTCACAGGCTTCATAGTCCAGGATTAACAGGTTTCAGGAGTGTCTTCAGAGATCCAGAGCTCCCAATTCCCTTTAATTGTCTTCTAAAATGTTCCTGTTCCAGTTGTCTTACAGATACCTGCAGGTTCCTAAAAAGTTCTGCTGCTTTGTCATAAATCAGGTCTGGTGAAAACTAACAGTCTCTAGAGCTAATTTTAACCCTACCCATTTTCAAGCATATTTTACAGATATTCCTGCTGTCTGGGCCAAGACCAACTTACAGAGGGCCCTCCAAACAATGCCAACACCTGCACGAGCCCCTGGGACTTCACCATTGGTACCAACTCTCCTGGCTCAAAAGGCCACCAACCAACTAAAATCTGGTTTTAAAAGGACATATCTGCTCTCATGTCTCACTTATTCACCCGAGCCTCTCATGGACAACCAGGCACTTCTCTGTCCCACTCTTTCTGGAAGTTAATGACCCTTCCCATGGCTATCCCCATTCATAGGGCCAATAATAACAATATATTTTTTCTCCTAGCCACCTGCCTTCTCATCTCCCTCAAGGAACAGCTGCCTGAGGTCTCCAGGATAGCAGTAAACCAGGTGCCTCTCCAGCCACACCTCTCACTGAGCATGAGCCCACCAACTCCCAGCTCTCCCTTCTCCCACTTCGTCCCATGCCCGTAGGAAGTAGCCAGACTTCAGCCAACATCCCTTTATCCAGTGACTCTGGAATGTTTGGTTGGAAGCATAACCCCAGCCCCCTAGCATCCATATATACAAGGAGTCTGGAATGTTTGGCTGGGGGGGGGGTGTCAAAGCCCCTCCTCTGGGAGTGGCCACAGTCCAGACTCCACCTCCAAGAAAGCTCACCTATTGGTGACTTCTCCCCAGGGAGGGTCAAGACCACTCGCACAGGCTATTTAAACTGCCCCCTAGAGAACAAACACATGATCTCCCATTTCTCCTCTCTGTGTTTTCCCCTGGGGGCTGCCCGGGAGCATTGGCATCCGTTAAATCTGGGCTTCTTCTAACTCGGTCTGATTTGGTTAGATTTGGATTATTGCATTGGCAGAGAGGTTTGTTGGTCAAAAAAACTTAACAAGCTCAGCTGTTACTATTACAACTAGCTGCCTGGGCTCAGAGTTTGCCCTTTGGGATTTCTGATCACTGAATCTGATACAATGACAAAGATTCATGTCATTGGGGTATAGATAATATCAGAGTTATTTTATGCTGTTTTACCTAATTTAAAAAAAAAAACAGCTAAGGAATTGGATATGGTTAAAAATCTGTAACAAAAAATTAGCATAAAATTTGTAACCCAAATTGGAACTACTCTGGAGAAACAACACATGGTTTGTCACCATCTTAATTAAGTACAGTCATGTGAAGGAAGAGGGTGGTCATGTGACTTCACGGCCATTTTGTTTGAAGGTGACTACATGGAGTGGGCCTGCCAAGGAGACAAGATATTTTGGATTAGGGTGGCTTTCTATATGATAATCCCTGTCCCATCCTAAAAGTGAGGTTTATAAAAATTGGATTTACAATGACGTTTGTTTACTGAGGTACTAAAGCTGTACCTCCAAGCATCCATGTACAGGGACATCTTGCTGGCAGCTAGATTTTGTAACATAGAGTAATCCACTTGGTATTGATTTTAGAGACACTACATTGTTTACACTGTTAAAACTTAGTTTGCCTTCTACAAATTATGGTTATTCTCTATGTCTTCATTCTTAAAATAAAAATTTAGGACCACAGCTGAAAACCAGAGACTGAGGTGTTCTCATCTCATGATACATCAGACGGCGACCTAAGCAGCCTGGCGGGGGGTCTCTCCCTACCTAAGGTCTATTCAGGCTAACAGAGACTGATTTAAGAATGTATACCTAATTTCTTTGCTTTTCAGAAATTATTATTTCCTCAAGGTTCTAGTTTAGATATACCTAATAGATAATGATTCCTTGATCCTTAAATGCTTTAGAGACCTGAGAATATGGCATTTAATAAAAACGCTTTTCATGATAGAGCCATGCCATGCTCCTGGCAGCACCCTTATCTCCTCCAAGGAAGGTGGATGACTGCAGGAGAATTTCCACCTGGAGCATGTTTTAAATGTAGCAAAGCTAGTCATGGAGCAAAAACAAACAAACAAACAAAAAACAAAAACTGTATTTCCTCTCTGCTGCCAAGATCCTGTGTAGACAGTGGACAAGCAAGACACTGGAGAATTGATGACCCCATTTTGCCAAGACAAAGTAGACCAGTCTCTTTAAATTCCTACTCCACAGGAAAGTTTGCCAGATCTGGGCCTGATAACTGAAGACTGATACTGCCTTGGGGGCTCTGCCCCCAACAACCATGGAGGAACCTGGGGTAGCTGCCTGGGTAACTGGTAAGCCCCCGCCACTCTGAATACATCAGGAAGCTGTTTCTCTTCTGTTTACTCAGGTAAAGTTCATCCTTCTCAGATATGATGGTGCTTGGTGACCAGGGTACTGATAGCCTTGCCAGTTTAACAGTTCCTCCAGGCCCCCGAGGCTACAACCATCTCAGTAGGTTGTTAGTTAATTGGCTAAGTTTCTTGTTAAAAATAAACAGTTTTGCCTTGTTCACAGGTTTCACAGTAAAGGATAAACAGGTTCCTAAGGCATATAAGATGTTTTGGACTTCTGTCCCCTTTCTATGCTATTACTACACTGGAATTTCAGAGGTTCAGAGCTTTAGCACTGATAAACAGAGTTCTGATAAACTGAGAGAGTGCTGGCTACAGTTTTCAGAAGTTCTTAAACTTTAGTGGATTTTGCTGGTCCCAGCTTTTAGGTTCTTTGTGACGCTAACAGGATTGCACAGAGGTCTTTTCGGCATTTGTATTGCTCCCAGCCACATGCAACAAAACCTTGCTGAAGTGGGGCTGGAAAGCATGGTGCTGGTTCAACAGTCTGTGGCTGCTCATCCTTGCTGATCCCTTCCCTCTGAAGCTGCTGTTTTACAGACACCTGCATGTTCCTGGGAAAGAATTCTGCCGCCCTATCAGGAAATCTGGCCGGATAGAAGCCAATATCCATCTTTAGAGTCCCCTCTTTGACCTCACCCATCTTTGAAGCCCCTATTTTACAGGTCCGCTCCTCCTGCCAGATGTGTGCCAAGGTCAACCCACAGGGAGCCCTCCAGATACACCAGCTCCTGCACCAGCTCCCAGGACACCAACCGGGCAAGGACTGGCAGGCTGACGTCACCCACGTGCCCACTCATGAAAAGCTCCGATATCTCCTAACTCTTGTTGAAACATTTACAGGATGGATGGAGGTGTTCCCCACCTCCATGGAAACAGCAAATGTGGTGGGTCAGGGACTCCTGGATCACATCATCCCTCAATTTGGTGTACCACACACCATCCAAACAGACAATGGCCTAGCCTTCACTTCCAGGGTCATTGAACTTGTGTCTGAAGCCCTCAACATCTCCAGGAGACTCCATATCCCCTACTGCCCACAATCCTCTGGAAAGGTGGAGAGGGCCAATGGACTCATCAAACAACTTCCCAAGCTCTCCACTGAATTTAGGTTATCTTGGCCCTCCCTTCTCCCCATTGCCCTTACCTGCCTCCGGACCACCCCATGTTCTCCTACAGGCCTGAGCCCTTTTGAGCTCCTTTATAGCAGGCCTTTCCCCTCAGCTACCACCTCCTGCTGACTGGGTACCTACCCTACCTCTCCCACCTAAGGTCCCTCCTCGGCTCACATGACAGCTCTCTCCCTGTCCCCCAGCCAGGAGACCCAACTGCCCCTGAGCCTGCCCCACTCTCCCTGGGGGACTGGGTACTCCTCAAGCTCCTATCTCCTAAATCCCTAGAGCCCCAGGGGACAGAACCCTACACCTTGGTCCTTACAACCTCTTCAGCTGCCAAGTTCCTGGGATATCAGTGCTGGCACCCCCTCTGCAGGCTCAGGTGGGCACCTATCCATGATAATAGTCTGTCCAGCAACTGGGACCCTCTACCCTCCAGTTATTCCAAATGACCTAATGAAGGGCCTATCTGCTCTTATGTCTTGCTCTTCTGTATTTGTCTTGTGAACAAAACCAGGGCATGTATCCATTCATTCATACTGGCAATCCCCACTCTTCCCATGGCTAGCCCCATTCATAAAGCCAGTGATAATCTACTTTTCCCCTAGTAGCTTGTCTTCTCCACTTTCTCAAGAAACAGCTTCCTGAGGTCTCTGGGGTAGCAGTTAACCAATTGCTTCTTCATCCATTCTTCCCACTGAGTGTGAGACCACTGACCCCCAACTCCCCCTCCCCACATTATCCCATGCCAACAGGAAGTAGCCAGACTCAAACTGACACTCATATATCAAAGAAGTTTGGGATGTTAGGCTGGAGTCTCCAGTTTGCCCCATTACAAACTCTGCCCCTCTCAGAAAGACCTCCAAAAGTCCAGGCTCTTTCCCCTGAAGCTACTACCTGCTTAAGACCATGCCTACAGGGTATTTAAACCCCCTCCTCAAGAACGGTCAAGTGATTTCTTCTGCCCACTTTCCAGCCTCACCTCTGGGAGCTGGGCAGTCACCTGAGAGTGCTTGACCCAATAAACCTGGTCTTTTTAATTCAGCTTGGTTGGTCTGGCTTACTGCACTGGTGGAGAAACCTATTATTGGGGTACAAAGATCTATCAGCAGTATGCATGAACTCTGTCTCTACCCCAGAGTGCTGGGGTTATTGGTGTGCACCATCACACTCGGTGTATGTGGTGCTGGGAGTGAAACCCAGGGCTCGGTACACACTAGGCAGGCACACGGCCAACTGAACGACACCCTATCCCAGATAAAGGTTTGTCAGATGTCTTTAAGTCAGGCGAATTGATGCCAAATACTTGTTTTGAGTTGATTTGCAGTTGTGCCTCACATGGGCACCTGCACCCCCTTTCTGCTGATTCCCCCACGAGGGGCTGGCTCTGAAAAGTCAGTTCTGGCCCAGTCCCAAGTGCTGAGGCAGCAGAGTCTGCCGACTCGATGGCAGCACGGCTGGTCGTAGCTCATGCTCCTGTCTTCCCGGGGGATTTACAGCCCACTCATCATCGGCTGAAGTGTCAAGGATTCTTGGTTGGAGGAAATTAACTCGCATTTTGCACTCTTTACCTGTAGGAACTGTCAGTCAATCCCTCACCTGCTGGAGAGATGGCTGTGCCCCTCCTTTCTGCACAGCAGCTTCCTCTGCAGGCTAGGAGAGCGAACTGAGGGGTCTTGGCATTCACAGAGTGGGGCCCTTTAAAAACACATTCTTATTACATTTATTCAGTGTGTGTGTGGGTATGTGTGCGCGCGTGCGAGATCACACGTGTGCACACACATGACCACGGCACAGTGCACTCCTGGAGGTCAGAGAACAACCTCCAGGAACTGGTTCTCCTCCCACCACGTGGGTCCTGGGGGTGGAACTCATCTTCAGGTTTGGTGGCAAGAGCCCCTACCTGCTGAGCCCTCACTGGACCCGGAGTGGAATCCTTCTAACTATGCTGCGAATGAAGGCCAAAGGGCACCACTGTGTTGGTAGAAGCAAGGATGAACAGCCCCAGGCTTTGGCAGCCCCTGGGTCTCCCCTTCCAACTCCTAAGGCCAAAGGACTCAAACGGGGTGGGGGAGCTTCCAACAACCCAATATTGTTATACGGACCTAGCTGGGAGACTGACTGCTTCCCCTTCATCATTCTGGGCTTCCATACAACCGAGTCAGGGGAAGGCATCGAACAAGGCAAGCACTCATATCCCAGGATTAGCATCGACTGATGGCTGCAGTGCCTGCTGCTTCTGCCTCCTCTTCCTCCTCCAGATTTAAAAACATGTATGTGTGTACGTGTTTGTTGTCAGATCCCGAGGAAACTCCATTTCCCCAAATTCCAAAAGGCAGAAGGGACAAAAGACTATCTGTGGTTCCTATTAGCATATCAAAGCATGGAGGTTAGAAGAGGCATTTGCTGTATGTGCACGTGTGTGCAGGTGCCTGAGGCCAGAAGAGGCATCTGTCTGTATGTGCACATGTGTGCGGGTGTCTGGAGGTCGGAAGAGGCATCTGTCTGTATGTGCACATGTGTGTGGGTGCCTGGAGGTTAGAAGAGGACATCAGGTCTCCTGCACCTACAGGCAGTTGTACACTGCCTGACCTGAGTGCTGGGAAATAAACTCCAGTCATCTTGGAAGAGCAGCAAGAACAGCAAACTCTAAACCATCTCTCCAGCACCCCTCCCCATCCTAAGACAAAGATTCAAGTAGCCTGGGCAGACCTTGAACTTACCACGTAACCAAAGATGACCTTAAACGTCTATATAAAAGTTGTGCTCTCCTGCTAGCTCTGAGCAACAGGACCAAGGGGTACCGTCACTGTGGAGTTTGGAAGGCAGTGATGAGATACTGTGCCGGGAGTGGGGAGCCTGAGTGGCGCCTAATCACGGAGCTGCAGACGGGGGTGCTCTGCTCAGGTGCAAACACTCTGTCATGGGAATGGTCATTTCTTCCCAAAAGGTCACAATTCAATTTTAGCAATTGCTGAAACCTCCTAAACAGACCTTTAGATACATCCTGGGCTTTGATACGGCTGTCATCCAACCCAAGCAGCAGAGTCTAGCATTAGATGGGAGATGGCCAGATGGACCACAGATGCTGCCAGTGTCCTCTCCTCTGCCTGTGAACTCAGCTTCCAGTTCTGAACCTAGCGGAGCTATCTTCCTCCAATAGAGTCACTCTATGTCCCCAGATTCTCCACACAGAGCGCCTTGCTCACTAACCCAACCCCCACAGCCCAACTAAGGGGAGAGGGAGAAAAAGGAAAAGAGGATAGGATTGCCTGTCTATATGTGCTGGTGTGTTGGTGGAGTCATCAGGGACACAGGCTGGGCCCTGTAGCCTGACAAGCCAGGCTCAGCAATCTGTCCTTAGTAGGCCAATTAAACAGGTTAGTAATAGGGAGAAGCTGAGAAGGGAGAGCTAATTCCTGGTGGCCACACTGGGAAGAGGAACAAGGGTCAGTGACACCCAAGTGAATCTGGGAGACACTAACATTCAGGTTTAAACAGAGGGCCAGAGGTGTGCATGGCTGAGCCATACTGGCCAAGAAGTGGTCCTGCCCATCACTGACCTATGATGTCTCACTTTTTGTCTCTCCTCCTAGATGAGGCGACAGCTTGTCAACATCGCGTACAATCTCTTCCTGGGAGACAAGCTCCCCTCTGCCTGGCACCAGGGTCCTAAGCATGCTGGTGATTACTGGGGAAATGCCAATTTCACGGGGTTCATAGTTTCAGTAGTTTGACAGCCAAAGGGAGGGGCATGAGTGTCTCTTTAGAATAGCTTTATTTTTGTTAGAACTAAAACAACAGTTTCCTCAGGAGGGACTTTTTATCTGGCCCTTCAACAGCTGTCTACTCTGGGACATCCCCTGAACAATTTTGTCTTCTGACTTTATTTCTGCTCTATAAACACATGGGCCCTTTAGTGTCTCCCCTGTCCCTAAAGGAAGCCCTGAAGCCATTGTCTCATCCCCTGTGGAAACCTTGAATTTGGGTCTTTAGGGAGCGTACTCCTAGCCCAGCCCTGTCTTTGTAAACAGATACCAGGGGCTGGGAGCTGGCTTAGTCAGTATAGTTCTTGTCTTGGAGGTATGAGGATCTGAGTTCTACCCCCTGAATCTAACTAACTAACCAACCAAACCCACTGTCTGTGGTGGGACACACTTAATCCCAGTGCTCTGGAGACAGGCAGGTTACTGGGCCTCACTGGCTAGCCAGCCCCTGTTTGGTAAATTCCCCGCCAGTGAGAAACCCTGACTCAAAATACAAGGTGGACAGCATCTGGAGACCAACATCCCAGGCTGTCCATCTGACCTCTACACATGTGCACACATATACCCCGACACAAAAATGCATCTGCACACACATGAGCATGTGCAAGCACATACAAGCTCCCAGCCTTGTCGATGCTGTTTTGGCTGCAGTAGGGAGTCAGAACACTAGGTGGCGCCATTGAGCCATGTTCCACTTTCAGCTCCTGCTTCTCTTGACTTTGTCTCCTGCTCTTCAATCTTCCAGAGCTCCAGATTTCCCGGACACTCTTAACTCTGGAATCTCCCCTAATCTCCAAGCACACTTACACGACAAACCCCTATATCTCTCTAGACCCTCATGTCCCCAAATTCTGGGTCGCTTCCTCTGACTCCCAAGACGTTAGATCCCTAAATTCTCAAATCACCTTAGCCCACCCTTCAATCCCCAAACTGACTGACAGCTCCAGGTCCCTACTGCCTGCAGCTTCTGCTGCCCCTATTAAGATCTCATGCCCTTAGCCACTCCTACCTCCAGCCTAGCTGTACAAACCTTACCACTGCCCCAGTCTTCAAATCCTGCCAGAGCCCTTAGGCAAGTGTCCTGGTAGAAACTAAGTGATTCTAAAGGGACGCTTGTGCCCCCCCCCCTTTCACTGTCAGACTACTGAGACAATGGACCCCAAGAAATTAGAATTTCCCCAGGAATCTCCTGGTGGGAGAAGGAAGTGGCTGACGCCTGCTGCCAGCCAGAGGGGGAGCTTGTCTTCCAGGAGATTTCACACAGTTCTGACATTCTTTGAGAACAGTTTGGAGGATGGCCTGGAGCCCAGATAATGATGATGGGCAGGCCCACACCTTGACCAGAACTGCTTTGCTGTGTGCATCTCTTGCTATCTGTTTAAGCCTGAACCTCACCAGGGCTCTGAAGATGGAGTTAGTGGGGGAAGTGAACCTCTTTATTTGTTCTTCTTCCCATTGTGGCCCCAGGGAGTAGATCGTCTCTGCTTTCCAGTACCACTTGTCTAAATGTCCTATTGGGAGCAGGTGGCCTAACAACTCCAGTAATGCTTAGACCCCTTTGAACAAGCAGATACCTACGACCTCCCACAGACCGCCTAGACGCTGTACACGGCTAAAGACTCGCGGGTTTCAACTTTCTCCGCTCACCAGTCCCTGAAACCTTCATGCCAATGTCTGTATCCCACAGTCACATCCGATGCCCTGGGGGAGTTCAGGGACAGGGTCCCACAAGCTGGTCACCCTATGAACTAGAAGATGGGTACCCCCTTGTCTTTGGTCACAGCCATAACGCCGAAGCTCTGGAACCCTCCCACGGATGGATCTGTATTCTGCACAGATAGTGAACAAAGGCCTGAGGATGAAGAGACACTTGTGCCCTTGCATGTGAGTAGCCAAAACCCAGGCTAGCACTTTGGGGCACACACAGGGCCTGGCAGACAGTAAGTGCCCAAGAAAAGCTGGCTACCATTAGCATCACGGTAACCTACACTCCCAGGTCAGCAGTCTTGGCTGCTACCCAGGCTGACTTCACCTGAGGCCCAATGTGAGACTATTCTATCTCCCTCCCCGTACCAAATGGTCAGAATACCCCCCAACTTAGCAACATCTGCAAATTTAATTAACAAGCTGTTTATCTTCCTGGCTGGGCGATTAATAAAGGTGTCAGACAGGACAAGGAACTACACAGCCTCCAGCAGGATCCTGAAAATGCCCCCTCCTTCTGTTCCAAGGGACTGGTCATTCATCAGAGGCATGATGAGGGTGTGCTGGTGAGGATGGAGAGAGAGAGAGAGAGAGAGAGAGAGAGAGAGAGAGAGAGAGAGAGAGAGAGAGAGAGAGAGAGGAGAAAGGAGAGAGGAGAGAGGAGAGAGAAGAGGAGTGAAGGGTTGGAGAAGAAAGCAGGAATGACCAGCAGTCACCACTGGACACTGTAAAGCAGTCAGTAAACAGATTGTCCATCTCTGCTGTGCGCTGGGCACTGGGCACTCAGAGAGTCAGCTAACATGCATGGCCTGGGCATGATCTTCTCACCAGAGGGTGAGCAGTAAGAAATGAATGCCGAGAGCAGGCTGAGCTATCCAGTGTTGGGATTCATCAGACGGCTCACCTGCTGGTTTTTGCCACGTGCCACTCTAGAATGATAAGCTGCAGCTGGAGCCTTTGTTGTGGCTGTGAGGGGCTGGGGAGCCAGGCTCCTCCTCTTAGTGGCGCCTCTCACTAACACAACTTTGGGATTTTGCAGTCATAGTCTCCTGCCCCGGACCCAAAGGATCCTATTTTGGGGGCTTTTGTTTGTTTGTTTGTTTTTGCTTTTTGGAAACTGATTAGATCCTGAGAGTCGGTCCAGGGTATCATAGTCAACATGGTTCACAACCCAAAGTAGAACTAAGACAGGGGAGATGGGTTAGTTGGTGACATGCTTGCCATCCAAGCATGAGACCCAGAACCTAAGTGAAAGAAGCCAGGCATGGCCGATGGCATGACTGAGCTGGTAAAAGAGCGTGCTGCAAGCCTGATGACATGAGTTTCATCTCAGACATACATGTGGAAGTAGGGAATCATGTCATGCATGCACACATGCACACCACACACACACGCACACACTCGACTAAGATTGCATCTGACTGTTCGACTGTTTTACCCTTGCTTAAAGCATGGTCTCCTGGACACACAAGGGAGGAAACAGACTTGCCCAGCCCTACATGCCCCTTTTCGTGTGAGGAAACAGGTGCGAGGTTGTGAGCTGTGATTCACCTGAAGCGACAGCGACTCAGCACAGCTGGGACTAAGCATCGTAGGTTTTTATTGCTGAGTGAAACTACCACTAATTCCACCTGCACCGAGATCTCAAACTCTGGACGCTCCACCCGGGACACACACACCCTGGGCTGAGGGGACACCCCGGAGCCCTGACACATTGTGAAAAGGCTCTGAAGTTCTCCTGCCCCAAGTTCTTGGCCATTCTTTCCCAACTCCACTTTCTGCTTGTGATGGTGATACTGTCAACTTGAAGGGATCTAGGGTTGCCTAGGAGACAAACAACCTCTGGGCATTTCTGTGACGGAATTTCTAGGTGGACTCACCCTTATTGTGAATGGTACCATCACATGGCCTGGGGCTCCAGATTGAATAAAAAGGAGAAAGTGAGCTGAACACCAGCGTTCATCGCTCTGCTTCCTGACCATAGGTTTAGTAATGTGGGTAGCTGCCTCAAGTTCCTGCTGCCAGGCCTGCCCTGCCTGCCCTGCCTTGGTGGGCTGTAACCTTGAACTGAGAGCCCAAATTAGCCCTTCCTCCCCAAGCTGCTTTCACTAGGCATTTGGTTCCAACAGGGAAAATGTAGCTACTACAACGCCCTATAGACCGGCTAGTTCACGTCCTCTGCCGGTTCCCCTCTCGGATGTTTATGTCAGCACCTTCCCTTCAGTAGGGTCCCCACGCAAACTCCTGCCACCCTCAGCCCTGGTTGTCCTGCTGTCACTTGTTCCTGCGGCTTTGGCAAACTTCACTCATCTGTATTTGGACAGCACCCCGTGTTGGATATGGGGTGCTAATGTACCTTAACCAGTGGTCCATTATGGGGCGGTTAACATCAGAGACTAGTCCATATAGGCAAGATGACCTTGGACTTCTGATCTCTTGCCTCTACTTCTCAAATGCTAGGACTACAGACTTGTGCCTCCAAGCCTACTTCATGCTGGGGGTGGAACCATGGCTTGGTACACGCTAGGCAAGCTCTCTACCCACCTTGCTCTGTTTCTGCCTGTTCACCAGCCTGTGCCAGTAGAGATAGATCAGCTGGATAAATGCCTTCTGCTCTTTATCTTTCATGATCAGTGGTCCTCAACCTTCCTAATGCTTTAATTCTTCCTAACTCTTTAATACAGTTCCTCCTTCTGTGGTGACCCCCAGACAGAAAATTATTCCACTGCTACTGTTATGAATTGCAGTGTAAATGTCTGATATACAGGATATCTATATGCGCTCTAGAAAGGGGTCACGACCCACAGGTTGAGAACCACTGCTCAAGCTGGTGGCAGAGCAAGTCATTGGCTCTTCAGGAGGTCTCTGACTCACTCCCAGCCACTCACAGGATGCCACCTTGACACTGAGTCCTTTTGTTGGCTCTCTTTCCCATCTAGTTTCCTTCCCTGCTCCCTGCTCAATCCCTGTCCCAGCTTAGTTCTCAGGGGAACCCAAGTCACAGAGGAGAACCCAACTGTGAGAAAGGACTGCCTCCCGGCTGTGTGCGTGGTCCTCAGCCAGCAGCTGGCAGCCATGCCTTGCCAGCTCTTCACACTGTTCTGGCACGACCCCAGCCATGGCTGAGCAAAGCAGCCTGTCCACCAAGCAGGTCCGTCTGCTGTCCCACACCCTGTGCTCTTTAGTGCCTTCTGTTGGTGACTGCAGGCCTTGCAGGGCAGTCCAGGACTCACCTGCTACAGTCCCTCTTCTTTGCCCAACAAACCCTTGAAACCTTCACTTCTCAGCTTCTGGTCTGTGTGCAGTCTAACAAGAGCTACAGTACAGAGCTGGATGGGGGTGGGGGGCTAGTGAGAAGGCCAGGGAAGGGGACTGAGTGTGTGTGCGTGTGCATGTGTGCGTGCATGCGTGTGTGTGCATGTGAGTGTGTGTGCATGTGAGTGTGTGCATGTGAGTGTGTGAGTGTGTGTGCATGTGAGTGTGTGCCTGTGAATGTGTGTGCATGTGAGTGTGTGTACGTGTGAATGTGCCTGTGAGTGTGTGTGCGTGTGAATGTGCCTGTGAGTGTGGGTGCGTGCATGCGTGTGTGTGTGTGCATGTGAGTGTGTGTGCATGTGAGTGTGTGTGCATGTGAGTGTGTGTGAATGTGAGTGTGTGTGCGCGTGTGAGTGTGTGTGTGCCTGTGTGTGTGCGTGCATGCGTGTGTGTGCATGTGAGTGTGTGTGTTTCAGACTGGAGTAGGAGTGGGGGAGTTAACTGAAGTCACACTTAGATACTTTATGCCTTAACATTCTTTTTAATTACAATTTTCTTTGTTCTTGAGAATCATCTTGATATATGATCACCCCTCTTCATTTCCCAATTATACCTCTCCAACATGCTCCTGCTAACTTTGTATCCCCCCTTCTTTTAATAACCTGCTAAGTCCAATGCTTGATGCTGCCTGTGTGTGAACGGTGTGAGGCCACCCAGCGGAGCGTGAGACACCTACCAGTGGCTACGTCTCCAAGAAGAACACTTCTCCCTTCCCAACAGCTACTGAGACACCTACCAGTGGCTACGTCTCCAAGAAGAACACTTCTCCCTTCCCAACAGCTACTAACTTCATAAGGGGCAAGGCAAAGAGAGGGCCCCTCCCCCACCTCTGCAGCCAGATCTTGTTGTTGATGCCTTAGTATCCTTACTGGGTACCTTCCCTGCTGAACTGCCGGGGAGATGAGGCCAGACTTGACCGGCTGGCACTTGGAAACATTACGCAGACATAACTTGGCTGGGGAGATGACTCAGTGGGTAAAGGGCCCGCCTTACAAGGATAAATAAGGCCCTGAGTTTGGATCCCGGCACCCACATATGAAGCCAGGTGGCAGCCTGATTCTCCAACCCCAGCGGGGTCCCCGGAACTCATGGGCTGCTCAGATTGGCTGAACTGGTGAACTCCAGGTTCAGTGAGTGTCTCGAAAAATAAGGTAACAGAGAGTGACAGAGGACGACACCTGATGTCAACGTCTGGTCTACACACTCATACACACACACACACACACACACACACACACACCATGTTAACATATGTATACACACACCATGTTAACATACGTATACACACACCAAACATGTTAACATACGTATACACACACACCATGTTAACATACATACACACACACACACAATGAGGCTCAGGGTGGTTGGAAATGCCCACGTGAGAATAGCTCTGTTCTATCAAGAGACCAAGCTAATCGAAGGTCACAAGTCATTAGTGGATGTTATGAGGGATTTATTTAGTCAGTGGGAGTGAACTGGGGCCTGTTTCCTCTAGGTTGAGCATTGTGTGTCTTCCGGGAGGGGATTCCTGGGAGAAGAGCTCCCTCTGCTTCTCCAGCCAGGTCTTAAAGCCGGTAACGAGCCATCCTTGGGCTGTGAGGTCCCCTGTGCAGACGCCAAGAAAGTTATGGCGTCCAACTAGCTTATGGGTCTCCCTGCGGTCAGTGTGATTCTCCACAGGCATTCAGTAAATGCTGGCTAACTGCGGGGTACACTGGGAAGCAAACAGCTCTCTGAGGAAACATCTCCCGTCTTGAGGGATGACACAGATGCAGACACAGCCTCACTTTTTGACACTCAAATGGGTACCAGGCTCAGGATCCACGAGGGCGCTAGGGAGGAGCTTGTAGATTTCTCTGAGGAAGTGATGGAGACCTAAGGGTCTGTGGGGGCCAACCAGTGTCCTTCTGTCCAGAAGGGGGAGAGTTAAGGCAAGGTTACTCTGCAAAGTAAAATGCAACGGTAGGGACACAGTGAAAGAGACCCTGTGGGGTTGGGGGAGGGAAAGGGTTAGAGTGGCAGCAGCTAGGGGGACGGAGATGGGTTTTTAGGATAGGGGGCAGGCACGGAGCCCACCTGGCTGCCCAGGGCAGAGAGGTTTAGCTAGAGAGAGCTAGAGGGACTCGGGCAGCTCTGAATGCCAGCGTTTGCGAGACGTTCTCTCAGCCCCTTGATCCTTATAGAAGAAGAGGGGTTGAGACTGAGGGGCGGCTGGTTTGGTAGAGCGCTTACCGCACAGCATGAGGATGGGAGTTTGATCCTCAGAATCCACATGAAACAGTGGAGTGTGGTGGATTACACCTGTACTCCTGGTATTGGAGAAGGAGAAGCAGAGAGAGGCAGATGCCTGGCCCTCCCAGCCAGCTAATCCTAGAGGGCCTCCGGCCAGTGAGAGATGCCATCTGTTAAAAAAGGAAAAGAAAGAAGAAAAAGGACAAGGATTTGAGAGCAGGTAGATTTGGGGAGGAAAATAGCATAGCTATCATCTCAAAAAACATTTCTAAAGTATTTTATAAAAGGACAGCAAAAGGCTGGGGAAATGGCTCAGTGGGGAAAAGTACTTAAAGCACAGTTGTGAGGACTGGAGTTTAAATCCGCAGCACCCATGGAAAGCTGGTTGTGTTTGTACATGTGTCTGTAAACCTAGCACCGTGAGGAACCCCGAGCTCCAGGCTTAGTTAGTGAGAGAGCCTGTCTCAAGGGAATAAGATGGAGAATGAGAGAACACCTGACATACACCTCACTCATAACACACACACATGCACACATACACACACATGCACACATACACACACGCACACACTCACACACACTCACACACACACACACACACACACAAATAACACACACACAGGTTTCAAAAACTCCAGGTGACTGTAGATGAGGGACAACACCTGAGGATGACCACTGTTTTCCACATGCCCGTGAGCACATATTTACAACACACACACACACACACACACACACACACACACACACACAAGAGTGGTAAAAGCAAGAGCTAGCACCTCTCAGCTTCACAATCAGCTGCTATCTTTTCCTGTTAGTGGGAAGAGGGAAGATTTAGCCTCCGCCTAGGCAGCAGGGAAGGAAGGCACCAGAAGCGCTTCCACCAGCTCATTTGCATTTCAAACAGCCCCGTTTGTTTTATCTCCTAATTAGCATACTCACCCTCTGCTGCCGAGTCCATTAGAGGGAACTCTGCTCCAGGCCTGGGCTTCTCCTTTAAATATTTTTAAAGTGTGTGATTAATACACTTGCCCAGGCACTGCCTGGACTGTGCTGGGGGTCAGGGGGCAGGAAAAGAAGGGAAAATGGCTGCTCTTGGGCTGACTAGCTGATTAATCACTGACTCCCTCCAATAAATCACAGCAGATGGCAGGAGCTGGCTGCCCGCCCTGAGGGGCTGCAGGCTGGCCAGGGCTGGAGCAGGGTCGGAGGAGATCTGAACACCTGGGTTAGTTCTCTGGCCTTCATCATTGCCACAGGTCTTGCGCCCTCAAACTTGTGTCCTCAAACTCCCCAAGTTCAAGAGAGACAGGCTATTGGGGAGATGATAGGGTAGTATCCCACCAATATGCATGTACCCCAGGACAGCTGTGAATGACGCCCAACATAAGATGGAAAAGTTACTTAAATTTGTGTGGTGTATGGTGTGTTTGTGTGAGTGTGTGTGTGCTTGCGTGTGCTCCAGAGTGTGTGTGTGCTTATTGTGGTTGTGGACAACCTTATCCTGCCCCATGTTTGAGGCTGGGTCTCTCCTTCTCTTCTACCCACCCAGCGAGCTGCAGGAGACCCTCCTGTCTCCATCTGTTACCTGATTGTCAAGGTGCTAGTAAGACTGTTATTAGTATGTTTTTTGCTTCATTGTTTAAACACGGATTTTGGTATTTAAACTCAGGTCCTCATGTCGGCCACATGAAGAGATTTTAAAAGAATTCTAAATTACACATTTATGAATTTCCTTTATGTGCACGCCGTAGCACCTGTGCAGAGTCTAGAGGACAATTTGCCGAAGTCTGTTCCAGCATGCGGGTCCCAAGACACGGGTCCTCTGGAAGAGCAGTACTTGCTTTAATCTGCTGAGCCAACTCTCTGACCCCTCCCCCTCAATAGCACAGGTCTTGAGAAGAGAAGCTGTGGATGAAGCTGTGGATGACGACATCTGTCGTAATGTCAAACAGTTGCACACGCGGAGAGATCTCTTTCTCTGGGAATTATCAGAACTCAACAACAAGATCAACTTTAGAAACAGTGGACTTCAGGGTGCGGAGTCTGGCACACTGATATTTGTGTGGAATTTTACCCTCAAATCTCTTTTTCTAGGTGGGAGTGTGAGGCTGGGCAGGGTAGGTGCAAACAGAGCCGGGCATGTCCCTAAGGGAGGGCCTGCACTTGCCTGACCCCCAAAGGGGACCCCATTCCACAAAAGCTCAGAAACGGGGGTCCCAGCATTGAGGAGATGGCTATGAGGGTTTGAACTTGGATCCAGAACTGTACAGTGTCTGTAAGGCCAGAGTCCCAGGGTAAGACGGGAGGAGATAGGAGAAGCCCCAGACACTTGAAAGGGCCCTGATCCGGTGTATGCAGCAGCAAAGACAAGAGAGAGCCATCTCCAACAAGATGGTAGGTAAGAACTCACACACAAAGTTGTCATGGGACATGTATTACAGCAGGCGTGTGTGTGTGTGTGTATACACACAGACACAGACAGATAGACAAGACACACCATGTGCACATACATAACACAATACACTCAGAAAGAAATTAAAAGAAGGTTCAGGGGCCCCACACAGCTTTGCCCTGCCTAGGCCTTCATGGTGGTATGCCAGTCTTTCTCTCGGCTTCCACACTCAGCTCAGCATCCACTCCTGGACGCTCTTCTGTCTGGAGACAAGCTCTTCTGATCAGGCCCAGGGCTGTTGTCCACACTCCCCCGCCATGCACACTGAGTGGTGTTTTCTTTGTGGCCATGTGATCTTTCCCAAGAGAGGTGAATTCCTGGACATGGCCCTGTAGTTGGCCTAAAACCTGCCCAGAGCTACTGTTGCTGTTGCTGGAACTCTTCCTGGCCTAGTTCAGGCAATTGAGGTCCCAAGACAATTCTCGTGTAGAAGGTAGAAGGGGCATGGCAACCCGGCCTTCTGTGGCACAGGCTGAAGGGGAACACACTGAGGCCCTCTTACGTGCTGATCTACAAGATGGGGGCTGGTGCTTCCTTCCAGGTCCTCACTGTACTGGAGGCGCAAATGTAGGGTGGGTTGAGCTGGAGTGCAGCACCCCCCAGTGGTTCCAGCTCAGCCTGTCATGGCCCACGTGGCCAGCTTCACTTCCTTACACTTGTTCTGCCCACTCTGAACCCAGACACACAGCAATGGCTTTCCTAGTTCCACAGTCCCCCTCATTGGACTGACGTCACATCCCTATCATAGTATGTGTGTTGATCGGATTCTCTAGAGGAACAGAATTAGTGAACCAACTACATTTAAGGGGGAGACTTTACATGGCAGGTCCTGGGTCGCACAGCAACAGCTGACTGCTCACTCGGGAGGCTGAGAGAGATGTAACTGCTCAGCTCTGGATGTCTCTGCAGTTTCAACCTCGTGCTGAAGGCCAAGAGGATACCTGGAGAGCTACTAATCTTCAGTCCACATGGGAAAGCTGAAGAAGCTGGGTTCTGATGCCAGTGAAGAAATCACAGGCATCACCCCCATCACCACCCCACCCCCATCACCACCCCACCCCCATCACCACCCCCACCCCCATCACCACCCCTACCCCCATCACCACCTCCACCCCATCAACACCCCCACCCCCATCACCACCCCACCCCCACTCCCATCACCACCCCCACCTCCATCACCACCCCACCCCCATCACCACCCCCACCCCATCACCACCCCCACCGCATCACCACCCCCACCCCCATCACCACCCCCACCCCCACCCCCACCATTAAGGCTTACCACTGTGAACCATGGATCACATGCAATGATGATCAGTGTGGCCAGAAATGCCCATGGGTACGATAATGGTGCAGATTTGGGGGTACAGGGGCTTTCTGATTGGGTTTAGGGTCTGCCCCACAGGAGAAACACATGCCTGATACTGGAAGTCTGGCCAAGAGCCCCTGGTTGGGGAGTTCACAGCCCCAGGGGTGGACATGCTACTGTTCTGCTAGTGGACATTACGCTTCCTAGTTGCTTTGTTTGTTTGTTTTTGTCAAATTAACACAAGTGAGGGTCCTCTGAGAAGAGGGAACTTCACTTGAGAAAATGCCTCCATCAGGTTGGCCTGTAGGCAAGTCTGAGGGGTGCGGAGGCAACAATTTCTTTATTAATGGTTGGTGTGAGAGGGTCCAGCCCACCGTGGGCAGGTGGTCCCAGATTGTATGTTTAAAAATAAAGCAAGTTGAATGATCCATGAGAAACAGGGCAATAAACAGCGTTCCTCCATGGTCCCTGCTTCAGACCCTGCATCCCTCCAAGCTCCTGCTTGAGATCCTGCCCTGGCTTCCCCTGACAAGGGATTATTATCTGGAAATGTAAGATGAGATAAACTTTTTCCTCCCCGAATTGTTTTAGCCAGAGTTTTATCACAGCATCAGAAAGCAAACCAGGAAGGACATATTAACCAAATGCCCTCTAAATTCACATCGCTGTGACTATAGCTGAGCGCAGCTCTTAGACCTCATCAGAGAAGTTTCTCTGTGCAGTGGATGATGGATCACACACAGTCACAACAGAGTGCGGAGAACAAGTGTCAATGGAATCCTAGACTCAAGAGGGACATCTCTATCACACCCCTCCCAAGGTTCAGGGGACATCACAGAAGAGGGGGCCAAAGGTTGTCAGAACCGGAGGTCACGAAGGACCAGAGCAAAGCAGTATCTTCATGTCAGCCCCTCTCCGCTGCACTAACTCACAACCAACAGCTGCCTGTGCTGTCCTGCACAGCCCTGAACTTCCCTGCACAGCCCTGCTCAGCCCTCACAGCCCTGCACAGCCCTGCTCAGCCCTGCTCAGATCTGCACAGCCCTGCACAGCCCTGAACTGCCCTGCTCAGCCCTGCACAGCCCTGCTCAGCCCTCACAGCCCTGCACAGCCCTGCTCAGCCCTGCTCAGATCTGCACAGCCCTGCACAGCCCTGAACTGCCCTGCTCAGCCCTGCACAGCCCTGAATTACCCTGCATATCCCTACACTGCTTACATAGACCTGCCCTGCCTGCACAGACCTACACTGCCTGTACATCCCTGCACTGCCTGTACATCCCTGCACTGCCTGTACATCCCTGCACTGCCTGTACATCTCCGCACTGCCTGTACATCCCCACACTGCCTGTACATTCCCGCACTGCCTGTACATCCCCGCATTGCCCGTACATCCCCGCACTGCCTGTGCATCACTGCATTGCCTGTACATCCCTGCACTGCCTGTACATCCCTGCACTGCCTGTACATCCCTGCATCGACTGTACATCCCTGTACTGCCCTGCTCTGGCCATAGCCTGGTGACTGTCCACACAGGGAGTTGGTCAACACTCTAGCATGAAGCAAGAAACACTTCATGAGTTCCACTGCTAACTGAGGAGCTATGGCAGTTGATGGCTTCTCGGGGAGGGAGAATCAGTCTTCCTTAAGAGTAGCTCCTGGCAGGTTAATGGCCAGTGAATGGCCTCTTACCCAGAAGTTCATGGATGGCACAAATTGGAGTTGACAGGTTATTTATAATAAAAAAGACAGGAAGTTGAGGGGTAAGGTGGCAGGGGTATGGTTCTGGGAGGAGTTAGGAAGAAGAGTTTGGTGGTGAGTGTAACTAAACACATTGTATCAAATTCTCAATGAATTAATAAAATATAAATAAAAATTTATGTGCACTGGTGTTTTGCCTGCATGTATGTCTGTGTGAGGGTGTCAAATCCTTTGGGTCTAGAGTTATAGGCAGTTGTGAGCCACAATGTGGGCGAAGAGAACTGAACCTGGGTCTTCTGGAAGAGCAATCAGAGTTCTTAACCACTGAGCCTTCTCTCCAGCATTTAAATAAATAAAACTTTAAAGGAGCTCTTGTGTCAGAAAACAAGGTGAATGGCTCCTGAGGGATGACGCTGAAGTTGGCCTCTAGCTTCTGCACAGATGGGCACAGGAACCACTAGCCCATGGTGACATACATACACACACACACACAGAAAACACACAGAAGAAAGGGCAACTGAGCCAGCAGACAGCTGTGGCATTGCTCAGCAAAGGGGCCCCTGGAAGTGACACTGAGATCTTGCCAATGGCTCTAGTAGCAGACAGTGGTTCCAGAATGAAGACAAGACAGAGGGCATAGGTGGGGCATGGGGCGATGGAGCCCTTGTCCTCTTTAGATCCATGACCTTCTGATTCTTGGAACACTGAGAATGGGCATGAGTATGACATGAACACAAGAGATCCTGTTTCCTGTAGGACAGTGGCCATGGTCAGACAGGTCTTCCCACCAGACACAAAGGAAAATCAAGGGTCATTTTGCAGGCAATTTCCCTTCCCTGTCAGTCTCTCTCTCTCTCTGCAAGTGGGGCAAATGAGGGTTTTTTCTTTTATTGTTTTTATTAAGCTATATTTTCCTCCATTGTCCTCCTCCTCTTCTACCCTCTGCCATGATCCCCATGCTTCTAATTTACTCAGGAGATCTTGTCTTTTTCTACTTCCCACGTAGATTAGATCCATGTATGTCTCTCTTAGGGTCCTCTTTGTCGTCTAGGTTCTCTGGGGTTGTGGATTGTAGGCTGGTTTTTCTATGTTTTATGTCTAAAAGCCACTTATGAGTAAGTACATCTTATATTTGTCTTTCTGGGTCTGGGTTACTTCACTCAATATGATGCTTTCTAGATCCATCCATTTGCCTGCAAATTTCAAGATGTCATTATTTTTTTATGCTGTGTAGTACTCCATTGTGTAAATGTACTATATTTTCCTTACCCATTCTTTAGTCAAGGAGCATTTTTTTTTGTCAAGGAGCATTGAGGTTGTTTCCAGGTTCTGGCTATTACAAATAATGCTGCTATGAACATAGTTGAGCACATGTCCTTGTGGTATGATTGAGCATCCTTTGGGTATATACCCAACAGTGGTATTGCTGGATCTTGAGGAAGGTTGTTTCCTAATTTTCTGAGAAATCACCACACTGATATCCAAAGGGGCTGTACCAGTTTGCACTCCCACCAGCAATGCAGAAGTGTTCCCTTTACCCCACAACCTCTGCAGCATAAGTGGTCATCAGTGTTTTTTATCTTGGCCATTCTTACAGGTGTAAGATGGAATCTCAGAGTTCTTTTGATTGCATTTCTTTGATGGTTAAGGATGTTGAACATTTTCTTAAGTGTCTTTCAACCACTTTAGATTCCTCTGTAGAGAGTTCTCTGTTTAGGTCTGTACTCCATTTTTTATTGCATTATTTGTTCTTTTGATGACCAATTTCTTGAGTTCTTTGTACATTTTGGAGATCAGCCCTCTGTCTGATGTGGGGTTAGCGAAGATCTTTTCCCATTCTGTAGGCTGTCGTTTTGTCTTGTTGACCACATCCTTTGCTTTACAGAAACTTCTCAGTTTCAGGAGGTCCCATTTATTAATTGTTTCAGTGTCTGTGCTACTGGAGTTATATTTAGGAAGTGGTTCCCTGTGCCAATGCATTCAAGTGTAGTTCCCACTTTCTCTTCTATAAGGTTCAGTGTGTCTGGCTTTATGGTGAGGTCTTTGATCCATTTGGACTTGAGTTTTGTGCATGGTAATAGATATGGATCTATTTTTATTCTTCTGTATAGTGATATCCAGTTATGCCAGCACCATTTGTTAAATATGCTTTCTTTTTTCCATTTGATATTTTTGCTTCTTTGTCAAAAATCAGGTGTTCGAAAGTATGTGGATTAATATTCAGGTCTTTGATTCGATTACGTTGGTCCCCCTGTCTGTTTTTATGCCAATACCAGGCTGTTTTCAATATTATAGCTCTGTAGTAAAGTTTGAAGTCAGGGGTTGTAGTGCCTCCAGAAGTTCCTTTATTGTAGAGGATTGTTTTGGTTATCCTGGATTTTTTGCTTTTCCATTTGAAAAGCATTGTTTTTTCAAGGTCTGTGAAGAATTTTGCAGGGATTTTGATGAGCATTGCACTGAATCTGTGGATTACTTTTGGTAAGATTGCCATTTTTACTATGTTAATTCTCCCTACCCATGCTCTTGACTTTATATTTCCATTTAGTTGATGTTAGCTGTTGGCTTGCTGTATATTGCCTTTATTATGTTCAAGTATGTTACTTGTATCCCTGCTCTCTCCAAGACCTTTATCATGAAGAGACATATTTTGTCAAAGTTTTTTTCAGTGTCTAATAAGATAATCATGTGTTTTGTTTTTTTTTTAAGTTTGTTTACATGGCAGATATCATTGACAGATTTTTTTAAGGCAAGGAAGACAATTTTTATTAATAATAAACATTAAACAACAATATAACAATGAAAACAACAACAAAGAATTAACAAAATGGATGTGGACATCTTCCCTATATAGAGGAGCAGAGCTTCTGCATGCAGGTGGAACTCCGTAGGTAATTTGCTTCTCTACACATCAGCTTCAGGCAGCGGGACAACAGGCACAACTGCGGGTGTGTGCCCTGCAGCTGACACATGAATGATCACATCTGCTGAATCAGCTGATGTGTATTCGAGCTGCTCTGGTCCATCCTCGGGCAGAGTTGGTCCCCCTATTGCCGAATCCGCGCTCTCAGTGTCCTCTTTGGGGTCAGATGGTGCTGTAGGACGCAGCTTCTCTTGCATCTCTTTGGCATCCGGTATCGGGGCTAGTGATATTGTTGCCCTGTAGAACCTACAATTTCTGGCCTTGTCATCTTCCTCAAGCGTTTCTGTGGACTCTGCCTCCAGCTGTGACAGGAGCCTCTGGACCTGCCGTTGGTAGAACTCAGGAGGCAAGAACTGATACAGGTAGTTTATAAGATTTTTCAGGGTCATCCGATCCGGAGCCATCCTAAAATCTTCTGGCATTTTCTGCATCCAGTGGACCAGAAAGAGCAGAATGTCTCTGCAGGAAAGAGCGGGTTAGCAGGAAGTAGAGTCAGAAGCATGGCTGGCCTCCCTTCACCAGCACAGCTGCCCTCCCTTCACCAGCACAGCTGCGGGCCCTCGGATGAGGAAAAGGCTCCTCAGCCCACGTGCTCCTGGGTCTAATGTGGGGAGTGAGGACTCTATGGAGAGGGCCCCAGACTCTTGCTGAGCCTCGGAGGACAGAATGGGCTAACTGGACTGCGCTGTGGTGGGGACGGATTCCCCTCGGGCCCTTGAGCTTCGTCCTTCCTTCTGCTCCTCAGAACCAAGGCTATCACTGGAGATCTCGGTTTCTCCACCTGCACGTGAAATCTTTGCCACCATCCTCTATGGGGATGCCAAGAGGAAGGTGACCGCTAATGGCTTAAGTCCTCAAGCCAAGCCACCCCAGACCTCCCACTCTGCAGCTGGGCCCTTACCTCCCTCGTCACCAAAAGCCCACTCACCTCTTTCTCATGTAGTCTCCCAGAAAGTCAGCGTCGGGAGATCCATACCTGTGGCATTTTATGAGGGTGTCACCGCTAACGTCATATATCCCCAAGCTACCCAGAGATCTAGAGGGGTCTCTTAAATCCGGTATAGGAAAAGAAGCTAGGGAGTGGGTTGGCATGCAGGGGGCTCTTTGTACTCTTCTGACTTCCATGCTGAGGGCATGGGAATGAGCCTCTGGACACAGACCTTTAAGGTTATGAACTCAACAGGTGGAACCCAAGCTGCCCCTTTTCATGGTTTACAGGGTTTCCTTGGGCTCCTGCAGGGATCCTTTCTGACTCCATTATTTTCCCATAAAACCTTATCCCTTAGAGCCTTCTTTGCAAATGGGAAAAAAGCCTTTGCTCGAGGTGTAAGGAAGAGTAGTCTTTGACAATACTTGGGTAAATATCACAAACTCGGTTCATCTCCTCGCCCTCAATCTATGTCATGTCAGTCAGAAGCAGCAGCAGGAGAATAACTCTACCAGGACACAATTGTACTTTTCCTAGGAGAGCACACAGCCCTGGAGAAGAGCAGTGTCCTCCTCAAACCAAAGCAGGAGGTGAGGGGGTCAGAATTCAGGTATAGCCACTCACATAATCACGCCCCTTATTAATTCCAGCACCTTCCCCGGGTTGGCGAATACGGGATAGACAGCAAGGAAATTATTGACAAAGTCGCAATCCCTCTTTCTCAGAGCTTTCGGGAGGTAGGCCACCACTTTCTCTATAAAGTCTGGCCTTCTGCGGTTATATTTGAGAGGTTGAAATATGCGCTCCAGGTCCTCTTGATCCTGAGGAATGACCAAGAAAGGAAGGAGTTCTAAATGTGGAAACTCTGAGAGGCATCAACAACCCATTACCACGCACTAAGGTGAAAAGTGGGCGTAAAGAATGTTCCCCAGTGTTCTCACAGGAACCCACCCCCAGGCAGGGATTGCAGTGGATTAGGGGGACCAGAAAGGAATCCTGGTCCCAGCTGGCCTGTTTTACCTGGTCCTTCCTGGTCGAAGATGACCAGACGTGTGTGATAAGACACACCAAACGTCCCCAAAGGTGGCCAAGGAGACCACCTTTGCGTTTTCTGCGGCCTGAGCCATGAGATTTCCTAAAACAGGAAAGCATCCTCACTCGTTGAGTGTCTCAGGACAAGTGAGTCAGCCTCAACTGTGAGGCTGCTGCCAGTCTACATCTGGACCATTGTGAGGAAAGTGAGGTCACTTCCTGGGGCCTCCAGCCTGAGCCTCCTCCACATAGGCTTTCTCTAGCACTGGCCAGGGCTGCCAACTGCCCTCTTTTGCCTTGGCGTGTGTATGGTGTGTTAGAGCTGTTCATATGCTCGTAGCCCCTAGTTGTTGGAACTCTTTGGGGAAGGATTAAGATGTGTGGTCTTGTTGGAGTAAGTGTGTCACTGGGAGTAAGCTCTGAGGTTTCAAAAGCCTGTGACGGGCCAAATCTCTTTCTCCCTGTCTCCTTTCTGTGAATGAGATGCTTATTGACACATTCTTTTTTTTTTTCTTACTTTTTTTTATTAAAGATTTCCATCTCCTCCCCTCCTCCTCCCCCTTCCCTCCCCTCCCTTCCACCCATACCCCCACTCCACCCCTCTCCAAAGACAGAGAGCCATCAGGGTTCCCTTCACTATGTTAAGACCAAGGTCCTCCCAGCTCCCCCTAAGTCCAGGAAGGTGAGCAACCAAACTGACAAGGCTCACAGTGAGCCCGTCCAATCATTGACACATTTTTATATTGACAGATTTTATATTGCAGGATGTTGAACCATCCCTGCATCTCTGGGATGAAGCTTTCTTGGTCATGGTGGATGATTTTTCTGATGTGTTCTTAGATTTGGTTTGCCAGTATTTTATTGAGTATTTTTGCATCAATGTTCATGAGTGAGATTGGTCTATAATTCTCTTTCTTAATAATGTCTTTGTGTGGTTTGAGTATCAGCATAATTGTAGCCTCTTAAAGAGTTTGACGATGTTCCTTCTGTTTCTATTGTGTGGATCAATTTGAAGAATATTAATATTAGTTCTTCTTTGAAAATCTTGAAGAATTCTGCACTGAAACCATCTGGTCATGGGCTTTTTTTTCTTGATTGGGAGAATTTTGAGGACTGTTTCTATTTCTTTAGCAGTTATAGGTCTATTTTATTCACTTATCTGACCTTGATTTAATTTTGGTAAGTGATCTTTATCCAGAAAATTGTTCATTTCCTTTAAGTTTTCCAATTTTGTGGAATAGAGGTTTTGGAAGTATGACCCGATTATTCTCTGGATTTCCGCTGTGTCTGTTGTTATGCCCCCCATTTTGTTTCTGAGTTTGTTAATTTGGATGTTCTTTCTCTCCCTTTTGGTTAGTTTGGAAAAGGTTTGTTTATTTTGTTGATTTTCTCAAAGAACCAACTTCTTGTCTCATTGATTCTTTGTATTGCTTTCTTTCTTTCTATTTTGTTGATTTCAGCTCTCAATTTGATTATTTCTTGCAATCTAGTCCTCCTGGTGAGTTTGTTTCTTTTTGTTCCAGAGCTTTCAAGAGTTCTGTTAACTCACTAGTGTGGAATTTTTCCAGCTTGTTTATAAAGGCATTTAGTGCTATGTACTTTCCTTTTAACACTGCTTTCATTGTGACCATAAATTTGGGTATGTTGTGCCATTTTTGTTGAATTTTAGGAAGTCTAATTTCTTTCTTTATTTCTTCCTTGATCTATTGGTGATTCAGGTGAGCATTGTTTAATTTCCATGTGTTTATGGGCTTTATGAAATTAATGTTGCTGTTGAATTCTAATTTTAAGCCATGGTAATCTGATAAGATACATGGGACTGTTCCAATTTTTTGTATCTGTTGAGGTTTGTTTTGTTACTGAGTATGTGGTCAGTTTTTGAGATGGTTCCATGGGATACTGAGAAAAAGGTATATTCTTTTGTGTTTAGATGGAATGTTCTATAGATGTTTGTTAAGTCTATTTGAGTCATAACATCCGTTAGTTCCCTTATTTCTCTGTTAATTTTCTGTCTGGCAGACCTGTCCAGTGGTGAGAGTGGGGTGTTGAAGTCTCTCACTATTAGTGTGTGGGGTTTAATGTGCGATTTAAGCTTCAGTAGTGTTTATTTTACATATGAGGGTGCCCTTGCATTTGGGGCATAGATGTTCAGTATTGAGATTTCCTCTTGATGGATTTTTCCTGTGACAAATATGAAATGTCCTTCTTTGTCTCTTTTGATTGATTTTTATTTGAAGTCTATTTTGTTAGATATTAGGATAGCTATACCCACTTGTTTCTTAGGTCCATTTGATTGGAAATTTTTTCCCAACCCTTTACTCTGAGGCGATGTCTGTCTTTGGGGTTGAGGTGTGTTTCTTGTATGCAGCAGAAGGATGGGTTCTGTTTTTGTATCCAATCTCTTAGCCTGTGTCATTTTATAGGTGAGTTGAGTCCATTTATGTTAAGTGATATTAATGACCATTGATTGCTAGTTCCTGTTATTTTAGTTTTCATTGTTGATGAAGATATTGTGTGTGTTTTTCTCTCCTTTGGGATTTGCTGCTATGAGATCATCTATTGTCTATGTTTTTGTTGATGCAGCTAACTTCGTAGGGCTGGATTTGTGGCTGGTATTGATTAAATCTGGTTCTGACATGGAATATCTTGTTTTTTCCGTCTATAGGGATTGAAAGTTTTGCTGGGTATGGTATTCTGGGCTGGCATCTGTGGTCTCTTAATGTCTGCATAATGCTTGACCAGGACCTCCTGGCTTTCATTGTTTCTATTGGGAAGTCAGGTGTAATTCTGATAGGTCTGCCTTTATATGTTACTTGGCCTTTTTTCTTTGCAGTTCTTAATATTCTTTCTTTACTCTGTATGTTTAGTGTTTTGATTATTATGTGACAAGGAGACTTCTTTTTGGTCTAGTCTATTTGGTGTTCTGTGAGTTTCTTGTATCTTCATATGCATATCTTTTTTTAGGTTGGGAAAGTTTCCTTCTATAATTTTGTTGAATATATTTTCTATGCTTTTGAGTTGGAGTTCTCCTTCTATCCCTATTATTCTTAGGTTTGGTCTTCTCATGGTGTCCCATATTTCCTGAATATTTTGGGTTAAGGTTTTGTTAGATTTAATGTTTTTTTGACTGATGAATCTTTCCTCTATTTTATCTTCAACACTTGAGATTCTCTCTTCCATTTCTTGTATTCTTTTGTTTATGCATGCATTTGTGGTTTCTGATCTTTTCGCCTTATTCTCCATTTCTAGAATTCTCTTGGTTTGTGTTTTCTTTATTGTCTCTTTCGGTTTTCAAGTCTTGAATCATTTGTTTGACTTGTTTGATTGTTTTTTCTTGATTTTTTTAAAGGAATTTGTTGATTTCTTCCATTTTTTTGTTTGTCTTTTCCTCCATTTCTTTGAAACCCATAGAATGTGCTAATATTGAATCCTGAGAGAACTTGTTTTCAGGGAGCCATGGCCTGCTTCTATCAGGTGCTTTCCTATGTCCACCTGGAAAACTCAACTCTATATGAGCCATCTCCAGCCCCAGCCCTATAGCCACCATTGCCTTGTATGCCTATGGTATACAGATTGGTGTATATATTTTATCTCTTTGGGACCCTGCCCACTTGCTTGGTGACAGATCACAGAAACCCTTAAGGTTCCATTAGAGGTACATGAACTGGTCCCTGGTGAGGCAGCTTCAGACCTCTGGTGCTGTTCGATTTCTTTCTGAATTGTCCTCTAGCTCATTCACCTTGCAAACCTGCCTGGTCTCCCGTTTCTTCCTCTACACCCCGGCCTCCTATTCTGTTATGTGTCTGTGGACAAATGGTCACGCCCAGCTGTATGGCAGTGCTATACCACACTCGAGTCAACTCTCCCTAACAAACATCTGAGAACCTGGTAGGTGCCTTCGTCCACCCTGGACCCCGGGACAACCCTGTTGTTCTACCCAGAGAGACTCACATGAGCAAGCAGGCCAGAGAGGAGGCATGTTTATGTGTGTGCTACCAGGGAAGACTCCCTGGAGGAGGAAGGGTTTTGTCAGAAAGCAGAATTTCCCTGATAGCCATAGTGATCATGTCCCTTGCTTCCGGTCTCCATCCAGGACAAGGTCACTTAGACTGGGCGGGGTGATGCGTCATATGGACCACTACTCAGACAACAGCCACATGGAGAAAACGTGTTGCAGGCACGTTCAGATTGGATGTCCAAAGACAGCCATGACTTTGTCCTCCGCATAGACCCCAGGAACAGCATCTCCCCCATCTGTGTTCTCAGCATGGAAACTCCAACCTGCTCCCTAGTCACAGCCCCAGTAATCATGACAAACTGTAGACTCTCAGCCCCCAAGGCCCAGAGGTGACAGGGCACCCTTCATAGCCCTCCTGTTGGTTTCAGGTCCTCAACCGGTCCTCAGATAACGCCAACCTCATTAGCCTACCTCCCTGTGCTCCAGCTGAGTCGGGGGACACAGCCCTTATGGCCCACGCAGCCAGGATCCTTAATAAAAAACCTTACTAACAATTACAAACAACCTATGAGGCTCCGTTTGCAGCCCCGCCATCCAGCATGGCCTGGAACCAGGACTCTGATTCCCGCACCCACGTCCCAGCATGTATTCCAAGCATGCCACCCTGGAAGACAAGAGCAGTCCTGTTCCCACCTGCTAATGGGCACCTGCTGGGGGCCTGTGACTTCAAGAGCTTTAGGAAAGGCCGCTGAGAGATGGTGCAGCTGGAAACCAAGCTTGGCTAGCTGGGACCTCTGCTGGGGAAGCCAGGAGCAAGTTATGCCTCCCTACCTGGCCATCCTCCCTCCCAATGTCCTTCCTGACCTTTGTGGTACCCAGCCCTGATCCTGCACTCTGGCCTCTTTCTCTGGATTCCTCTCCTCACAGCCAGGAAGCACTAGGCTTCCCTGGGCTCCCACATTCCTATCCAATGCCAGCTAGTACCAAATATTCAGTCTTCTGCTCCTCTGAGATCACGGCGTCACTGTCTTGACTTTCCATGGCTGGGCTATACTAAATATGTACACTGTGAGCCACCAACAGGAGTCCCAGAAATAACAGGGGTTCACCTCTTTGGATACAGAGCCCTAGCTCCAAGCTGAGCTACAGCTTCAGGCTCAAGGGTGGTCACCAATCTCTTCCTCCAAAGACAGCTGCTTTTAGCCACTGCTCACACCACAGATGTGGTCTAGGGCCAGGGGCATGGCTCAGCTGGTGAAATACTGAGTTCAGGTCTCTAGCGTTCATGTGAAAGTCAGGCAAGAAGATGAGAGTTTGTAATCCCAGGGAGGAGGGGACAGGAGGATCCTTAGGGCTTTTTGTTTAGCCAGCCTAAGTGAATTAGTGATCTCCAGGTCCAGTAATAGACCCTGTCTCAAAAGTAAAGTAGAAAGTCCCTGTGATGGCTCAGTGAGTAGAAGGACTCATCACTCAAGCCTGGCCGCGGAGTTTGATCCCTGGAAATCCATGGTGAAAAGTGAGAACTCACTTTTGAAAGTTGTTCTCTGACCTGCGCAGGTGTGTCACATCACACACACACACACACACACACACACACACACACCTCACTCACTCAGGAGTGAACGTTCACGCATGCACAAGAGAGGGTGCATGTACACACATACACACACTATAATAAAATAAAAATATTAAAATATAGAGAGGAATACATCTGATTTTACCCCTAGACGCCACACATGTATACATGCATGTGCACATGCACAGATACACACACACCACAAACACACACACTACATTTTTTAAAAAAGAAAGATCTAGCCTAATGCTTAGCACACCTTTGCAGTGGCCATGGCGCCACGGAGCTGCTGTGGTCAGGCAGATGACCTGCTGATACGCCAGACATGAGCAGAGCGGCACACTTTCTGCAGAATGCTGGCACCTGCCTGACCTTGGAGATGATCTGCAGACCTTTCTGGTGACAGAAGGAAGAGGAATGAGACGCCAGCTCCCCTTCACTCAGGGAATCCCAATGGAAGAGGGGAGGGCTGGAGAAGCCTAGCGGGTCTGCTCAGCACGCTGGCAGTCAGGCTCTCGAAGGTGAAGCGCCTTCCTGCTGTGTGATATTTTGATTGTGTTCTGACAAATAAAGCTTGCTTGGAGTCAGAGGGTGGAGCTAGCACCTGGCTCACCTAAATTAGCCATAGAGGTTTGGAGGACTGTAGACAGAGAGGAGACAGGAAGGAATAAAGCAGGGCAGAGGGAGGCTCTCACCCTCTTAGACAGAGGCAAGGGAGAGGTAGGAGGTCGCTGGTGGCTGTTCCCTGCTCCTCTGATCTTTCGGGCTCTTAACCCGATATCTGACTCCTGATTTTTTATTGATAAAGATTAATTAGATTAATGCTTCACCTCCCAGAGACTGTCAGCCTGTCTTGGAGTTTCAGAAGCGCATGCAGCCTTGTCTAGCCATATCTAGCTTCTTACATGAATGTTGGAGACTTGAACTTGGGTCCTCGTGTTTATGCAGCAAGTGCTTTTACCTATTAGGCTATCTCCTTAGAACCCTAAAACCATTTAAAACACCTACTATGATCCTGTGACACAGCATGTGGCTTCTTGAGAGGCAGGGAGTCCTTATATCACTGGGCAGGTGTTCCCAAGGCCAGCTCCTGGCTAGCCACTGACTGTCTACTGCTGAGGTATCTGTGAACTTCCCAAGGTCTGAAGGAGGGAGGCTATTTTAGCTACTTTTTTATTGCTGTGACAAAGTACCACGACCATGTGGCTTATAAGAGAATGCATTTAATTTGAGGCTCACGGTTGCATAGGGTTAGAGTCCATGATCATCATGGCAGGGAGCATGACAGCAGGCATGGTGCTGGAACAGTGGATGAGAGCTCACATATGATCCACAAGTACAAGGCACACACACACACACACACACACAGAGAGAGAGAGAGAGAGAGAGAGAGAGAGAGAGAGAGAGAGAGAGAGAGAGAGAGAGAGAGATCTAGCTAACTGGGAATGCTGTGGGCTTTTGAACCTGAAAATTGCCTAAGTGACAAACCTCCTTCAACAAGGCCACACCTTCTAATCCTTCCCAAACAGTTCCATCAACTGCAGACCAAGCATTCAAATTTATGAGCCTATGGGGACCATTCTCATTCAACCACCACAGAGGCCTTACAGGAGTGAAGTATAATCACAACCCAGTGAACTGGGTGAGAAAGTGCTGGGAATTATAAGAAAATCAGCCTGTCTGGGAAGGTGCCCCTACAAAGAGGCTTTTGAAGCAAAAGCTGAAAGATGCACAGTGTTATTTGGGGTGGGGCAGAAATGAATTAAAGATTCGGGAAGCGGTAACTGGCTGGGCGAAGGCCCTCGCCCGCTGGAGACGGATAAAGTGATGGAAACATAACATGGTGGAAAGGGAGCTGGAGAGCTTTGCAGCGGCCAGAGCAGTGGCTTTCGGGGGACTGCTGCTTGCTGCCCTGGGTGAAGGTGGAGGCATGATTGCTTTTGCTGGACATAGGGTAGGACTGTGGGAGAGACAGGATAGCTAACAAGAGACACCTTAAACACTCGTTACCCTGTGCCTCATCAGGAGCCATGGCTTGCAGAAGCAGTGGATGGGGCCTCGTGAGAGGAGAGCTCCACCTAGGTAGATGGCAGGGTGGACAAGAAATCCAGGCTGCAGGGAGGTCTGTGAGGAGGGGGCACCTCAAGGCTAGGGTCCAGGGATCGTGTGGGGCACACCACTCTCAGCCCCACGCTTTGCGCTCCATCCCGACTGCCTCTGACCCTCCAGGTCAGGGAAGAATTCCTGAGCAGTGAAGAGAGAACAACCCATCCAGAAGATTCCAGAAACATTTTGTCCTGTTTTTAAAAAGGCACATTTAAGAGACAGCCCTTTAGAGCCAAATCTGAAGAATTCCTGAGATAAATAACAAACTATGGGCAGAAGATGAGATGAGAACGCAAAAGAAGACTAAACAAGCCAAAACATGATTTACCGCAAGCCAGGGGCCCCTCTACGGGGTCTATGTCATCTCCTGTGTAGCTCAGCCTCCCAGAGGGCCTGGCCACCTCCCAGAGCCCAGCATGGCGCACGGGCACCTGGAACTCCTTCAAAGTGTGAGGCTGGGTGGGACACACACACTGTAAGGGTTCCCCCCTTCCTTTTAAGTTTTATTTTTTCTTTGTCTTTGTGTGCTCATGTGTATTTGTCCGTGTGTGGTCACATATATGTAGAGGCCAGAGGCTGACGTCAGGTGTCATCTTCTATTACTCTCGGCTTATTTTCTGAGACAGGTTCTCGTTTTTACTCTGGAGCTCACCGGTTGGTTTGAGCAGTTGGCAGTGAGTGAGTGAGGATTTCTGTCTCTAGCGTCTCAATGGCTGGAGTCACAGATGTGGGTCGCCATGCCCAGTTTGCATGGATGCTTGGGATCCGAGCCCAGGTCCTCATGCAAGCGCTTCATTCACCCCCAACTTAACCCTTCTAAAGTGCGCCGTTTGTTGACCGCACACGAGGCTGTGGGAACACCTGCTGTCTCTAGCAGCCTCCCTAAAGAAGACATAGACCTGTTCAGTTTCTTCCCAGTGCTCATCTGCCCTGTATCACGCCGCTTCCTGTCTCTGTGGGTTGTCTTTTCTGGACATGGATCACTGACGTCATCCTGCAATGTATGGCTGGCTTCTCTCCTGGAACACAATGTCTTGGGGATCCCAGTTAGCAGCACGTACCCGTTTTAGATCCTTTGGGTGGCTAGAACTGCAGGGGTGGAAGAGGCCACACAGGCTGAGAAACTGCAAGCGAAACTAAAGGCAAAGCGAGGATTTTTATTAGCATGAAAAACAGATGTGCAAATCAGGAACGTGGGCTTAGTCTCCAGGGTGAGTGTTCCACCCAGGCTCAGGAAAGCCGGGCCTTGCGTAGCAAAAGGGCCTATTGTTCGTCAACAAGAAACCTTGGGTGAATCCAGTGGCTGCAGTCTCCCATAAACCGGTCTGACTGTGAAGCATGCACGTTCCTTGGGATGTCCAGGCTAGGAGGCAAACTGGCCACTGTAGCATTTCTCAAGTCTTTCTAAGTCTTCTCACATGTCAGAAAAGTGTTTCACTTGAACTCAGTTCCAGACACGATGTCTGCGGGGTAACCTACCAGAGCTGAGACTTCTGCTCTCGCTTTGGCTGTCCTCTGCGTGTGTCCAAGCACGCATGTGTGCATGTGGAGACAAGAGGGCAAGCTCGGCTGCCCTTCCTCAGGTGTCACTCAGGTTTTCTTGTGGAATGAGGGGGGCCTTGTCTCTCCCTCACAGTATAAGGGGAGCGGCAGAGGGGCTTTGGAGCTGGGGGGAACTCTGCCACCACTCAGCCCTGTTGGCCCTGAGAGGTCCTCTCACCTCTTGAAGGTCAGTCCAGGGCACCATGAAGAGAGAGAAAAGAAGAGGCTTGGTAAAGAGGAACAGTCATTTGGTAGAATCAGTTGCCGTCACAGCTCAAATAGATGTGCACACATGCTCGTACGGGCTATGGCAAGCTGAAAGCAAGCTGCACAAACCTGAACAACCACGCATCCCAGGTCAACAGGCAGGGCACCCAGCTATTGCAGTTAGCTACAGGGTGCTTCCCTCTGATCGAGGGGCTACCTGGGAGACACCCCAGGATCTTGAGAGAGGACAAGGGAAGAGCCAGGCTCCTAATTACTGTTGAGTATAAATCTTTTATACTATTATAAAGTCACAAAGTGTACATGTGTGTGTGTGTATTCATGTGCAAATACATTTGTGTGTGGAGTAGAGGTTAGGTGTCTGCATAAGGTGTGTTAATTATTCTCTCTGCTTTACTAGTGTGTGTATATGTACGTATGTATGCATTTGCTCATGTATGCATGCACATTTTTGCATGTGGAGGTGAGAGGTCAACATTTTCCCCTCTCTCTCTCTCTCTCTCTCTCTCTCTCTCTCTCTCTCTCTCTCTCTCTGTATGTGTGTGTGTGTGGTTAGCCTGGGGTGTTTTTCTAGAATATTGGCCATCTTATGGTGTTTGTTTTGTTTTGCTTTTTGAGGTAGGGCCTCACAAAGGGTCCTTGGCTGGCCTGAACTTCACTATGCAGACCAGCCCGCCCTTATTATAAAGATCTGCCTCCCTCTGCTCCTTACTCAAGCGCTGGGATTCAAGGCGTGTACCACCACGCCTAGTGATCTTATGTTTTCTGCTATAGGCTCTCTCATGGACCCTGGAACACCTTACCTGCTGTGGGGTTACAGATGCACTGCCGTGACAGGCCAGTGGAAACTGTCTGTCAGCGCTTGGCTGTGGCTCATGGCTTTATGTGGATGATGTTGTCTGAACTCAGATCTTCATGCCTGTGTGCCAGGCCCTTTACCTCCTGAGCCATCCTCTCAGCCCTCCGCCTTATTTTGTGAGACAGGGTATGTCCTTAAACCTGGAGCTTACCAATTTGGTTAGACCAGGTGGCCACCAAACCTCAGGGATCTCCCTGTCTCTAGGCTCAGATGGTGGGCACATGCTACTGTTCCCGGTCGTGTGTGTGTGTGTGTGTGTGTGTGTGTGTGTGGCCTTATTTGTGAGACAGGGTATTTCCTAAAACCTGGATTTCACCAATTTGGCTAGACCGGGTGGCTACCAAACCTCAGGGACCTTCCTGTCCAGGCTCAGATGGTAGACACATGCTACTGTTCCTGGCCATATGTGTGTGTGTGCTGGGGATCTGAACTCATGCCTTTACATAAGAACTTCACCAGATTGATCCATGTTCGCAGCCCATAAAGTCAATGCTCTTCAGC
The DNA here is from genome assembly GCF_903992535.2 of Arvicola amphibius. Classification (NCBI taxonomy): domain Eukaryota; kingdom Metazoa; phylum Chordata; class Mammalia; order Rodentia; family Cricetidae; genus Arvicola; species Arvicola amphibius. The sequence continues at coordinate 101,369,980 of NC_052058.2, read as the reverse complement.
TGGGCTAGCAAGAATGGATGTCTGAACACTGGGAGAAACTCGAGTAGTTAGAGATGGGATTTGATTCTGAATTAGCTAGGGATCAGTAGGATTATACACACCTTAGGAAGTGAGCAACAAGCAGTTTACTTGGGTGAAACCCCTCAGCTTCTGCAGGCACAATAGGTCAGGATGTCACCCCCTTTTGCTTAGCATCACTGTCATCTCCTAAGGGTGCTCAAACCTGAGAGAAGACCCTAGTCAATGCTCATGGGCTCCCCTACTCCTGCCTGACCACCAGTTCTGGGTGTGAGAGATGTTTGTTTCCGCTTTTCAGAATAAATTCCAAGAGAAAGATACAAGCTGAGCAGACCTGCCAGCAAACTCATGAACTCCTCCTGGGGACTTTGCCTATACAGAGCTCTTCAAATATGTTACCTAAGGCCACAGAGATGGTTCAGTGGGTAAAGTCACTTGCCACCAAGCATGACAGCCCGAGTCTGATTCCTAGGACCCACGTGATAGAAGGGGAGAACAGACTTCTGCAACATTGTCCTCTGACCACACATGCATCCTCAATGCTGTATATGTGTTGCGTGACGTGCATTCAAGTGCAAACATGTGCACACACAGTAAATAAAATAAGATGTAATAAAAATGTGAAATGTCACCAAGCATCTCTGATCGGGGCCACCCAGGAGCCAGACTTCTGTAGTTCTCCACAACAAAGCACCCTGATCCTCAGGTCATCTGGGCCACTGCAGGGCTGGCCAGGCACATGGTCACCTAACTTGGAGCCAGGAGCCCCTCAGCCACTTGTTAAATGCTTCTTGGAGGGAGACTCATTTGGGACACGTGTTAGCTGTGTGACCTTGGAAAAACTACTTAACCTTTCTTTGCTTCAGGGAGGTGGGGGGTAAAAAACAGAATAGGAACACAGCATGTACCCTGGAGAGTCACGGAGAGAATGAGATAGCATAGTGTGCTGGTCCCAAAGGCTGGCAATGTAGGCTCACCCTCCCAGCCTCCTCCTCTCCGTGTGATACCTGGACCCATCCGTCAGCAGAGGCTCATTGTCAGCAACACTGCTCAGCCTCAGTTTCATGTGTACAAGCCGAGCAAGGTCCGGGCATGCAGACGGACAGCATCCCCATTAACTGACAGTGCCTCTGCCCCAGTAGCCCTCATGAAGGGCAGGCATTGACTTGAAGGGGAACGTGTCCTGCACATTGTCCTCAGAACCCCGAGGAAGCCGATGACATACTGGAGTGTGGATGTTAATGCAATCGTTGGATAATTCAATCACTTTATAGAAGTTGATCTGTCCTTTTTATTACAATTACTGTCGGCTGGGGTGTTTCGTTCCATCATTGAAAATAAACATCATTTATCATACTTGTAAAGATTAGCCCCCGACAGCTCCTGCTCTTGCTTTGCATAAATGTGTATTAATGCTGGCCCTGCCCGCAGTGCGAGGAGAAGTCTATAATTCACAAGACTGATTAGGACCTGTCACCGCTGCTTTAAGTAATGTCTTATCATGACTGATACTCCCAGACTAGAGAGCCGAGGCTGGGGAAGGAGGGGCTGCTCTGGCAGATTTATCGTGGCACCAGAATGAAAAACAAGTCAGGGACGGTGGCATCTGTTTCCTCTGGGTTGAGCAGTGCCCACACTGGGGCTTCCCTTTATCCTAAAGCCCTGGCCCAACCCTCAACGGCTTCCATGCCAGTGTCAGGTCTGTTCTCTAATAGCTGCTGCTGGGTCCCCGTGGGGATTCTTGCCAATCCATGCGTAGCCTCCTCTAAGACTCCACCGAGCTTCTGTCCCCCTCCTCTGCTCAATGGGAGTGATCTACCCAGCAATTATCGTCAAGATCCCCCAGGTGGTGCCCACAATGTTGTCACCCAGTGATCTCTACTTAGGTCTCCTGGGCTCTTCCTCAAACCTCCCCAGACACCTACTAATTTCAGCTTTGCCCATCCTCCTTGTTTGTGTGTGTGCATGCGCACGTGTGTGTGAGTATGTGTGTGCGTGCATGTGAGTGTCTGTGTGTGTGCGTGTGTATGTGTGTATGCATGCGTATGTGAATGTGTGCATGTGTGTGTGTGGTGCATGTGCATGTATTGCATATGGAGATCAGAGGATGACATCATGTGTCTTCCTCAATTGCTTTCTCCCTACCTATATATTTAAGAATATATTTCCTGGGCCGGAGAGATGGCTCAGAGGTTAAGAGCATTGTCTACTCTTCTAAAGGTCCTGAGTTCAATTCCCAGCAACCACTTGGTGGCTCACAACCATCTGTAATGGGATCTGGTGCCCTCCTCTGGCCTGCAGGCATACAAACAGACAGAATATTGTATACATAATAAATAAATAAATAAATATTTTTAAAGAAGGATATATTTCCTTTTATTATTTTTCATTATGTGTATGCGTGTGGGTATGGGCATATTAGAGCTGCCGCTGTGGAGGCAGAAGCGACTGTCGGATCCCTTAGAGCTGGAGTTACAGGTGGTGATGAGCTGTGTGATGTGGGTGCTGGGAACTAAACTCTCTGCAAGAGCCATACACACTTTTAAACACTGAGCCCTCAGCCCCTCCACCTAGTATCTCTGAGGCAGAGTCTCTCACTGATTTGGGAGCTTGCCAGTGCAATTAGACTGGCTGATCAGCAACCTTTAAGGCTCTGCCTGTCTTCCCCTTCCCAGTGCTGGGATCACTGGTGCGTGTCACCATGCCTGGCTTTTTTCACAGGAATTCTGGGGGGATTGAACTTAAAGCCTTATGCTTTCAAGGAAAGTGCTTTACTGGCTGAGCCATGTCTCCAGCGCCTTGTCCATCTTCCTGTCTGCCCTCCACATTATACTATGATCCTTTACCCTTCAGGAACTTCTCTTACCTGGAAGACACTGTCAAAGTTTGCTGGAAGCTGAGTGGCATTAGACTTTCTGATCTTGCATGGGCTGTCTGCATCTGTCTCTTTCTTTTGCTAGACCCTTCAAATGCTCAACCTTGCTTACTATTGAAGTTTGAATGTGAAATGTCCCCCGTGGGTTTATATGTTTGAAAACTGGGTCCCAGTGGTGACACTCTTTGGGAAGGTTGTGGAACTTTTAAGAGATGAAGCCTTGTTGGAGGAAGTGAGTCATTGTGTGGTGTGGGAAGTCCTTCTGTATATGCGTTGCTTTTATTGGTTAATGAACAAAGTAAGCTGCTTTGGCCTGTGACAGGGCAGAATAGAGCTAGGTAGGAAAACTAAACTGAATGCTGGAAGAAAGTAGGCAGAATCAGTGAGAAGCTATGTAGCCATCCGCAGTTTGGAATCCACCAAAACTTTGCCGGTAGGCCACGACCTCATGGGGATACAGATTAATTGAGATGGGTTAGTTTAGGATATAAAATCTAGTTAAAAATATATGTAAACTATTGGCCAAACAGTATTGCAAATAATATAGTTTCTGGGTGATTATTTCACATCTGGGCAGCCGGGAACAAACGAACAACCTTTCCCAACAACTGTGGGTGGCCCTTGAGGTTTTATAACACATCCTTTCCTGTTCATTCTCTGCTTCCTGACTGTGGTTGCCATGTAACTAGCTGTCTTATGCTCCTGCCACCATGCCTCCCCACCACGGTGGACTGTATCCCTTTGAGCTGTGAGTCACAATAAACCTTTCCGTACTTAAGTTGCTTCTTGGTATTTGGTCACAGCAGCTAGAGAAGTAACTAATTCATCCACATTTACCTCCAGCTGGCTCTGGATTCCATGACCTTATCCTTGAGCTGGGTTGGCAATGGCCATCATAAACCAAAGTCAAAAAAATGATATAAGGTCTTTTCTCTGTAAGAGAGTCCTAAGAGGAAAGAGAGGGACGCAGAAGATACTGGGATCTTCTAAGAGTCTCAGCCTAACTAGAAACCAAACCAAGCCACATTGTACTAACTTGAAATGATGACAATCACACAAAGTCCAATCAGACAAAGATGGCAAGAATAGGGCTTAGGAACTAGGACTAGGTCTCTATCTGAGCAGGGGCAAAGGTTTAGCCAATTTGAAATGTCTCTTGGATGGGAAAAGTGTTATAGTTGGTGACAAAGATCTGACTTTGACCTCCCCAGAACCTCTGCAAAAAAACACTATCTGTAGTTTCATGTGCTTATAATTCTAATGCAAGGAATATGGAGATAAGCATAGTCTTAGGGCTCATGTGCCAGCCAACCTAGACAACCTGCTGAATTCCAGGCCAACAAGAGACAGAACAAGATGGATGTATCTGAGGAATGACTCCTGAGGTTGGCCTCTGACCGTATACATTAATGAATACATGTCTACTCACACGTATATGAGCATACACACATACACACATATATATTATTTGTGCATCCTTGTTTTGTTATAGTTGCATTAGTTCCTTTATTCACACTGCTGTGTGCACCTGTGCACATGTCCTAAAATGGCCGACCTACACTTCCAATAGTTATCTTCCCAGGAGAGTCACCATCCACAAGTGGATATTTATAATTAAATCAATTAAAATCAAATGCAAACAAAATTTGAATTCTGCATCCCACTCAAACTCTGCCAAGTGCTCAAGTGTTTCCATATTTGTCACCAAAAGCTTAAGCATTTCTACCTTTCTAGGAAGTTTTGTTGGTATCCTGTGGGCTAAGGCATGCTTGGAGAGCATGGGAGTGCTGGGATAGGCCCGACTGTGCTTTTATTTGGAGGAATTTAAACTTTGGTACTTTGGGTTAGGATAGCAGTGGAATTTTTAAAGCACTGCTTAATGGGCCACACTAGTAGGAGCATGGAAGACAATGGTGCCAAGAATGATTTGAACTGTGTGTGTATGGGGAGGGGTGGCTCAGAGGTTTCAGAGGAGAAGAATTTTAGTATGTTGTCTAAAGATCATTCCTGTGATATTTTGGCAAAGAAAGTGACTGTTTTTTGCCCTTGTCCAAAGAATTTGCTAAGGCTAAAGTGAAGAGATTTGGATTAATTTGGAAAAAGAAATCTCAAAACAGCTAGTATAAACTCTGTCATGAGGTTACTAGTATTCATGTTTATAATGATTTATAATGAAAAGGAGCAAGCTGAGCAAAGAAAAATACAAAATGTACAATTTGAGGAGAAAAAAGAGCACCAGGAAGTAGAATGGAGCTAAGTCCTGTGTTCAGAAAGAAAAACAGATTAAGAATAGAAGAAAGTAGATTAATAAATAGAAAAGTGGTGCCCTAGGGCAAGATCTCACCCAGCTAAGTTTCCAGCTTGTGAAAAGGAATTCAAGGAAAGCTTAGAGCTGGGTGTGGTGGAACTCACCTTTAATCTTAGTACTTGGAAGGCAGAGCCTGGTGGATCTCTGCGTTTGAGCCCAGCCTGGTCTACAGAGCACATTCCAGAACCGTCAAGCTTAGACAGTGAAAGAAATCATTGAAAACAAAGCTGGTGGAGATGTGATTGAATGAGAGATCCATGATCCAGTGTCAGCAAGCAACAGAATGTGGTAGCTTCAGCCACATGGTTCTGGCTTTAGAGTCAAGGATAGAAGAAAGGCATTTTAGAATCTTCCTTCATGACTAAGGAAAGCCACCAAGGTCAGATATATGTTAGGGGTGTCTCTGGATGGAAGCCTAGAGAGGCCATTTCATGAAGTTGTTAAGGTGAAGTCTGGAAGTCTTAGAGATCCCAAGATGTTAGAGATGCCAGAGTTGTGGGATACCTGCTAAGGGAAAAGCTGCTCACAGGGAGTGGAACCAGTCCAAGAGAGAGAAGTAGTTGCAGTCAAGGCTTGATGGAGTTGGAGATCCAAAAAGCATTTTGACATCAGACATGAAGATGCTGAGTTTGGAGTCTACCCAACTGGGTTTTGGTCTTGCTTTGGTCCAGTATTTCCTCACTATGCTCCTTATGTTTTGGAATGGTGATGTATATCTTGTGTCATTACGTGATGGAAGTATGTGATCTGCTTTTTGATTTTGATTTTATAGGGGATTACAGTTACGAGATTGCATGAATCTCAGAAGTGACTTTGAACTTTGGACTTTAAAATATTGTTGAGACTGTGATAGACTATGGGGACTTTTGAAGTCGGGCTAAATGCATTAGGCATTATGATGTTGTTACAAGTTTGTGGGGCCCAGGGGGTGGAATGTGGTAGTTTGAATGTAATTGGCTCCCATAGCTCATAGGGAGTGATGTGATTAGGAAATGTGGCTTTGTTGCTGTGGGTGTGACCATGTTGGAGGAAGTGTGTCACTGTAGGGATGGGCTTTGAGGTCTTTGCCTGTGTTTCTCTTAGTGTGGCACTCAGATCACTTCCTGTTGCCTGCGCAACCTCTCCAGCACCGTGTCTGCTTGCACACCACCGTGTTCCATCGTGATGATCATGAACCGAATCTCTGAACCGTTAGCCACCCAATGATATGTTTTCCTATGTAAGAATTGCTGTGGTCATGGTGTCCCTAAATGGCACTAGAAAGCCTAGCTAAGACAGTGGTACATACCTGTAATCTCATCTCCAGGGAAGTGAGGTAGACACGAGAGACCTGAAGGTTAAAGTCATCTTTTGGCTACGCAGCAGACACAAGGTCAGCCAAGGCTATGTGTATCCCTGTCTCAAAAACTAAACAAAAATAAGAGAATTTAAAATTTCTAAATTATAAAAATTTAAGTTGTAAAATGTTAAGGTAACAACTTTGTATCTTTGGAAGGACTGGTGTGCTTGTGGATCTAGGGACCAGCAGAGGCCTTTCAAAGTCACCTTAATTTGGGGCAAGTTTGAGGTGATGGATAGAAAGTTCTGGAGAACTCTAGAAAACCAGCCATGGGAGCTGGAGCTGGACTCCAGCCCTAATGGGCGTCTTTCATTCTCATTACCCCCATTAGTGTTTTATTGTATTAGTTATAGCTAATTTACATTTTACTGAAGCATTGAAAACAGATTGCAGATGTTTGGAAACAGATGTTATCCTAATGTTAAGGCAAGACCATGAATATTTATGATGGTTACTGCCTGGATCAAATTACCTCGCTTAAACAGGGAGGCAGGCATGTTCTGACAACTTTGGCTAGTACCTGGGGAGGGAAGACAGAGGAGTATTGAGGAATTTTTGGGCACACTTCAATTTTCCTTCAGGAGGGATCTGTTTTTTTCTTCTCCCTTCCAGGGAACAGAGGTTGGTTGTTACAAAATGCATTTATGGACGGCTATGCCGCAGTCACCGGCCAGGTCCAGTCTCCAGCTGGCTTTTTCCATGCTCTCCTTGCAGAAGGCCCTGCCAGTCTTCCTCTGACCTAAGCAGTTACGGATGCTGCCCAGAATGCTGCGGGGACAGCTGGGTTTCTCCATGCCTGCCTACGGGGAACTAGGGAGACACCAGAAAAATCAGGCTAATTCACCACCAAGAAGGACTTTCTTTCCCTCCATCCCTTCTCCCCCCATCTCTTCCTTTATCTCCTCCTTTTCTTCTCCTCTCACCTTTCTCCCTTCCTCTCTCTTTTTTGTTTTGAAACAGTCTCATGTAGCTCAGGGTGACTTCAGACTTACTATGAAGTCAAGGATGAACTTGAATTCCTGATCCCCCTGCCTCCACTTCCCAAATTTGGGGTTACAAGAGTGCACCATCAGACACGGTTTACATGGTTTATGCCATGTTAGAGACAGAACCAGGGGCTGTGTGTACTAGGCAGGCAAATATTCTGGGGGCTGAGTTAGACCCCTAGGTCCCAAGAAGGACTTTCTTCTCCTGACATGCATGTTGGCAGGATGCCAGCTCTGGAGCTCTTCCTTTGCTGTCATAGGAGATCCTACCTTGAATCTAGGACCAGTGCAGAGGACTCACTGCTGAGTTTGACGGGACAAGTAATGCTTGGCCCAGGGCCTCAGAGTCCTCTTGTCATTTTGGTCCCTGTCATGTGACCTTTCCTGGGAGGATGTGAACAAACACCTACGGACTCCGGGCGAAACATTGAGGACACACAGAAGAAAACTCCATCCAAGTCCAGTTTAGTGAACGGTTGAGGTTTTTGGTGTTACTCACAGGCTTAGTGCTAAGGGATCATTTCCAGGAGCGTGGATGCCTCAAAGGCAGTGGCTTCACCAAAGCCCAGCCAGCATGGGTGATGATAAGTCACCAAAGCCCAGCCGGCACGGGTGATGAGTCACCAAAACTGTAGCACGGGGCTCCCTGCATGACTTGTAGGCAGCTTGGGGTCAGTTGTCTCCTCTCCCCAGGAACGGTCAGTGCTTACACAGCTTAAAGGAAGGACTCGTGAATCCTGCAAGGCTCAGGAGCTTCCTGAGCTTCCTGAGCCTGGAAACATGAGTCTTCTTTCTGTGCTGCTCTGGAGTCGTCTGGGAAGAGGGAGTGCATCCAATGGATGGCCTGGAAAGTAAGTCTGTGGTCATTCTCCTGATTAACGGTGGATGTGGGAGGGCCCAGCCCGCTGTGGGAGGTGCCACCCCTGGGCAGGTAGTCCCGAGTTGTATAAAAAAAAGCAAGCCAGAGCTGGGCGGTGGTGACACACACCTTTAATCCCAGCACTTGAGAGGCAGAGGCAGGTGGATCTCTGTGAGTTGGAGGCCAGCCTGGTCTACAAGAGCTAGTTCCAGGACAGACTCCAAAGCTATACAGAGTAACACCTTCTCAAAAAAGAAAAGAAAAACACTGTCTCAAAAACCAAAACAAAACAAAAAAAGCAAGCCAGTATGCAGCCCTCTTCTGTGGTCTCTGTTTAGTTCCTGCCTCCAGGTTCCTGCCTTGAGTTCCTCCCCCTGGTGGTCAGCTGAGACATGGACTTGTCAGCCATTTTTTAAATTTATTTATTTTCATTTATGTTTATGTTTGTGTGCCTACAGGAGTTTATGTATACCACAGGCATGTGGGTGCCCTTGGAGGCCAGAGGGAATACCCTCCCTGCCCCTCAAACTGGAGTAAGAGACAGTTGTGGGCTGCCAGATATGGGTGCTAGGAACCGAACCCAGACCCTCTGGGAAGTCATCTCTCAAGCCCCATGCTCTTTCTTACCTCCATTGTTTTGGGTATGGTGTTTATCACAGCAATAGAAAGCAAACTAGTCCAGGCAGTGGTGGCCCACGCCTTTAATCGCAGCACTCATGAAGGCAGAGGCAGGAGGATCTCTGTGAGTTTGAGGCCAGTCTGGTCTACAGAGTGAGTTCCAGGACATCCAGAGTTACACAGAAAAACCCTGTCTTAAGGAACCTCCTTCCAGTACGGAATGTTTCCGTTACTGGGAAACTGCTGTGGGACTGTACCCTGCCCAACCAGCTGCATTTATTACCAGTACCTGCCAGTACCTACCAGTAGTCTTAGTGGGCTGTCTCCAGGTGCAGCGACCCAAAGGTCAGCTGTGCTGATTCTCACAGCCCCTTCTTTCTCTGGTGCTGATTCTCACAGCCCCTTCTTTCTCTGGTGCTGATTCTCTCTCACAGCCCCTTCTCTGGTTCCCTGGCTCTAGGTGGGTAGAGCCCGAGTCTTAACTCGTTCTCTAGACTCTCCCAAGAGAGCAGGCTTCTATTCTCCTACCCATAATTCTTTCTTTCTTCTGGGGCCATCTCAGTCTCAAGCTTGAGACCTGCTCCAGGCTAGCTTCTGGGGTAGCCTTAGCAGGTATGCTCGATCTTTTGATAGCACAACAGGAATATGGTCATTTATTAAGGTTACAGTAAGAGAAATGGGCCATGAAGTTAGAAAAATCAATCAATCAATCAATCAATCAAGAATGGCCTAGGCTGATAACTCATATACACACAAAATATTATAAAGTAATTTCATAAAGTTTTAAGTAAGCTTATAATTTTGTGTTGGTCTTCATCCATAGCTATCCTGGGGTACAAGACATAGGCTGCAGGTTGGATGAAGCTGAAGCATGGAGAGCCCTTCTGGGGGAGCATTTGGGGGAAAGATGCTGTGCGCCTGAGAAGTCCATGAGTAGGCAGGTGGTTTCAGGAGGTGAGGCTAGGCGTTAAGGGAAGGAAGGTGAGCTAATGGGCAGATGCTGGCTACACCCGTGGGTCCTCTCTAGCATTCACAACATGCTCCATTATGGCTGGGAGCTACCCCATTTCAGCACAGCCCTTCATGTGGGTCCCAGAAAGCCCATTTCCCACAGAAGGAACCACAATTTCGGAAAGATTTACAGTCACTTGGGACATGTATTGATTTAACCAATTCTTGGTATATGTATGTTTCTGTGTGATGTTGTATGTTTTTGTGTGGGTGTGTGCACATGTGCATACAGCATGCATATGGAGACTAGAGGTTCATTCTGGGCCAGCCAGTGAGTAAGATCTCTGTCCTCACGACCAGACGTGATAAGGAAAACAGACACGACTATGCAGGTAATCTAAAGAACTGATTGACCCAGGACCTCCTGTGGATGACTGTATTCACAGATGCTCAAGTCGCAAGTCCCTTAGAGAAAAGAGTGCAATGCTTGCTTAAAAACGTAGGTGCACTTTTAAGTCACAGTATCTAACCTATGACTGCCAGATAAACTGTTCTCATTCTGTGATATCTAGGGATAGTGACAAGCAAAAGTCCAAGTCTCTGTGTGTTCAGTCTGGGTGCTTACTTTTGTTTTTTGTTATTATTTTGCCCTGGTTGGTTGAACCTGAGGGAGCAGAACCTGAGGATTTGGACAACAAACTGTATATGCACAGTAGACATGGAAGGCTGGAAACATAGCTCAGTATGCAGGGAATCCTGGTTCCATTTGTAGCCATGAGTCAGCCAGACGTGGCGACATATGCTGTAATCAGCTGGGCAAAGTCATCCTTGGCTGTATCATGAGTTCGAGACCAGCCTGGGCTACACAAGAAACTTTGGAACATAATAAAATAATATAAAGTAACAACAGACACACATGAGCTTGGAGAGATGGCTCAGAGGTTAAGAGCTTTTGCTGCCCTGAACGGATGTTCAGTTCCTAACACCCACAAGGCAGCTCACAGCCATCTGCAGCTCCAGTTCCAGGGTATCCGATGCCTTCTTCTGGCTTCCTCAGGCAGCAAACAGGCACACACACACACACACATACACACACACACACGCACACACGCACACACACGCACGCACGCACATGCACACACGCACACACACACACACGCACGCACATGCGCGCACACATGCACACACATATGCATGCACGCACACATACACAAAGTCTTTTAAGATGGACATGTGATTACAGCAGACGTAACAGGTACACGGGGATGCATGAAGAATGTTCTGGAGGGCTGCTGGGGGAGCTCACAGTCTGGGGTGTGATCTTTGTTCTGAGAGGGAAGGAGGAAGGGTACACCCACGGGAGGTAAGCAGAAAGCCCCAGCATATCCTGGGGTCCCAGAAGAAGACAGTTAAGGTGCTGTGGAGAGCCTCTAGGACAGCGTGACTGGACAGGTAACTGCAGGGCCAGGCTACACAGGACTTTATCTGGTAGATGCCAGATCAGATGGCCCTGCTTGGGCAGGCAAAGGCCAGACCTGAGCAAGGACCAGCCTTCGTCCTCTGAGGACAGGTTTCTGGGGCAAAATTGTGGATAACAAGGAGACAGTGTCTTTGTTGCCCAGTCAGCATGACTCAGCATGTCTCCTCCTGGGCAAATCCCTTTAGAGAGTGTTCCAGGAATGAAGTGAGAAAGAGCCTACCCCACACGCACATGTGTGCTTTCTAATGAAGCGGGCACACGTGTGCTTTCTAATGAAGTGGGCACGTGTGTGCTTTCTAATGAAACGGGCACATGTGTAATTTCTATGAAGAGGCCACATGTGTGATTTCTTGGGACGCTGTCTCTACAAGCCGGGAGTAGTGGCCAAAGAGGCAGATGAATGAGAATGGAAGGAAATGAAAAATGATATACCCATGACTTGCCATGACATACCAGACCATGCATGCAGCCCATGCTACCCCTCCCCTACCACCTCTGGGATTCTGCCAAGATGGCCTTCCCGTGCCTGGAAAAACGGACAGACAACTGAGCTTCACTCTCTTGGGAGGAGATAAGAACTGTTGATGCTTTGATTGTTGGGACAGTCAATCTGCTCAAGAGATAAGTATCTTCCTTAGAGATAAACAAAAGCTTCCTTAGATGATTCTTTTCAAACATTTCAGGATCTTAGCTACAAGAGTCCTGCACAGGGCCAGGGTGTAGCAGAGGAGGGCCCCAGGTGGTTGAGTTAATGGCAGCAGCCGCCTGCTGGTGGCTCAGCGCGTGGGTCTCCCTCAGCTTGCATCTTTAGAAAACAACGGTCCGTCTGCAGATGATGCAGTCACAGGGCCGAGTCTGGGAACTCCATGTCAGTTACTAAACAACCAGACAAAAGAGATGGCTGGCACAGAGCCACTCCTGATAAAACTACAGCTGCATGGCTGGCTACTCGTGTGGACCAGCAGGAAAAAAGCGCCCACTGACGGCCGTGCCAATAGTTCCCTGGGAGTTCAGGTTCTGGGTCTGAGCTTTCTGCTGTTTTCCTAGTGGGCTATTGTCCATAGTGTACATGACATTGGAGTGGCCTGGAAGAAACCCTGGAAGCTTGGCAAGTACATCCTTAATTGGGTTTTCACAGGTCATTATTATTTGCTGACCAGCACTTGTGAATTCAAGTACTTGCTAAAATTTCTTTGTGAAACTCAAATCACCGTGAAGCACATGTGAGGCGGGATTCATTTTCAGACACAGTAGAGGGGGAAACCTGAGGCCTCTCGTGGGTGTGGTTCCGGCAGAGACACAGAACAAGGCAACCTTTATTTCCTGTTCCAGCTGTAGACAGCTGTCCTTTTCAAGTCTGTGTGGCGCCAACTTTTTCATATCTGGGGACCCCTTTTCGCTTGCATATGTGTAGAGTGAACGTTGGTTTGAATGTGTGTGGATGCCTGCCTGTGCAGGTATACATGCATGTGTGTATACATGCATGTGTGTGAGCGTGCATGCACAGGTCCAAGGCTGGCGTCAGATTCTTCCTCTGTTGCCCTCCACTATAAGTGTATTGAGGTAGGTCTTCTCACCAAACCCACGGCTTAGCTTGCTCTTTTGGTTAGTCTGACTAGCCAGCTCGCTCAGGGGATCCCTAGTCTCTACCTCCCATGCTCTGGGATTACAGGCACCTGCCATGTCCTCCTGACCTTTGAATGGTTCTGGGGTCTCTCTCTCTCTCTCTCTCTCTCTCTCTCTCTCTCTCTCTCTCTCCTCTGTGTGTATAAGTCTCTTTCTCCCCCCCCCCCCGTGTGAATGATTGTCTCTCTCTCCTTCCCCCTCTGTGTTTTTTCTTCTCTCTTCTGGGTTTTTGAGACAGGGTTTCTCTGTGTATCCCTGGCAGGTCTGGAACACAGAGATCCGCCTGCCTCTGCCTCCAGAGTGCTGGGATTAAAGGTGTGCGCCTCTACTTGCCCAGTCCCCTAGGGGACTTTTCAAGTTGGTGATTTCACTATTTAAAATGGCTCAGTGGTAGAGTGATCGAACAGCATGAAGTCCCAGGTTTAATCTCTGGTAGCAGTAATAAAAATATAAATATAAATAAAATGGCTCCAAACCCATCATCAAATATTCTCTGGTGTTCCCATGCACGTGAAGGTTGCGATGGGGAAAATACAAGCATTAGATAAACCTCCTTCAATCACGACAGTAGCGTTCTTGTTCAATGGCAATGAATTAAACTCTATGCTAAGTAGGGGCTGGGATATAGCTCAGTTGGTAGAGTGCTTAGCATGCACAAGGTCAGGGTTCAATCCTCAGTGCCATGTATATGAAGTAGAGTGTCTTTAAACAGAATCACTCAAGAATGGAGAAGCTATGTATTGATTCTTGAACGTGTGTGTTTGTATGCCCTACATGTGTACGTTTGTATGTAAAGACCAGACATTAACCTTGGCTATCCTCTTCACTTGCTTCTGTCTTATATTTTGAGGCAGGGCCTCTCAGTACGGATTCAGGTAGCCTGGCTGGTCTGGGAGCCGAGAGATGCTCCTGTCTATTCCTCCAGCACTAGGGTCACAGAGACACAGCGCTGCTTTTGACGCGGGCACTGGGGATCAAACTCAGGTCCTCATAAAACAAGCACTTTACCTGCCCAATCACTTCCCCAGCCCTCAAGCCTTGTATTCTTTTTGTTTTGTTTTGTTTTTGATAAGCATTGTGACCAAGAAACAAGAACTCTAAAAACCTGTGTTTATTTTCCCTTGGGGTAACAAATCAGGAGTCACTAATTTTGAGTTCACCATTGTGGTAGTTTGAATGTAACTGGCCCCCATAAGCTCACAGAGAATGGCACTATTAGGAGGTGTGGCCTTGCTGGAGTGGGTGTGGCCTTGCCGGACTGGGTGTGGCCTCGCTGGAGTAGGTGTGGCCTTGCTGGGGTGGGTGTGGCCTTGCTGGAGTGGGCGTGGCCTTGCTGGAGGAAGTGTGAGGGAGGTTTTTTGCTCTCTTGTGCTCAAGCTTTGCGCAGTGTGAGCCATGGTCATGGCTCTTCACAGCTATAAAAACCCTAAGACAATTATCACGTCATAGACCCCACAAAATGATGGTGTCTCCTAGGCAAAGCACATGCAACAACATCCTCCAAAGGAAGTTATCAGTCTTAAAACTTGGGTGGACCCAAGCCGGGCGGTGGTGGCGCACGCCTTTAATCCCAGCACTCGGGAGGCAGAGGCAGGCGGATCTCTGTGAGTTCGAGACCAGCCTGGTCTACAAGAGCTAGCTCCAGGACAGGCTCTAAAGCTGCAGAGAAACCCTGTCTCGAAACCCCCCCCCCCCCAAAAAAAAGGTTGGGTGGACCCGATGTAACCATCAAATCCAGGGTTAGACTGTAATGGTTAGTTTAAATTGTATCACCTGAGAAGGGTGTCTCAATGAGGGACAGTCTAGATCAGGCCGGCCTGTGGGTGTGTCTGTGGGTGTGTCTGTGGGCGTGTCTGTGGGGACCATCTAGATCAGGCCGGCCTGTGGGTGTGTCTGTGGGGGACTGTCTTGACTACACTAACTGAGGTGGGAAGACACATCCACTGTGTGAATTATGTAGGGGATGTGTTACAGTTGGAGAGTTGCAGAGATATCCTGACTTATCCGGAAGCAAGGCTATACTTAGAGCAGTAATAGAACAGTTCTGGAGGGGGTAGAGCCACAATAGGACAGCTCTGGAGGGGAAGAGCTGCAATAGGACAGCTCTGGAGGGGTGGAGTCACAATAGGACAGCTCTGGAGAGGTAGAGACCCAATAGTACAGCTCTGGAGGGGTAGAGACACAATAGGACAGTTCTGGAGGCTGGAGCAGCAATAGAACAGCTCAGCCCTGGAGGAAAGGTGTCCTGACTATGGGGAAGCCAGGCTACGACTTGAAACTAGGGTGGGATGGGGAATGGATCCTGCTCTTCTCCTGGAGAGCCACTCCAGCTGAGCTCTGCTCTGTCCTTTTAAGTAAACATCCGAGCAGAGCTATCTACTTCTTCTCCGGCCCAAGATGTTTCTTCTTTTGTTAACTCTCTGCTAAAGGTTGAACCCTTGCAGAAATGTAGCAATCTCTGGCTCTGGTGAAAAGTTGTTACTTTTTTCTACACAGTCTTGCTCAGCCCTCCTTAAGGAGCATCCTAGCAAGGTTCTTCTGTTCTGCTCAACCTTGCTCAGCTCTGCTGAGGGAGCATCTCAGCAAGGTTTTTCAGCTCAGTCCCCTAAGGGATGTCCCAGCCAGGTTCCTCTATTCTGCATGGTGAATGAAGGTTGTCATCCAAGACTCTTGAGAAAGAGATTTATTTGGGAAGGAGGAATCCAGGAGAGTGGCTGCCTCTGTCAGGCAGCCTTTAACTGAAGGGGCAGAGAGGCTTATATAGGGCTTCTTAGGGGCAGAGTTTTCCCAGGGAGAAGAGGGATTGGTTAGTTTTTCCCTGCTCAGGGATTGGTCAGTTTAGTTGGTCAGGGGCAGAGATAGCTCTGACTTAATGATCAACCTATGTTTCTTTCACTGATCCTTTTTTAGCTTTTTGACGCTAATCTTAGGACCAGGGCATCTTTATTTCACTGGCTCTGATTCTAGGGACAAAGTGTGTTTCTTTGACACTAGTTTCAGAGTTAGGGCATGTTTCTTTGGTCCTGGCTTCAGGGATAAAAATGTTTCTCTCCCTGGCCCCGGTCTCAAGTCCGGGGTGTGTTTCTTACACTAGCTCTGGGTCAGGGTGCTCAGTGATTGGTTGGTTTCCTGCTCCAGTTGTCCCTTTTACCCTACAAATTAGGCCATTTCTCTCTACTTTTGGCTATGAATGTGACAGAGCCAGCTCCCTCCAGCTCACTGTTGTGACTTCTCTGCAGTTGATAGACTTTGAGCCTGGAATTGTGAGCCCGATAACCTTTCTCTCTTTTAAGTGACTTTGGCCAGGGTATTTTTTATTACAGCAATGAGGAACTACAACAGCCCAGACTGACTTAAGAAATCATATCCTTGTTGCAATGAGACCCATGTTCAGGGACATGGTAGTGTTGCTGGGAGTTGGTCCAATCATAACCAAAATCCTGGAGCTTGGAACCACCTGTTCCTCACAGATGCCAATGACAAACAAGAGCTGAATCTTATTCAGGGCAGTCTGAGAAAACAATGGACCAATAACTTAAATACCTGGTTTCTGCCTCATCTCCAGCAGGCAGATTATAAAGGGAGGGGTGGGGATAATGAAGGCGTTGATCATTTTGGAGCTCAGTCTTGCCCCTCTGGTCAGGTGGTCGGCTACACCTCTGAGGTGTCTGATGTCTGTGTCTCTCTCCCTTGCAGGAGGAATTCGAGTCCAGTTGGTGTCTGCCAGTGCCAACCTGGGACTCCTCCAGAAGTTATCCCAGAGTAGCCCAACCATGACAGTGAGTGTGTGTGCTGGCTCCTTCCTCCTGAAATACAGAGTACAAAGCACCCTTATCATCATCAAAGCAAAAAAAATATATATATTCCTCGTTTGGTTTCCCAGGGGCAGAGATGCCCAAAACCAACACTATCCTGCTAGAAAGACCCTTGGGGGGGGGGGAGGGCTGAAGAGACAGCTCAGTGGGTAAGAGCAGAGGACCTAGGTTTGGTCCCCAACACCCACAGGGTGGGTGAGAAATTTAAAGCTCCATGGGACAACATGCCCAGCTGCATGAGGGACCCAGCTTTCGGTGGCCAAACATGGAGCTACCAGGTCAGAACTGCAGACAGAGCAAATTAACGTGACCACAGTGACAAGGAGCCGATGCTAATTTTCTGGCTCAGTCCTCATTTTCAGCTTATTCCTGATTGGTGAGATATAATTAGAGGTCTAGTCAATCAAGGCCCTGCTGGTTCTCAGTAAATTCGGTGGTTCTGTTGCAAGCGCTCACTGTGGAACTCAACAGAAGAAGACACAAGACTTCAGGGCCTGGATTGGGGCCCCCAGATGGGCTTCCTGGAACCCTCCTCTCCAGAGGTTTTTGTTCTTGCTGAGAGTTCGGAGAAGTCCTGGCTGACTCCTCATGCTGCAGGCTTCTGTCCAAGCAGGAAGATCAGTCAGTCTCTAGGATGTGATGGGCAGATGAGGGCCGAGGGACTCATTTCTGAGTCAGCCTAGACCTGAGATGCCAGGCTTCAAAACCTGCTGTCCTGCAACTCCCATTGGTGACCTGCAGAGCTCTTACTAGGGACTGCTCTCACGGAGCCCTGAGAGCTTTGCGCAGGAACACTTTCCAGAGCTGTAGGGACTGTCAGCTAGCAACCCACTACTACCTGTCCATCAACTGTAAGCTGTTTCCCGCTCTAAAGGCCTTTAACCCTGACTGACAATAAAGCTCTTCCTGGTATCTTTGCTGTCTGCCCACTCATTCTCCGGGGGAGGGCCAACAAGCAGCTGGTCAGAGACAGAGGCCCTTTACCCTCTGACTGTTTCTGTAGCGGAAGCCAAGGCTAGTCCAACGTCACCAGGGGTCCCCACGTCAGACTTGTGTGGGCCACACATGTAGTTCCTCTCCCTCCTAAGTTCATAAACAACATTCATGAGGGGGCTCAATGTGTGGAGCCCCGGTCACGTACTGATTGTTGTGTTTGTGTTTGTATGTGCACATGTGCATGTGGATGCATGTACACATGGATGTGTGAATGCAGAGGTCAACTCCATGTGTCTTCCTCCATCATTCTCCACCTGCCTTCTAAGACAAGGGTGCTTGCTGAATGCAGCACTCCCTGATTGGCTCTACTGGCTGCCACTCATACTATACACGGTAGGAGAAGCTGGTCTGAAGAGGGACCATGGGGATCTTGCAGAGTCTATCTCCATCCCCCTGTGCTGGGGTTATAACTGCACGCAGCCTGAACCAACATTTTACAGAGGTTCTGGAGACAGAGGCCAGAGCCTCATGCTGGTGCAGCTAACACTTTACCAGCTGAGCCAGCCCTCCTGCCCCGGTGAGTACTGAATCTTAAATGTCACCTCTAAGTAATGGTCACAAAACATGCTGGCAGGAATGCAAGCCCTGATGGATACCTCACTGTATGCAGAGCTGCCCGAAGCCACTGGTCGAGATGACAGGACAGAGGGCCCAGCCACGGGCCAGCACTGATCTTTTGCTGGAGCTATGTACTGTATAAAACCCCCAAAGCATTGTCTCCTGACACCTCACACCACAGCCTGACGCGCCAAGAGATTCTTCCCTTTCCTTCTGCAGGCCCAGCTGGTCCGAAATATTAATATGATTGCAACAGAGATCGCAACAGAGAGGGAGCCACCGGGATCCGAACTGCAGGTGTGGAAAAAAACTATGCAAAAGGAAGGGGGAGTTTACTCAGGGAGCCTCGTAGCTGGTCTGAGCTGATTTTCACACAGACACCCACAGAACAGAACCAAGAGACGAAAGTTCTGTTTATTTTTAAGTTTTCTTAAGGAAAAAAGTTGTTTAAAGTAGACTGGAGTGTTTAGAGAGGGCATGAGGAGCGGGCTTCTTTGTGCTCCTGAGTTTGTTAACTTGATGACTTTGAGCAGGTTAATCACTACAGTGGACTCTGGCTCATCTCTGGGACTCATGGTGTGTCAGGGTGGCTGTGTGAACTGCGGAGCTGAACAATGTCCCCAACAGGACAGCAACCCTCACCTCACTTCAGGGCTCTGGGCTGCTTTACTTTTCTGAATTCGTGCCTGAGAGTTCTCAAAATATAGCCTTGGGTGTGTGGATAGTGGTGGTGGTGGTGATGGTGTGTGTGTGTGTGTGTGTGTGTGTGTGTGTGTGCACATGCGTGTGCATGCCTGTGATTATGTTTGAGGACATGTGCCCATGAATGTGTTTTTGTGGAAGTGAGGGGACAACCTGACAATCTCTCCACTAGACTGGAATTATTACAGGTACATCTTGCTTTTTTTTTATATGGGTTCTGTAAGTTGACTCAGGTCTCCATGCTTGCAAGGAAGCCATTTCCTGATTGAGCTCCCTCTCCACAACCCTCTCTACCTCTTCTTATCCCTGTAAGGCAGTTATGGCCCCTTTTTGGATCAGCTTCTCCTAGTGTGTATGGTATTGAGTCTGACTGACCATGCTAGGTGGTCAAACCTGCCAGCATCGCTCATATGTCCAGGAGTCAAATGTCCATGAGGCCAGCAATGAGTGAGTCCATTCTCAGACAAGCCAGCAATGAACAGGAGATTGGTTCAAGCAAGGAACAGAAGTGAGCAGGCAGCCGTGGACATTTCTGTCTCCCTGCTCGGGAAGGGCAAGTGGATGAGTCCTGCCCCAGGATGCTCATATGCATAGCAATTATTTTCTAACTGAAGTATCCTGCAGCAGGAGGGAGTGTCATGCAGCTCAGGAATGTCCCAGAAAGATGAAACCTCAAGATTTGCAAGGCCCTTTCTCAAGGCTATTGACACAGCATCTATTGCTGGGAAGAGGGGACTGTCTTTGCTGGAGTTGCCTTCAGGTCAAATTGTGCAGGGTCTCTAGGGATTGGTTGGTGAGTCATCCACAGGCTGGGGTGGACCTTCCAATGATGTAGCTGTCATTGAGTCACCTGTGCTCCCGTGAGTACCCTTAAACTCACTAGTTCACCAAGCTAGACTTGGTAGAATCATTTCTTCGATATGTCATCAGGACTTTAACTGAGATGACTAGACATTTGTTTATGCCACCCCAGGAAAAGTCACACAACACCCACCACAACCCTTGGCTAATTTCTTTTTCTGAAAGCCAAGGCTCCTAGCTGGGGTTGTGTTGCTGATTCTTTTAACTGATGAATTGATCGACTGGTTGATTTTCCTTCACACATGAATGCATTTTCTTTTTACCTAATCTGCCCTCACTCCCCAACCTCCAGCTCCTCCTCAGTCCCTTCCTCTCCCTCCTTCTCGTCCTGGTTCTCCCACTCTCAGCATCCCTTAGTTGCTTTGAGTTCTTCATCTAGGGCTGAGGCCTCATGTGCTCCCTGTTCCTTGTTAGTGTGTCTAGTATGTCACCATTGTCCAAGTCTTGTCTAGGTAGCCATGTCAGCAAATCTTCATGGGTGTAGCTTCTCTGACATTCCTAAGAGACACAATTTCACAACAAGCTTCCTGTTCCTCTGGATCGTGTGTATGTGTCTTCTACTGTGTTCAGTTAGGATTGCTTGCACGCATAGGTGTGTGTTAGGTTGACCACTGTAGAATGATACCCTACCAGGGGCCACATCTCTGAAAAAACACTGGCTTTCTCCCAATTGCCACTGCTGCCTGCATCTTCTCAGCTAGGGTGGAGCCTTGTGAGCTCCCACCCCATCCACGCTGGGATCTTGGCTGGGTTGGTCTTGTGCAAGCAACCATAACTGATCAGAGTTCATCAATGAAATCGCTTCGTGTCCAGAAGACACTACTGTGCAGCTGTCCTTCTCAACCTCAGGTTCCCTTCTGTCATGTTCTCAGAGCCTGGTAGATGGTGATATAGATGTCCCATTTGGGAGGGAGCTCTCCATAGTCAGTTACTCTGTAACTCTCTGGGTTAACTTCCATCCACTGGAAAAAGAGCTTGCTGATTTCTGGGCAAATCCTTTGTGTTGTTGTATGGTCTCAACTCTATACCTGAGCTGAACCTATCAAGGAACGAGCCCATCTGAGGTAACCTCTGCCATGACACTTCCTTACAAGCCTGCGGATATAGCCCCTTCCAGGTTACGTTTGTGCTCATGCAAATGAAATCATCTCTCCATGGCACCATGCCACTCTCCAAGGGCTTCTAGGAAGGACAGTTTCCAGGGGTTGAATGGCATGTTAATTCTGATCCACAAATTAATTTTGTCTCTCTGTATATCAAGGGTATGCGAGGCTTATTTAATTTGAAATAAATGTAATTATAGAAATGAATGGGCTATCAAAAATTTAAACATATGATCCATCAATATTGGCACGATGTGAGTGGCTGGTTATTATAAATAAGATGGGTCTTTGGCAATATGGAATTCAATTCCCCCCCCCCCCCTGCAATGTGTCTCATTTCATCTTGATGTTAGGTTAATGCTAAATTACAATCCTTAATTTCCAGATCGGAGCTTAATTTCTAAGTAGGAGGTTAACACAAATAGCCCTCCAGCTGTGGGGCTTCTGGAAGCTCTGGAGAGGGCCTCAAAGGTAGGGCTATCTATGGTTTTGTGCAGTTATCTGACCCTTCAAATCCTCCGCCCAAGGCTAGTGCTAGACGCAAGGACTGAGGTTGGTATATGGCGACATTACACGATGGGGACCAGGTGCTCTGCGGAGTGTGATCAAGCTTCGGGCAGTAGTGAGGAGACAATAGCCTCCCTCATAGACACCTATGTGCCCATGAATAGATCAACTGTGCCCTGCAACCTGCACCAGCCAGTCACAGAGGCCACATACACATTCCACTGGTCTTCTTTTATGGCCCCAATTCCAGGGCAGACTAAGAGAAGGAAATTTCTTAATAGCACCGATGGGAAAACCACTGCAGAGCAGCTGTGAGATGGCTCAGCAGGTAAAGTACCTGCCGTCCACCATGAAGACCTGAGTTCAATCCCCAGGTACACAGGTAACAAAAATCCATGTATGGTGGCACATGCTTATAGTTCCAACACTGGGGAGGTGGAGACAGGAAGATCCTTAGGGCTTTCTGGCAAGCCAGCATAGCCAAATCTCAGTTCCGAATATCAGTGAGAGATCCTGCCTCCAAAAATAAGGTGGACGGCACGTGAGGAAGGACAACACCCAAGGCTGACCTCTAGCCTCTGTGCGTGTATGTACATGCAAACCTGTACATACACACACACACACACACACGCATACACACACACATACACTGTATGCAAATATGTGCACTACCCAAGAGCTTCAGAAAGTGACATGTGGATATCCCAAGAGTGAACCAAAGACACACAAGTGCCACCCTGAGTGACCAGGCAGAGATCCTTGGAAAAGTTGTTCATCAGATACAATGTCTCCCAAGGAGGCTGCCACCTCAACAAAGTGGATGGCACCAAGCACCAGCACTGGCTTCCAGATCATGGCAGACCTGTGCCTGCTACACAGTCTCTGGGTGAAATGTAGAGTGGGCTATGTAGTTACCAGCGTGAGAGCAACTCTGAATGTGACCATCAAGGAATACCCTGGACACAGCTGTGGGAACAGAGCTCTGTAGCAGCTTCACTAGTTCACCTGGATGTGATTGCAACATAGTTACACTCATCATTAGAGTCGTAAAAATAGTCATAACAAGCGTGCAACAAGGCAGGCTTCAGTTTCGAGCATTTTTGTGGTGGGGTATGAGTTAGCGTGTGTGTGTGTGTGTGTGTGTGTGTGTGTGTGTGTGTGTAAGGGGTTCAGGGGTCCTCTCCAGGGCCATAGTGGCTAGCAGCTGCTGCCGCCCCCACAGCCTGCCAATGTCATGGATTCCAGTGTAGAGGATCCTCTCCCTCACATTGTCCCTGATGTACTCAGAGACGGCCATATCCCTGACCCACCTGATGGCATCACATTCCAATGAGGAGGACATCACCAACCTGCAGGTCACCATCAAAGGCCCTGGGGCAGCCCCCTGTGATGGAAGTCTGTTTTCTGTGAAGCTCCTATTGGGCAAGGACGTCCTGCTTCCCCACCCAAGAGCTACTTCCTGACTAAGTGTAGTGAGGAGCTGCGGGCAGGCCTGCTTTTCATCCCACCCGGCTCCCGCATAGCTAGCTTAGCCCCGGAAATAACAACACACAAATTGTATTCATTTAAACACTGCTTGGCCCATTAGCTCTAGCCTCTTACTGGCTAATTTTCACATCTTGATTAACCCATATTTAGTAATCTGTATGCCACCACGAGATCGTGGCTTACCGGGAAAGATTCAGCATGTCTGACCTGGCGGCTGGCTCCATGGCATCTGTCTCGGGTAGGAGAATCATGGCGACTGCCTCACTTCCCTTCTTCCCAGCATTCTGTTCTGTCTACTCCACCCACCTATGTTCTGACCTATCAGGCCAAGCAGGTTTTTTATTAATTAACCAATGAAACAACAGATAGATAGAAACACTCCTACATCAACTAAGATCTTCCACCCAAATGTGGGTGTTAATGGTGTGGTTTGTGCCAACATGTTCAAGAGTGACTGGATGGCTGAGCATCTGACATGTGCTGCTGACCAAGTGCCTGCTGCTGGACCTAACCCAGAGTCCGCACTCAACCAGGAGGCAGCTTGCCTGCTTGGGAGAATGATGCAGGGTGCGCTGTCAGGCCCTCAGAGACATGCAGGGGGCAGGCAGGGTGGACAGTCAGGCCCTCAGAGACACGCAGGGGGCAGGCAGGGTGGGTTGTCAGGCCCTCAGAGACACGCAGGGGGCAGGCAGGGTGGGTTGTCAGGCCCTCAGAGACACGCAAGGGGCAGGCAGGGTGGGTTGTCAGGCCTTCAGAGACACGCAGGGGACAGGCTGGGTGGGCAGTCAGGCCTTCAGAGACACGCAGGGGGCAGGCAGGGTGCCCTGTCAGGCCCTCAGAGACACGCAGGGGGCAGGCAGGGTGCCCTGTCAGGCCCTCAGAGACACGCAGGGGGCAGGCAGGGTGCCCTGTCAGGCCCTCAGAGACACGCAGGGGGCAGGCAGGGTGCCCTGTCAGGCCCTCAGAGACACGCAGGGGGCAGGCAGTACCAGCAGCGGAAGGGACAAGGCTATCTGGGCCCTTGCCAGTGGCACTACTGCCTCCTCCACTGACCCCACGATTCCTGGTAGTGATATTTTGTTTATGTTTTAACAAATAAAGCTTGCCTGAAGATCAGAGTGCACAGCTGAGCCACCAGAGGTGAGGCAGTGCTGGCACACACCTTTAATCCCAGGACTCGGGAGACAGAGGCAGATGGATCTCTGTTACTTCAAGGCCACCCTGGATTACATGAATCGATCTAGTCTATAAGAGAAACAGCTCACACAGAGGTGATCCCAGCACTTAGGATCACACGCCTTTAGTCCCAGCACTAGGGAAGTGGACACAGGAAGGATATGACCGGGTGGAAAGAGGGATATAAGGTAGGAGGAGACCGGAGCTCAGTGCAGTCTGAGGACAGGCTCGCCCCTTTGATCTGTGCATTGGTAGAAGTCGCTGACCGCTCTGCTTCTCTGATCATCAGCACTCACCCCGGATAGCTGACTCCCAGTTTCTATTATTAAGAACAATTGGAATTCATGCTACAGCCTAGGAGCAGCTGAGGGCCCCACAGTCAAGAAGCATGCAGGTGAGTGAGATAAGTTGCAGCCGGGAAAAGGCTGGACAGGAAGTGAGCACAGGGGAAGTTGTATTGGGCCCTTCTCCATCCTTCCTCCCTTCTGTTCCTTGCCTTCCCGTTCTGCTTCTACATTACGTAAGTTACAACTGGGGTGAGTGGGGTAGTGGAGAGGCACCAGAACCTCATTTTCTAAATAAAGTTGACAGAGAGAGAGAGAGAGAGAGAGAGAGAGAGAGAGAGAGAGAGAGAGAGAGAGAGAGAGAAGAATATAAGTGAAAGGCTGGAAGAGAAGGGCCTCCTGTGCTGGCTAGTCGCAGAGCACTTTCTGCTCGACATACTGTTGGTACATCCATGGCAGTAGCAGGAGAAATGGTGTTGTTCATGATCAGGGCAATGCGATTGCTTCCATGAATGAGACACTTGTTTGACCTTTGGAAAATGGAATGACATGCCAGAAAGGACAGAGAGAAAGCTTGCAGTGGTGGAAAATTCTGTGTCTTAGTTGAGGTGTTGGTTATACAGGTGTGCACCCCACCCTCCAAAGCACCAAATTTAACACTTCAGATGTGTACAATTAGCCATACGTGAATTCTACTGGAAGGAAAGCCATGCTAAAGACCAAACCAAACAATAACAAAAGCAAATGGAAGGCAGAGAATGTCCCCAGGCTTTTGAGCAGCACAGGCTTCTAGATCAGCTGAACTATTTCCACCAGGGAGGAAAACTCAAAGAGAGTTTTATTGTGCATGTTTTATTTAAGATGTGATAACTGAGGAAATTGCTAGCCAGCCAGCTTCATGAAGAGAAATGGGAGGGATCAAGAGGCTGTGGTTGGGAGTAGGGACTGGTCTCGTGGGACCTTGACTTCGTGGTTAACTTAGAAAGGTGTTTGCCTCTCTTTTTCTCTGCTCCTTCCCTCATCCTATTGTGAAAATTGTGAGATTAGTCTTGGTTGTCAACTCAACAGGATCTAGAGTCACCTTGGGGACAACCTCTCAGTGTGTCTGTGAGGGAGTTTATGGATGGTTAATGGAAGTGAGAAGACAGCCCCCAGCACTGAGGAACGGCAGTGGACCTAAACTCCCACTCCTAACCCAGATGCTATTTACAACTGATACTCACAAGGAAGGAAAACCCAGCTCTCTCCTATGGACTGTCACTGAGTACACCGACCCTGATCCAGAGCAGGCCCCAGGAGTAGTGGCCAGCACAAACCAGGCTCCATGCTTCTCGATGCACTTTCGTTTCTTTTTGTTTTGCTTTGGTATTTTTGCCTTATTAGCTTTTTGTTTGTTTAAATTTTTATTTTGCTGTTGTTGATGTTTTGAGAGAGAAAGAATATGAAGTTGGATGGGCAGAGAGGTGAGGATGAGCTGGGAAAGATGGGGGAGGGGAAGGAATATAATCAAAGCATATTGTATGAGAAATATTTAAATAAAAATATGGATAGCGCATCCCAGGAACTGGGTTTCAGAATACAAAGAACATAAACTAAGCACCAGCATTCATCTTTGTGTGGCTGTTTGAATGAGAATGGCCTGCAAATACTTCTATGTTTGAACACTTGTTCCCAGTTGGTGAAACTGTTTGGGAAGGATTAGGAGGTGTGGCCTTATTGGAGGAGGCGGGTCATTGGGGGAGGACTTTGAGGTTTCAGAAGATTCACATCATTCCCAGTGTTTTCTTCTCTGCCTCCTACTTGGCAATCAAGTTGTAAACTCAAAGCTATTCCTGCTGCCACACCTTTGCTCTGTCATTATAGACACTAATACTTGGAAATCATAAATGTCAAATTAGATGCTTTCCTGTATGTATTGCCTTGGCCAGGGTGTTTTATCACAGTTCTCTGACAGTTAGCATGATCCATTGAGCAGATTCTGACTCACCTAAGAGACAGCCCTCTGTGCATGTCTGTGAGGGATTATCTAGACCAGGTTGATGAGGTAGTACAACTCACTTTAGCTGTCAGTGACAGCATCCCATGGACTGAGGTCCTGGGCTGACTAAAAAGGAGAAAGTGAGTTGAGCACCAGCGTTCATCTTTTTCTGCTAGCTGGCTGTGAACACACTGTGTCCAGCTGTCTTTTATCACTGCCACCATGTCTTCCCCACCATGATGAACTGTCCCTGTAGACTGTAAGCCAAAAGACCCTTTTTTATTTTCAAGACATGGTTTCTCTATGTAGCCCTGACTGTTCTGAAACTCACTCTGTAGGCCAGACTGGCCTCGAACTCACAGAGATCCACCTGCCTCTGCCTCATGAGTACTGGGATTAAAGGTATGCACCACCACCACCCGACCAACCCTTCATTCTTTAAGTTACCATTAAGTTAGGGTATTTTATCACAATGGCAACAACAACAAAAGAACTAATAAGGCTTCTAGGAACCTCTAGGCATAGCATTTTTGCCAACTGGTATACCCATAACTTTGCTTTTGTTTAAAAACAATCTATACTATCAATCCATTCTCACTGAACCCAGGGACAGAAGCTCCATGACCCTAACAATGCCCACATGTTATCCATGAGCAGGCATAGCCTTTCTGCACTGAACATTGAACAGCACTGTGCTCGAGGCTGTTTTAAAGAGCTAAGCCACCCAGAGCAAGAAGAAAAATGTGAAAATGGACCGTGAGAAGGATGCTTGTTTATAGACTAACAAGAAGGCCTTGTTCTGCTTCAAGAGGGAACATGCTCTTCATGGAATTCAAGTTTCCTATTGCCACTGCTGTGTATGTTGGCAAAGGACCAACAGCATCACAGGTATTGGTGGTGACACAGGATTGTCATTGAGTAGAGCCAGTGAGAGATTTTATCTTAAAAAAAAAAGTAAAGAAAGAACAAAACGCAAAACAAAACAAGGTGAAAAACAGTTGAAGAACGACAGCAAATGTTGTTTTCTGCCCTCCACACACACCCAGGCACATGCGTGTACCTGTACACATATGAACACATACAAACACAAGCTGGGCATGGTGGGACATGCCTGTAGTCCCAGCACTTTAGATACACAGGCAGGAGAATTAGGAGTTTAAGGCCAGACTGAGCTACATGGGACCTTGTCTCAATGAACAAACAGAACCCAGGCAGCTGCAACAACTCATAACCTCATACCTGCAGAACCCAGGCAGCTGCAACCCCCCACCTCACACCCATGTTTTCTTAGTCCTGACGTCTAGAAGTTCCAACTCATTTTCACTGGGCTAAATGTGTCAGCAGGCTGAGAATACACTCCTCGCCTTTTCCAATGTCTGGAGCTCACTCCCCTCTTTGGCCTCTAATCCTGCTGTAATACAGACCTACAATGCCTCCTAAAAGCTGGGTTAAACGTTTAGTTGCTAGAATTGTGCTATTGGGAGGTGGTGGAAAGGAAGGTTTTAGGTCACTGGAGCATGGGCTGTCTCTGTCTCTGTCTCTGTCTCACTCTCTCTCACTTTAGTTTCCTTGCTTCATGCTCTCACCATGACGTGTTCTGCAAAAGCAGTGGAACCAACAGACAATGGGCTTGAACAGCTCACGTGAGCCCAAACAAACCTTTCTTCTTTGTAAGTTGATTTTTCGCACATGTCTGTTACAGTCACAGAAAGCTCACTAACATAGGCTTCTATCTCCCATCACTTCGGTGTATTATTTCTGCTGCCCTTTCTCTAGATATTCCACCACAGTCTGCCGTCCTGTCTTCCTCTCAGAAGGACCTTGTTATGACAGATGCAGCCTATCTAGTTAATCCAGGAAGGTGTACCCAAAGACACAGCACCCTTATTTTAACTGCATTTGCAAAGACACCTTTTCTATTCATTTTTGTTTTCACGTGGTTCCATGTGTTTGCACGTGTATTTGTATGTATGCATGTGTGTGGGCATGAGTGTGGAGGCCGGAGGACAACCTTAGGTGTTGTGTCTTAAACCCCACACACATTGTTTTTTGAGGCCGGGTCTCTCACTGTCCTGGACTGCATCAAGTAAGCTAGGCTGGCTGGCCAGTGCATCCCAGGGGTCTGCCTGTCTCTGCAGGAATTGCAAGCCTAAAGCTCATATCTGGTTTCAAAGTTCTTATTCTCCATATGGTAATATTCACTAGTGTTTGAGAGAATGTGGATGACAAGGAGAGAGTCACTACTGATCTTTACCTGTGGTGTGTGGTGGTGGGAGGTGTCTGCGTGCACACCTACACACACACCCACACACACACACACCTACACACACACACCTACACACACACACACACACCTACACACACACCTACACACACACACCTACACACACACACCCACACACACCCACACCCACCCACACACACACACACACCTACACACACACACACACCTACACACACACACCTACACACACACACACCTACACACACACACACACCTACACACACACACACCTACACACACACACCCACACCCACACACCTACACACACACACCTACACACACACACCCACACACCCACACACCTACACACACACCTACACACACACACACCTACACACACACACACCTACACACACACATACCTACACACACACACACACCTACACACACACACACACAGATTCGTTTTTGTATTTCAAGACAGCAAGTGTCTATATTCCTCTCCTATTGCCTTACGTCAGTGGTTCATAACCTGTGAGTCATTACCCCTTGAGAGTCGAACAACCCTTTCATAGGGGTCACACATCAGATACCCTGCATATCAGATATTTATATTATGATTCATAACAGTAGCAAAATTACAGTTATGAAGTAGCAATGAAAATATTTTTGTGGTTGATGGCTGGGGAGGAGGTCACCACAACATGAAGAACTGTATTAAAGGAAGTGGTACATTAGGAAGGTTGAGAACCACAGCCTTAACCATGGCTCTATTTCCTAAGAATCGAGCACTGGTATGGTTTGGAGACAGTTTAAGAGTGTCCTCTAAGCTTCCTGTGTTGAGATTTAACCTCCATCCAAGTAGTTTGCAGCATGGCGGGGGAGGGGGAGTACTTTGGGAGGTATTAGCTTCAGGGAAGGTTTTCAGGCAGAGCTGCTGACCAAATTCTGATGGCTTTAAAGAAACAGGAGAGGAGCTGAGGAGGTGGCTTAGTTGGGAACGTGATGGCCACAGCATAAGCACGAGGACCTGAGTTCAAGCTCAGAACCCACATGGAAACTGAACACGGTGGCACATAGCTGTAATCCCAGTCCTGGGGATGCAGAGACAGGAAGATCCCTGGGGCCTCCTGACCACAGTCTAGCCGGATGAGCAAGCTCCGGTTTCAGTGAGAGACCTCATCTCAAACAAGGTGGAGGGCCTGGAGATGTGGCTTAGTGGGTAAAGGCTCTTGCCTGGCGACTGGAGCTCGGTCCCTGGAACCCACGTAAAGGTGGAAATGGAAAACTTACTCCGCAAAGCTGACTGTGACATACACAATGTGGCACTTGTCATGCGCACAATAATAAATAAGTACATAAATAATTAAAAGTTCTTCCTTGGGTTGGCAATGCATCCTGCTTCTGCCTGAACTAACCTTGACCCCCAACAGTTACAAGGCTTTGGCTCTGCAGCTTCGGTGCACCCACTGCCTTTCCAGACACTCTCCTTCATTCTTCTGTAGACAAGACCCCCCTCACCCCTATTTAGTTTTTCATTTGTATTTTTATTACCTGAAGAAAACATAATGTATCATGCATCTCACCTTATACCTATTGGCATTTTAAGGTTAATTATTAGTAGTAAGTGTGTGTGTGTGTGTGTGTGTGTGTGTGTGTGTTACATGTCTGTATGACTGTGCACATACTACAGAGATCAGAGGCCAACTTTGTGGAACTGCTCCTCTCCCTTCCCCTTTCCATGGGTCCTGGGTATCGAACTCAGGAAGCCAGGCTTGTGTGACAAGCACCTGTACCTGTTGAGTTGCCTTGCTAGCCCCTACTGACATTTGAAACAGTGCTTTGCTGTGGGAATGAATGGTCTGATCATTGGAGCCCTTACTTATTCATAGGGGATGCCAGTAGCCTCTTTCCTGCTCAGGAAAATCTACATATGGACATTGTCACTGTCCCCTGGAGAGATGGGAAGGACTTTGCCATTTGTTCTCAGGCTTAGCAGGTCCATGATTCGACATTCAGGAGCCCCGTGGAGTGTCTCCTGGCCCTCATAGAGGTCTCTTTCATTTTTTTAAACCTGTCTTCACTTCCTGCCCCAACAGTATATTCCAGACCTACTGTGTTGGCTAGTTTTATGTCAACTTGACACAGGCTAACATTATTTGAGAACAGGGAACCTCAACTGAGAAAATGTATTCATAAGATAAGGCTATAGGCAAGTCTGTAGGACATTTTCTTAATTAGTGATTGAAGGGAGAAGACCCAGTCCATTATGGTTGGTGCTATCCCTGGGCAGGTAGTCCTGAATTCTGTACAAAAACAAGTTGAGACTAGCTCCAGGACAGGCTCTAAAGCCGCAGAGAAACCCTGTCTCGAAAAAACAAACAAACAAACAAACAAAAAAAACAAGCTGAGAAATCCATAAGGAGCAAGCGAATAAGCAGAAACCCCGCATGGCCTCTGCATCAGCTCCTGCTTCTAGGCTCCAGCCCTGTTTGAGCTCCTGCCTTGGTGTCCCTCAATGGAGATACAAGCCAAATAAATCCTTTCCTCCCAAGTGACTTTTATCATGGCGTTTCACTACAGCAACAGAAACTCTAAATAAGGCCCTTAGTTTGCAGCTTCTCTCCATCCCCCACATCGGTCATTTGTTAAAGAGACCGACCTAGTCATATTAACAAAGCTGTGTGAATGTAAAATGAAGGGTGTGTGTGTGTGTGTGTGTGTGTGTGTGTGTGTGTGTGTGTGTGATGCTTGCATGCACACAGGTGAGCACTTGTGTGGAGACCAGAGGTCAAGCCTCAAGTGTTGTCTACTTTTTTTGTTTCTCCTGACTGAGTCTCACGAGCCTGGAACTTGTCAGATATGCTGGGCTGGCTGACTGGCTGTGAGTACCAGAGAGCTATGTCTCCTCCTCTCTGGTGCTGGGATTACATGTGCATGCCTCTCAGTCCCTGAACTTTTATTTTTTTTAACGTGGGTGTGGGGGATTGAACTCAGATCCCTGTGCCTGCGTGCACTTTACCAAAGGATTCTAAAGTATAGAGAGGCGTGTTCAGTGCCAACCTGCCCCCTCCTCCCGCCTCACGTCACCTCCTGCTTCTGCTCCTGCTTCCTGCCTCTGTCAGACCCCTGCTGTACAAGGGTATGGACAGCAAGCTCGGCCTGGAGGAAGTTCAGTTCAGCAGCTGAACACTTAGTGTTTCTGTTTTAGGGCTGATCCAAACCACTTCGCCAAAAGATGTGTGCTACAATTCCCCTTGTTCACAATTGGAAGGGACCCCATAAAATCAACGGTAAATGCCACTTGCCAATTTAGCATGTGTATTGACACAGTACGCCTTTGCCTATAAGATCGCCCCTCTCTCATGTATATGTGTGTATAGGTAATATGTGTATGTATATGTGCAGGTACATGTGGACACCAACCTTGCCTGTCATTTCTGAGATACTATCCACTTTATGGTTGTTATTATTGTTATCATCTAACGTTTTATTTGTGTGTGCATGTGACTGCACCTGTGTGCATGCACACGCATGTGTGGTGTGTGTGTGTGTGTGTTGGCCATATAATGTGTGGGGAGGTCAGAGAACAACATGAAGGAGTTATTTCTGTCCATTCACCAGTGGAGTCTGGGAACTGAACTCAGATTGTCAGGCTTAGCTGCAATTAACTTTGCCCCTTGAGCCGTTTTGCTTGCCCCCTTAAAACTGGTTTAAATTTATCATTTGTGTGTGTGTGTGTGTGTGTGTGTGTGTGTGTGTGTGTGTGTGTACCTGCGTCTGCCACCCCCAGGTTACTGTGGAGGTCCAAGGACAGCTTTCAGGACTTCGTCCTCTCTTTTCACCGTGGGATCCAGTGCTCAAACTCTAACCCACAGTCTTGAACCACTGTACTTTCAGTACTGAGATGTTGCCAGCCTCCGCCTTGCTTTTGTTTGAGCCAGGGTCTCATTAGCTTGAAGCTCACCTAGTAGACTGGGCTGGCTGGCAAGGCCCAGGGATCCATCCACCTGTCTGCCTCCCAGCTCGGGTGTTACAAGTATGAATCACCGTGTGGGTTCTGGGGATTGAACTTTGGTTTTTAGGCTTACGAGGCAAGTGCTTTACTGACTGGATCTCCCCAGGTCTGCTTTTAGTTGTTTAGAAACAAGATTTCATGTAGCTCAGGCTGGCCTTGAACTTGGTGTGTAGCAGGCGTTGACCTCAAACTCTTTATCCTCTTGCCTCAGCCTCCCAAGTATTGGATCTTGTCCCCATGTCTGTAAACACTGTGGGTGCTCATGACTGCTTGGCCTAGTTCTGACTTACGTCTTATTTTCCCCCACTGCTGAGCCTTCGCGCCTGCAGCGAGGCAGGCTGGTGGTCCCAGTGCTCAAGCTTTGGGAGATTTAATCTGTTTTATTGAATTTTCAGATTCTCAAATCAATAGCTATAATAATGCCCAGCAGACAGAAAACCCCACTCCAGGCATTTTTGGCTAACAGAGCTGATATATACACATGCTGAGTTTCCCTTGGCAGCATCAAATAGCTTAGTAAGTCTTTAGGCAAGGCAGTTTATAACCCTAGGCAGCCAGCACAGGGCTAGGAAGCCATCTATTGCTGCCTGCTGAGGTCAGGTCCCAACCTAGGGAAGGCAGGAGGCGCCCACGAGGGTATGGGACTTCATGGGCAGCACGCAAGGGCTTGAATAGAATCTGGTGCTGGTTGTCAAGCTGTCTACAAGGTTGTCATTTGTAATAATAGTGATAAGATTTTCCTGTGTTACATAGCACACTTATATACCATTCTGGCCCCAGTGCCCAATGCTGGCAACCACTGGCCACTCCAGGGAGCGTCTGTGTGAGACAACTGGGTGGCTCTTCTAGCCCATAGGACTCAGGAAGTGCAGGAGACATGCATGACCCTCCCTAAGGTAAAAAAATTCGGGAGATGGTTTAGTGGGTGTCTTAGGGTTTCTATTGCTGTGATAAAACACCATGATCAAAAACAACTCTCAAGTCACTACATCGCTGAGGGAAGTCAGGGCAGGAACCTGGAGGCAGGAGCTGAAGCAGAGGCATGGAGGAGTGATGCTTACTGACTTGTTCCCCAAGGCTTGCTCAAAGCAACTCAAGACCACCTGCCCAGGGGTGATGCTATCAACAATAGGCTTGCCCCTCGCACATCAATCATTAATTAAGAAAATGCACAGCAGGCTTGCCCACAGGCCAGTCTGGAGGGGGTTATTTTCTCAATTGAGGTTCCTTCTTCATAATTGACTCTAGTTTCAGTCAAGTTGACGTAAAACTCAGCCTAATTGACCCCTTGTCAAGTTGACAGTCAAACACATTGCTATTAAAGCTATGGCCTTTTCTTTCTTCTTCATCCTCAATATCTCATATTAATAATAGTATCACAATATAAAACATTCCAATTTTAAAAGTCCAATAGTCTTTAAAAATTCAGTCTCTTTAAAATATCCAAATCTCTTTAAAAGTTCTCTAAAATATTCGAAGTTTCTAAAAAAAATAAGGTTTCATAAGTGTGGGTTCTTATAAAATAGAAAAAGCGAGTTAAAACACTTTCTAATCCTGAGAGGGACGGGCCAGAGCACAGTTAAATTCAAATGGAAGCAAAAGCAAAGTCC
The DNA here is from genome assembly GCF_903992535.2 of Arvicola amphibius. Taxonomy (NCBI): domain Eukaryota; kingdom Metazoa; phylum Chordata; class Mammalia; order Rodentia; family Cricetidae; genus Arvicola; species Arvicola amphibius. Next base: position 101,335,600 of record NC_052058.2, on the reverse strand, counting down.
ATTTGTGTAAAGCTCAGCATCAGGCATGTGGGACTCATGATTGTCTGGACTCCGAGGCACGTGAACAGCACACATAGCATGGCTGCACACATAGTGTGTCTGCACATGATCATCTGGGCTCCGAGAGGCGTGAACAGCACACATAGTGTGTCTGCACACTTGGTGCATCTCCTAGTCTCAGACCAGCTCCGCTCTACTGTCTTTGGTAGTAACACCATGGTACCGATATCTCCAAAATTTGTGGGGGTCTTTGTAGCCTTTGGGCTGCACTCTCATCAACAGCCTCACCTGGACACTTTCCAGGAACCCTGATTCTACTTTATAGTGCCGTGACCCCTCAATCTTGGGACATCAGCTGAGGCTGCAGACATTATCAGTGGCCCCTCCTGGCCTCTCACAGTGCCAAGCCTCAGCTGCGCCTTCAAAACCAGTACTGCCTGGGGAAACTCTTACATACTACCAAGTTAGGCTGCCAGAACAAGCTCCCTCCCCCCGCCCCACGTCTGGACCACAGCTTCTGGGTGCTGACTCCAAGGCAACACTTCGTAGAGGATTTGGCCTCAATGATGCCGGTTCTTCAGCTCCAACTGACCGGTATTGACTGTCCCAGCAAAGCAAAGGTGACACTTTAGTCGCTCTGGTCTCTTGTCAATCACAGCTGATTCTTCGGACCAGAACCACAAACTCTTAAAACTATTGAATGACCCCAGTAGAGTCTTTAAGGGACACTCAGCTTCCCTCAGAAACTTTCTAGGCTGGGCTTCCATCGTCTGCATTGTTCTCAACATGCTTCTAAGTCCCATAGAGCAGCTCTGAGCACTCAATGGCCTTTTCAGGCCAAAGTTCAAGTGCCGTCACAACCCTCCCAAAACACATCGTCAGGCCTGTCACAGCAATACCCCACTCCTGGCACCAACATTTCTACCTTAGTGTTTATAGTGCCGTGATCAAACATCGTGATCAAAAGCAAGTTTGGGAGGAAAGTGTTTATTTCATCTTACAGTCTGTAGTGCATTACACAGGGAGGCCAGAGCAGGGACCTGGAGGCAGGAGCTGATGCGGAGGCCACGAAAGGGTGCTGATTTTACTGACTTGCTCTCCATGGTTTGCTTAGCACAATTTCTTATAGCACCTAAGACCACCAGTCCAGGGTGGCACTGCCCACAATGGGCTGGACCCTCCCACATCCATCACTAATTAAGAAAATGCCCTATAGACTTAGCTGCAGCCAGATTTTACAGAGGCATTTTCTTAACTTATCTCAGATAACTCGAGTCAAGTTGATACAACTCTAATCAGCACAGTGGGTAGAGGCAGCTGCTACCAAGACTGACGATAGGAGGTCAATTCCTGGGACCTACGTGTTTTAGGGAAGAGAACTGACTCCCACAAGTTGTCCTCTGACTTTTACATGTGCGCCATGATTCATGACTCCACACACACACACCCTTGCACATATACACAATAAATAAATGTACTAAGATACATGTTTAATTGCTGTGGAGAACAGACTCGTTTGGGCGGAGCTATCTGTGAGTCCGTAAGGATCTTCGGTGACACCACTTTCATGAGTCATCACCCATGCTGGGATGGGCTTTTTTGAGATGTTTCAGAATCACCTACGCTCCTGTAACCCCAATAAATGTGCCGCTTCACCAATCTAGACTGAGGTGGAATGATTGTGTCTGTGGGGGCCTTTGCCCACAGCTCCCCAGGAGATGTTAACACACTGTCCTTCTCTCTGACTCCCACGGACATGTGACATGTAGCCAGCTAGCGTCTGGGAAACAACAGTAGCCACGATGGAGATAAGCCATACCAGAGCCACAAGGCGACAGCTGGCCTGGTGAGGAGCAGAGGTGGCCACCAGCGGAAGAGGCACCGAGTCCTCCAGACCTCATGGCATTCTAGGCTCACAAGGGGTTGCACTGTGATCAGATACCATGCCTTTTCTGTAGACGGTATCCTGGTTGTAGATGCTGTGTCCCCTGGGGCCCCTTCTGGATACTGCTGAAAATAAACGGTATCAAGTGAGGCTAGGCTGGCCCCAGGGCCACCTAGGGTGCTAGCCCTTTCCCACCTTCCAGGCGAGAAGTTCACACACTGGAAGGAAAGACTGGCCGACTCTGGCCACTGGGATTTCCACTGGTTTGTGGGACCCACCACTGCCCTTCCTGAGGGCTGACTGTCCTTTTGGCTGCCTTCCCCCTCATTCTGCTGCCGGGACATAGCACACTGTTGGTGCTGAGAATCTCTCAAGATACATTTTGAAATGACTCAAAGTTGGACAGGCAATGACTTTGTGGGTGGAGCACGGATACACAGGGTCCTCCATGTCACTCATGTTAGAAACAGAAGAGTCAGCATCTTGGAGGGAAACAGGAAGTGAGGTAAACTCCAGGGGAAAGGGAAAGCGAGGTGTGGCCTGGAAGGATTTGTGTGGACTGAAGGGGATCCCTGCCTTCTTGTCAGCCCATTGACATTTGATGCTGAGAGGTTAACTCAAGCCAAGAGCAGCTGGAGAGAACAGTCTATTCCAGATAACAGAGTCTGGGAACGACTGATCAAGGGAAACACCAAAATGAGTAATGGAACAGTGGGCTTGGGTATAGCTCCATGGGACAGCATGAAGCTCTGGGTGTGATCAACAGAACTGCAAAAAAAAAAAAAAATGACAGAAAGACCAACAGCAGGAACAGAAATCTACCCCAAAGCCACAATAAAGCAGAGTAACGATCAAGTTGCCTTTTTTACTGGCGTCCAGGGCCAGCAATTCTAAACAACATCAGTAGTAAAGTAACCCTCTGTAAAACAAAAACAAAGAACAAAAAACCCAACTTCTGTTGGTTTAAGGTCTAAATGATTGCTGTAGTTAAGTTGTTGTTTTCTTTTTTTAAATGCAAGAAAGATGGAGCTGAGCCGGGCAGTGGTGGCACACGCCTTTAATCCCAGCACCTGGGAGGCAGAGGTAGATGGATCTTTGTGAGTTCGAGGCCAGCCTGGTCTACAAGAGCTAGTTCCAGGAGAGGCTCAAAACTACAGTGAAACCTTGTCTTGAAAAACCAAAAAAAATTAAAAAAATAAAATAAAATAAATTAAGAATGATGGAGCTGGAAGATGGCTTAGTAATTAAGAGCACTGGCTGCTCTTCCAGATAGCCCAGCTTCAATTCCCAGCACTCACACGGTGGCTCACAGCTGTTTGTAATTCCAGTTCCAGGGGATCTGATGCCCTCTTCTGGCTTCCACAAGCACTGAAAACTCAAGCAGTACATAGATACACATGCAGGCAAAACAACCACACATACTAAATTGAATTAAATTTTCTTTAAAAAAGAGTCTGTGCTACTTCTGCGCGGACCAGTGTTCGATCCCTGGCACCTAGGGAGGACAGCTTGCAACCACCTGTAACTCCCATTCTAGGAGATCTATTTTTAAATATGTGAGTGGGAGTATGTGCACGAGTGCAATGCCCACAGAGACCAGAAGAGGGTGTCAGATCTCCTGGAATGGGAGTTACAGGTGGTTGGAAGCTGCCTAACCTAGGTGCTGGGATTGAACACTGGTCCTTCTGCAGGAGCTGCCCACCCTAGGTGTTGGGATCAAACACTGGTCCTCGCAGGAGTAGCACACCATGGTGATGCATGCCTTTAATTCCAGCAGTCCGGAGGTAAGGGCAGGCAGACCTCTGTGATTTCCAGTCCAGTCTGGTTTACATAACAAGTCCCAGGCTGACCAAGGGGACACAAAGACCCTCTCTCAAAACAACTAACTAATTAAATAATTAAAATATTTTTAATACTTGGAAGCTACATATGAGCTCACTTTTCTTAATTATTGTTAATACAGAAAAACATAACTCTCACCTCAAAAAGAATACGAAATAGTTTGTTCAGGAGCCAAATATGAGTGACCATGACCTAGAAACAGACTTTGATTACCAAACCTCCCATGTTCCAATGTGGTAACAGCTGCATGAAGTTTCTTTTATCACGACAAAGCAAAAAACAAAAGCCATAAATCAAGTCATTTTTGTTAGCCTTTTTTATCGTATATTGTTCAAGTATATTAGTGGGAATATCAAGTTGGTAGCTTGCAGCTAAGCAGGGGAAACCTCTGCTGTTGCCTTCAGATGGTGTATGATGACAGTCCTAGCCTTTGGGTTGGTGGAAGCTAATATAGTCCAAAAGAACATACCAAATAGTCACAAGGATGCTAGGTCACACATAGAAGTGGTCAATAAATGGATATTTAAGAAACCAAGCCTCAAATAATTTGTCTGTGGACCAATCTCCACAATCATTGATGTTTTTAGTCAGCCTTAGAGAAGGCTTGCCATAGCTGAGGCTTCTTTTTTATAGAAACTTCAGTTCACATTATTCTTTAATAACGAGTGGGTATTATCTGAGAAGTAATCTGTGAATGCATACATGTGCGTGCATGCATGCTCACACATGCGTGCACACACACAGACACCACACACACACACACACACACACACACACACACACACACCACACTCCTCTTGTGACTGTAGGTAGCTTCGTGGAATTTGGGCCATTTGGGAGCAATCATGCTCCCAGGTGCTGCAGCAATAAACTGTCCACAGAGACAAAGACCCCAAACTTGGAAGTTGATCCCCATGGAAATGGAAAACTGACCTTGTGCCAACTGTTGGGTATAATGTCTTTGGTAAACACAGGGTTTAGTTGAAACACCTTTTAAAGCTGCGTGTATATTCTCTGTGGCAAGCTGGCTATTTTAAAACTCAATAATAAAGTAACACATTACATCACCATAGGACAGAGGCAGGACTCAGACTGGCCATTTTGCAGATGTTCTGGTTTTATTAAAAAGCCTGTATTGGATATAGGACATTAGTTACCTAAAATAGTATTTCCTTAAAAGTTGGTATATATAAAGAATATTGTACAAATAGCTGACTGTTTTCATTTAAGTACTATAATATTAATTTTTTGATTTTTAACTGATATATATATATCTTAAATGTGTCCTATTATGTAATACTTAAATGCATAGTTAATATATCAGATATCAAAAACAATATGGACGGTTCCTGAGGAAGAGCACCTGAGCTGAGCTCCGCCCCCACCCCAGCACATACCAGTTAGGCTGTGCTCACTGGAGGGTCTTGGACCAGCCTGACTTGCCAAGGCCAAGTTTCTGATTGAGAATAGAGCTCACCATTCTTGCAGAGCTATTGGGAGCCCCGTGCATGGTCAGCCTCAGCACACCCTGGCTCAGGCCTTGGCAGGGCCAGAACAGGGCCAGGGCAGGGTGAGGGCAGAGGGTCCAGCACAGGGCAGGTTGGGGGTCTCCACTCAGGAGATGTCGAGAACATTTATCCTTCCCAAGCCTGTCTTCTCAGCTGCAGGAGGATTGCCACAGCTCTCCCTCAAGGGTATGGCAGGGGTTAAATAGAATAGCATGCTTGTCGGGACCTGGGCTCAACTCCAGGCCCTGGGAAGGTATGCAGACACATGCTTGGAGCTGAAGCAGCCTCTTAAGGGATGACAAGAATGGCAACAATCTTTGGGGACTTGAGAGGGTAGCATGTTGGGGGAAAATCTGATTTTTGAGGAGAATGAAAGCCAAGCAACAGGCACCAGGGAAATGGCTCTGTCAGTAAAGTGTTTCCTTGCAAGCCTAAGGACCTGGATTTGGTCCCCAGAATTCATGTAAGATGTCTCCTGTAGCTCAGGTTAGTCTCAGGCTTGATATGTAGCCAAGGATAACCATGAACTCCTGATCCTCCTGCCTTTACTTCCTATGTGTTGGGATTATAGGCATGCATCATTATACTTTGATACAGCTACTGTGTTAAAGCCAGGGATGCAGCTCTTGCTGTGGTACCCAGTGAAGTTTACAGAGGCCTTGGATATCAAACCAAATGACAGGTGCCCACTCTCCAGAAGCTGAGCTGACACAGGTATGTCCAGTCCATAGCTTGCAGGCCACATACGGCCTAACACAGAATTCAAACATAACGAAACAGTTTTAAAGCGATTTTTAAAAATGACTCATTTGAATTTTGTATGTAGCCACATCATGGCACAATGTCAAAAGATCAGACGCAGGCAGCTTGAAGTGGTTGCCCAGGTGATGATGTCAGCACTGTGCGAAGGAGAGAGGTAGGTCTGTTGCTGGGATTTGCTGGCTGCCAGCTTCAGGTTTAGTGAAAGACCCTGTCTCAAGGAATAAGATGGAAAGAGATGGAGCAGGACCCTCCACATCCTTCTCTGGCCCCCACATGATAGGTGTTCACACACACACACACACACACACACACACACACACACACAGAGACACGTTCACATGCCCGCTGTCACACACACATACTCACACATATGTGTACACATGCACTCACACACACATACTCACACATATGTGCACACATACACTCGTACACAGTTTGGCATGCTCCAAGACAGAACTAAAGTAGGCAAGCACTTAGCAAGAGATGGACGTGTCTGAGTGGAGACATTACCCAATGTTTTGCAGAGAGACCCACTTACCTGGGGAGAAAGGAATGCAAGTTGATTTGGGAGGAAATGGCCCACGTCTCCCCAAAACCCTGCTCATCAGGTGTGACGCAAAGGCCCTATCCAGCAGGAAATGACTCATTTGGTTTCATTTAATTTTTACAGCCGGTGTATTTAACAGCGATTTCTGTTTTCCAATGCCTGGCGAGTTCATAGACAAAGCTGGCACATGCAGACAGCGCCGTGCTCGCGTGTGCGCACCATACACACACGTTCGTTTTCTGGTTCCCAAATTTCTTAAGCATTAGGTCATTCTCTTCCCTGGCCAAATAGCTGTCTGCAGGGTGCTGGGCCCCCACATAAATCGTCCAGCTTGTGATATAAAACACAGCCCTTATTGACAGCCACTGTGCTGGCTGAGGTGGTGCTGCCAGCTCGTAAAACAGGCCTGGTGTCACTCGCACCAAGCAGAGCCAGTAAAGGACACTGGGGAATGAATTACCTCTAGCCACAGCAGCTGACTTTACCGCGGGACTGCCCGAGGCCTAACGGGCTCTCCCCACACCTAGTAAAGAGTTGCATTGAGAAGCACTGAGCAGGACAGCTTCCCCAAAGAAGCCTTGTCTACAATCTGGCTCGAATAAGAGTCAGAGACGCCTCTTGTGCCTGGACATCTTCCCACGTGGGCAGTTGGGCTTTCCCCAGCCTGGAATGGGCTCAGATTCTCTTCTGTAGCCCATACTCAGACTGCAGGCTGGCTGGTGGTGGCACAAACCTCAGACTTCCTCCAGGAGCTCCATGACTTTGCCAGCAGATGGAACAAGGCTCCCACTGGGCCCCATCTTCCATTCGCACGAGCGCCACCCTCACTCCTCCATGATTTTCCAGGCTACCCCAGCCTTCTCAGCCCATTTGGGTCTCTGCTTCCTCTATCTCCTGAGAGACAAGCTTAGCTCCTGGGTCAAGAGACAGGCCAGCAGCCTTCTTTTCTCCTTAGTTCCAAGCCCCCAACCTCTTTGGCTCTTGTCCTGACCCCTTGTTCCAACAGGCTAAGGCCAGTTCTTCCTCACCCTGCCCCACCCTTAACTCCCATCCTACACTTTAGCTAGCTCTCCTACTTCTCTGTCCAGAGTGTCTAAGAAATCTTTACTTGTGTCTTTTTCCTACTGAGGACCCCAGTCAAGGACTGAGAATGTAGCTTAGTTGGTATGGTGTTTGCTTTGCCCACACAAGACCCTAGCTTCAATCTTCAATGCTGCATGATTCAAGTGTGGTGTTGCCCATCTGTAATCCCAGCGCTCCAGAGGTAGAGGCAGGAGGATCAGGAGTTCTCGGTTATCCTTGGCTACACAGGGAGTTTCAGGCCAGCCTGGGCTATAGAGACCCTGTTTCAAAACAGATACACACAAAAACTTCGCAATCAGAGACTCTTCTATTGTTCTCTTTCTCCATCTTGGCAAACTTCTGAGAGGCGCCATGACTAGCTGCTTTCACTGCCCTCCCCCACATCCCCCTGCACACACGCTCTCCCAGCACCAGCTCCCAGTACCAGTGAGCTCATTCAGAAGGTGTGAATTACAGTTTTGAAGGCCATCTGTGCTTGAGGGAAAAGCATAGCAGGTAATGGGGGAGGTATGAGAGCTTATTTCTTCCCAGCTCTGGTGATCAAACCCAGAGCCCTCCGCATGCGAGGCAAGTGCACTGATCCCTGTCCACCACCCCCATCCTTCTAAACAGGGTGGTTACGACAGCAAAGGCCTGAAGGAACGAATCCTTTGGCTGTGTGAGGGGAGAGCATTCCAGACAATGGGAAAGTCAGCGCGAAGGCACCGACGCAACACGTGCTGGGCCTTGCTTGGCGTGGTAATAAGAACATACAGATGAAGTGATAAGGGGAGGGGAGGGGATGCGATCCACAAGATCCCAACGTCCCATGAGACTTAGGGACACTCAGTGGGGAAACAGTGTTTGAAAGGGCTGGTCTGACAGAGGAAAGTGGTGGACTGGGACCAGGGTGGGTCAAGTGGATCAGCAGGGAGGTGTGGGTTCAGACAGAGACAGGAAGTGGAACAGAGTTCTATAAACCAGATCCCCCAGGTTCGTGGGGCAGCAGGAGCCCCATCCCATCATTTTGGAGGAAAGACGTTCATTCCCATGTTTGTGAGAGTACATATTAACAGCATGGCGATGCTGGCTTGTGGATCCATAGGAGGGGCTCACGTACAATATGGAGGTGGGGAGAGGTGATGATGCAAAGGGTTCTGGGTAGTTCCTGAAGTTGCCGTGAGGAAGATTTTCCCGTGGCTTAGATTCAGGATGGGAGAAGATATGTGTGTGTGCCCACCTCACACTTGCTTACCTGTGCGCATGTGTGAGAGAGGAGAGGGAGAGGGAGAGGAGGTGGAAAAGAGAGGAAGAAGAGAAGAGGGAGAGGACGGAAAGAGGAAGAGGTGGAAACCACAGTTTCTGTGTCCCATGAGATGAGTGTCTTTAGTTACTGTCTCCCATCCTCCTGGGGAACTTCTTACTTCAGACTCTGGCCTGGGCCATCTACACACACACACACACACACACACACACACACACACACACACACACACACACACAGCTGAGGAATGAACCCAGGATTCTGCACTTGCTAGGCAAGCAATCTAGCACTGAGTTAAATCCCTGACCTCAAGTCTAACTTTTTGACACTGCTACATGACACTGTCCTCTACAAAGTTCACACCCATGCAACACACACACACACACACACACACACACACACACACACACACACACACACCTCATAATGTCTTAAATTCATTGACGATTCAGTGTTCAGCTGCACCATGACTATCCTGGGATGCACGCGGCCTGTGTGTCACAGGTTGGGCAAGCCTTTCAGAACACAGTCAGTTTGGTCTCTGGGCGATGTCTGCTGACCGCCCTCTGTCCCATGCCACCAATCTGCAATTTTACCATCGTCAATTCTGCTGCCTTGACGACAGCAGCTTTATAGGAAGTCTTAAAGCTGCATGTCTGAAACGATAGTCCCTTCTCTGTGCATGTCTTAATTGAAGCTTTTAGATTGTTTTCATTTTATGTAGTTATCGATGGGGCTGCATCTAGGGCTACTGCTGTCTTTAATTTATTTCCTGTTTCTTCTTTGGATTGCTGTTTGTTTTCTATGTCCTGCCTTCTTCGGGTTACTTGCAGATTTTATTTTTATTTTGAGGCAGTTTCATGCAGCACAGCTGGTCCCAAGTCTGTGCTGTAGCTGGAGATGATCTTGAGCCTCCTGAGTCCTGTGTGCTGGGTTAAGGGTGAGCGCCACCACACCAATGTCATTTTGAAGATTTTAAGTATTTCAGTTATCTATTGTGCTCTTGCTCAGAATCCCTACAATAGTTGCATCCCTCTTAATGTACGAGAAATTACTACAATCTCCCTACTGAGCATCTCTGTCTAAAAGTCTGTATTTTGCCATTCCAAGGGCAATGAAGCCATCCAACCTCATCTGAGTCACGAGCCTGCCTCTGTTTGTGTGATTCTTGCCTTACGACATTGACAGACATTGACACGGAGGGGGAGATGACCGCCAGTAAAGTGTTTCCTGTGAATTCTAGAACCCAAGTTCCCGCCACAAAACCCACATTAAACATGAAGGAGCCAGGCATGGTGACGCGTGCCTTTAATCCCAGCACTCAGGAGACAGACGGAGGCCAGGCTGGCCAACAGAGCAAGTTCCAGGACAATCAGACTATGAGAAACTCCGTCTTGAAAAGCAAACAAAAAAAATAAACAAAAGTTAAAAATAAAAATAAAAAGGTGGGTGTGGTGGCCCACGCTTGTGATGTCGGCACTGTCGAGGGTGCAGGTGCATCCTGGGCTCAGTGGCCAGTTCACCTATTCGGTGAAATCCAAGACATCAAGATCTAGTGAGAGTAGACAGGGCCTGAGGAATGAGAGCTTATGTTATCCTCTGGCCTGTACAAATGCACGTGTTCTCTCTCTCTCTCTTTCTCTCTCTCTCTCTCTCTCCCCTCAAGCTTCCAATTTTATCAAAAAATATTTTAAAAATATTTATTTTATGTTTATGGATGTTTTGCCTGTAGGTATACAAGCATACTGTGTGCATGCCTGGTTCCCAAGGAGATCATAAAGAGCGCATCGTTTCTCTGGAACTGAGTTATGGGTGACTGACTGTGAGCCACCATGTGGGTGCTGGGTCCTGGGTCCTCTGCAGGAGTGCCCTTAGCCACCCATCTCCTGGCCTCTGTGTTTACTTTTTGTATGTATCTCCGTGTCTGCGTGTGAGCGTGCACACATGCATGAGGGTACACTGAGGTCACAGAAGGAAGTCAGATCCTCCCAGAGATAGGGCTTCAGTGGTTGCAAGCCTCCTGACATGGGCGCTGGGAACTGAACTGGGGTCTTCTACAAGAGCAACAAATGCTCTTAACCACTGAGCTTCTTGTAAAAACCTCGTTTTTAATGTGTGTGCACTTGCACCCCCCCATCTCACCCTCATTTTCAGGCACGCACATTGCCATAGTGTGGGTGTAGACTTCGGAGGACAACCTTGAGTGCCGAGTCTCACCCTCTCCCTGAGACAGGGTCTCTGAATTTGTATGCCAGGCTAACTGGACTGTGAATTGATTCTCCTGGTTTTGGGCCTTAACTCCCCATAGGTAATCCTGCTACTGTGTCTGGCTTTTATGTGGCTTCTGGGGAGTTGAACCAACCAAGTTATATTGTGGTGATATCTTGTTTGTACTCTAACAAATAAAACTTGCCTGAAGATCAGAACTAGCCACAAGTTAACCACAGAGGTCTGGAGGTTTGTACAGACAGGAAGTGATACGGCTAGGTGGAGAGAAGAATATAAGGCGGAAGGAGACAGTAGTAGTTCAACCCTTTGTCAGTTGAGGAATTAGCAAGGTAAGAGATGGGTGTTACTTGTTTGCTCCTTTCTCTCTCTGATTTTTCAGCATTTGCCCCATATTTGCCCCATATTTGCTCCAGGTTTCTATTAATTAGAACTCGCCCAACACTATAGTCCCAGCCTTCTGAAGTCAACATTGCTCAATCGTTGCCCAGGGCTGACTATCAATTTATTGACCCAAGGTTTTGCCTTGTCTACCCACCAGGAGGCTTTCCTAGGCTCGGGGTCCTAGTCATGGCTCTCTACTGGTCCTCTACCCAAGGCTGGGCGCTATGCACCCAGGACTTCACTTGCCTGTCCTGACTCTCTTCTGTCAACGTTAGGGGTCTGTCCTTCTTTCCACCCTTCATTCACTGGAACAGCTGATCTCAACGTCAACCTGACAGGATCTGGAATCACCAGGAAGCATGCCTCTGGGCATGCCAGCGAAGGCTTAGAGGTTGGGGAAATTGAGGCACCTTAACCACAGGCAGCACCATTCTATCGGCTGGGGTCCTAGCCTGAAGCTGACCTTTAGCACCCCCTTCCTCTGCTTCTTGACTGTGGACGCACGTGACCACATACGTTATGCTCCTGCTGAACATTCCCCACTGGGACAGACTGACTGTACCCTTGAACTCTGAGCCCTTCTCCCCGTAAGTTGCTTTTGTCTGGACTTGATCACAGCATGAGGTAGTAACCAAAACATCACCTGGAACCAGACTGTGCCTGGGACATGAGACCTGGCACATTGGGATCCCAGTCAACTGGCTCAAACGTGTGGAAAAGCTCACTAGTATCCGAGTCCCGGCAACCTGTCAAACCCTGCCTGCTCCCACTCCAAAGTGAGAAGGAGCAAACAGCCAGTAAATGATTCTGAATTAAGCTTGTCTGGGTTAAGGTAAGCTAGTCAGTTTTGACACAGTTGTGAAAAAAATACAGCCTAATTTTTGTTCAAATGCACCAAATTTACTGCCTAGATTCTCATTAACTACTGTCAAGGGAAAAGCAGATCGACAAGATAAATTATGAAAAAATTATTTTTAATGTACAAAAAGACTTATTTACAAGTTGAGAATGTCATCTCAATTTATAGTATGTAGAAAAAGCTAAAAATGTTTGGCAATATAAATTTGGCTGGACGATTCACCCACAGTGTATTCAGGGATGGCGATATCTACACAAAATAGATACAAGTGGAGAAGGGGAGGTCAGGGTCGATGTCAGGCAGTGAGGTCCCACCACTGGAGCCACAGGCCCGTGGGCATGGCCCAGAGCTGTCATTTGGAGTTGGTCTTGTCTCTAGATTGTAAACAGACAGGTTTGCTGTCCTAGGACCCAGAGGTCCAGACTCTGCTAAGAAGTTCCTCACTGAAGCCAGAGCCATGGCCAGAGGGAAGCTCTGAGTGGCGAGGTTTGGTTTGGCAAAGTGTCTATGAACTCAAAGGGGGAAGTTTTGGACGGGGTGTGCGCAGGTGTGTGGCGGGGAAGAGGCGCGGGTTCCCCTGCAGGGTGTTCTCGACTGATTCTTTCTGCAGTCAGTTTCCAAATGCCCCTTCTCATCTGGGGCCAGGCCATACCGAACAAGAAAATTCAGTGACTAGTTCCTCCAAGTCCGAGAATCAATCCTATGCCTTCTCACCCAACCACAAACACCATGCATGTCATTGGTCCATGCCAAATAACATGAAGAGGAGGGCAGAGGTCAGGGGAGCGGAAAGTACTGAGACTGCACGTGGTGGTTAGGTGTGGACAGCTGGCCACCCGGCACAGTGTGGAGGAGCCCTAGAATTTTCCATGGGGGGTGGTAGCATGTGGGAGATAGAGGACTGGGTAAACATGCAACTTGCTCTTTCCATGGGAGGTCTCTTTCACCTTGGTCCATCCCCAGCCCACAGCAACCCGAGGAATCAGACACAAGTGTTCTTCCCAGTACGCTTCTGAACACTGTAAACAGGAGAGGCCCCTGGAGAGGTTCTGGGCTTGTCCCAGGCAGCACAGTTTATTTCCTCGTGATACGTATTTTATTAATTCCTCTCCACTCAGGAAATCTGCGGGTCCCATTGTGCCTAAGGGAATGGAGATGCTAGCAGTAACGGAGGAGACACCATAATATCCAGCGGATACACTTTTCTCCTCCGTGGTACCTTGGCAAGCTTCATGGAAGAATCCGGGGGAGGCAGCAATCCCTTCTCTTGCCAGCGGCAGAACGGCAAACCCTTCTCAAAGCAGAACATCCAGCATGGTCTCAGATTCAAACCCAAACGTGATTCCCCGCCCCTCTTTGGGCATGTACTTAGAAAGCCTTGGCCAATGTACTCTCTCATTAGCGGAATGGCAGAGGCAAAGAAGCCAGAACCAAGTAATCCCATAAACACCAAAGGCTGGCGAACATTGTGTAAACGGGTTTCTTTCTGAACGAGACTTTCTGAGTGTTCCGAAAAATAGGTCAAACAGCAAAGAAGATGCCCCTAAAACTTTCCTTAAAATATTTGCGAGTCTGAACCAGCCATTGCCCAGGCCCTCTCAGACCTAATTAACACTTTTTTCTCACAAAGAGAAGAGATCAGACTCTCATGTTCCAAGAAGCTAAGGTTTGCTCGGGTCTGTAGCAGGGCCTTTAGGTCATCATATTTAAGAACTTGTTCTCTTCAGCCAGGCTGGTGAGCATGGAGCTCATGTCCCCGACAGCCATGTTGCTGATGCCAGCAGGGATGGAGGGCAGTGTCAGGGAATTCCGGGGTGTGGTGAGGCGTGAGGAATTCTGGGAGAGATTGTGGAGAAGGGTGGGGCTCAGTGCACCAGAGAACAAACTTGAGTGATCACCATCATCCATGATGGCATCAAAGTCAATCTGGGGGGCCTCCAGGAGCTGGGAGTCCACAGTGCTGGACACCTGGTTGACCCCTGGTGAAGGCAGAGGCTGGATATTGTCTGAGCAAGCTTGTGGTTGCGGTGGCTGGGGCTGCATGACTGGGCAGCCCCCATTCTGTTCATACATGTGGATCTGGCCATAGTAGTAGAGCGTGTTCTGATCCTGTGACCGCCCTGTGTCCTGAGATGGCTGAGGAGCCAGGGATACCATGGTCCCTGCTGTTCCCTTGGACATAGCTTCTGCCGTCTCTTGGTTGGCAGATGTGACCATGGGTTGGCCAGTGGTCCTGGCATACAACTGCTGTTGCCCGGCACGTACTGCACGGTGACGGCTGGCAGTGTTGGGCTCAGGGGGTGGCCGAGGTTGCAAGAGACCAAAGCCGGTGCTCTGTGGGGACTCCATGAAGTTAGGCTGATGGGAGGACAGAAGGTTGGAACTCTGCTGGTAGCCTTCCTGCTGGGGATAGCTCAGGACCGCGTGAGGCTGTGACACCCCAGGCAGGGATGAATTGGCCATCCCAAGCTCCCGCTGATGGCCACTTATCATGGTGGCATTGGAGACAACTTCCATTTGTGGAGGAAGTCCCAGGTGGCTGGGCTTGGCTGCCATGTTGCTGCAGGAGGGTGAGAACTGGTTCAGCTGTCCACTAATGTTGGGGCTCAACTGGGGGTGGGTCTGGCTGTAGCTGGCCTGAGGGCTCAGGGCGGCAGGCACACTCAGGCACTGGCTGCCTGTGGCCGGCTGTCGAGGCTGTTGCGTGTAGCTCCCTCTGGCTGCAGAGGGGCCTCCACGAAGCTGTAGGTGTGGCTGAGTGCTGTCTAGACCTCCTGGGCTGGTCTGCAGGGCTTGTGGACTATATCCTGAGTACTGGCCGAAGGCTGGCTTCTGCTGAACCACAGCCAGATTGCCATGAGGGAAGGGAGGCGGCTTCACCTGACTGGGCAGGGCATCCATGGTGCCAGAACTCACCTCATTCCACTGCACAGGCATGTTACTCTTACTGATGCTGGAGGAGGGGCTGTAGCTCAGCTGGCAGCCCCCCAGTCCAGGAGCAGAAGGACCCACGTTGGAGTCGGCAGCTGCTAGCCTACGGTGGCCTTGTAGGCCAGGACTGGGCAGTTTAGGGTTCTCAGGGAAGCCAGTGCTTTCTGCGGGATATCCCTGTCGTGTGCTGTCATCCAAGGAAGCACTGGTGTGGGCCTTGATGTACTGGACCACATCGTCTGGCAGCACCAGCTCATCTTCCACCAGCCCCAGGTCGGATTCAAGTCCTGTGCCATCTACTCCGGCAGCCATGGCCTCCATCAGCACGTTCTCACTGATACTAGGGGGTCTCGGGGAGTAGGTGCTGCGAGTCAGGCTGCTATCCACGCCAGGGTGGCTCTGTAGATGCGGGCCTCGTCGATCAGTGCAGGGCGGTAGTGAACCTGGATTCATGTTATGGGTACTGTGGAAGCGCTGCACCCGAGGCAGAACCAGCGGGTCTGGTCGCCGCACGGGATCACTGGCCCGGCGCATGCCGCTGCCCTGCGCCTCGTGGGGGAAGGCGGGAGCCGCGCCCACATAGCTATGACCATGGCCTTGGCCGTGGCTGTAGGCAGGCCCGTCGCTGCCACGCCGGGGCCCCAGTGGATGTGGGCAAGCGCCAGGCAGCGCACGCTCGGGGGCATCCAGTAACGCCAGGCGGGTGCGGAGGCTTACACGCTCGAGGCCGGGCAGCGGTGTGGGTGGTGGCCCACCAGTGGCCGCTGCGTACTTGGCCCGCAAACTGTACTGCTGCGCAGGCGTAAGGTTGAGCAACCCTGGGCCCCCACCGCTGCACTGGCTGGCCTCACTGGAGCGCCGGGAGGCATCTGTAGAGATGGGGTCATAGGAGTCTGCTGAGCTGGCGTTGTGTGGGCGGCCGGCACCGAGAGGTGAGGCCTCACTGGAGCGACGGCTGGAGAAGTACGGGGAGATGCCGGAGGAGCGGCGGCTCACAGTGTAGGCCGAGCTCACGGTGCTGGTGGAGCTGTCCCTTCGTTCCTGCAGCTGGCTCAGCATCGTCACCTCGGTCAGCTCTGGCAGCCGCTGGTTGGGCAGCAGTCCCGCCGGCCCACCGCCCCCAGTGCTGTTGAAGCTTTCCAGGACAGAACCTAGGGAAGAACAGAGGGGTCAGAGGAGGCCAAGAGCTGTGCTCTGCAGGACACTTACTCCCTGGTGGTGTTAGGATCCTACGGCTATATTCCCAAACCAAAAAAATCACCTACACCCTATCCCGAGTAACCGGTTCCTCTACCTACCCCTCTTGACCAGACTGAGCCTGGAGCCCCAGCACAAGGTTAGGTATACAGCAGGCACTCAACAGAGAAGAATCCTGGATGTTAGAAGGGAAGAAGGAAGCCAGGCGAGATAGCATGCTGGTGCTTAGTCCTACACTCGGGATGCAGAGGCAGGCAGATCTCTGGATTCAAAGCCAGCCTGGTCTAAAGAGTGAGTTACAGGACAGCCAGGGCTGCACAGAGAAACCGCCCCAGTTTCTTTAGCTGTATATAAACCTCACCTGCACATATGATGGGGTTACTGACAGCAGGGCTCAGGAGGGCCCGGCCCATAGTTCCTATTTCCCCACATGGAGGGTTTTTTTTCCCCTTGACGACAAAGGTGTTAGGTACCCCAGGTTGGCCCATGACCAAAGACAACCTTGAGCTTTTGATCCTGCTGTCTCTACCTACTGGGTGCTGGAATTATGGGTATGCACACCACACAACCTTGATTCAGTGCTGAAGCCAACTCAGGGCCATGAGGATAAAGGCAAGTACTGGACGTCTGAGCCACATCTCCAGCTCTTGCTGTTTGATTCATTTCTATTTTGAGGCAGGGTCTCCCAGTGTTGACTAGCCTGATCTCAGCATAGACAGAGGCCAGTCAAGGCCTCTCATAGCCCTTTATGGCTGAGATGGGCAGACAAGTGATCACGTCCTCTGTGACCAGGGATGAGATGAAGTCTCATCCCTGAGCGGAGCAGAATGTCTCCTGAGCGGAGACAGCTGTCTGCATCCCAAGAGATCCCAGACCTGCAGAATTCATGGTCTTCTGCCAGCAGTCCTTCCAACAATGGGGCTGCTGGTGTGCCAGTGTGCACCATCGTGGGTGGCAGCCTGGGGTCTATGTGCCCAGTGGCACTTGAGAGATGGTCTTGGCGATGAAGACCCTGCTGAGCACCACCTCCTCCATGAAGCCCCCCTGCTCTTTCCTGTAGAAGGCACCTGCTCAGTACATCAGTACCCCAGCTCCCCAGCTCTCTGTCTTTGGTGCTTTGTGGCTTGCCCTGCACATGAATCTGACTGTGGCTCCTTTGGGATGGCAGCCACACTGCGCTCCTTCCTCGAGCCTTCGTCATGACACTTAAAATGCTGAACAGCTAGGTAAGGACGGAGCTGTAGCAGGGTCTGCCTGTGTTTAGAGGGTTACAGCGGCATGCTGTATGAAGAATGACATGCATGCTGGGGTTTGGGTGGGGCCCCTCATCTCTCTGAGCCTGTTTCATTTCCACGTAACACAAAGTCGGGTTGAAGTAGCCAAGTGCAGAGAAAGCTCAGCAATTGGGTTTCACTTGGTTGACACCATACACACTCCTTTACCAGCCGAGCACGTACACATTTGGAGCTTGCACCTGCACTGATCTACACCCATATCCCTTTCCAAACAAAAGAACCTGGTCACTTTGACCTCTAGTTTCCCACTAACCCTTAGGAACCTTTAGTGGCCAAACATATTCTGAAATACAGCTACGACCAAGGAGCCAGGCTGATCCAGCCTGAACTTGTTTGGGGTGTCATACACAGTAAGGTAAACTATATCCTTTGAGTGAACTATTCAGGGACCCCCCCACCCCGACATTTATCATGTTATACATGACTGGGTGTGCTTATGGATAAAATCAGGACAATGAACTAAGGCTTATATAACCTAAGGCTGCTAATCAAACTCAAAAGACCATCCACACCCTGCCCCTAGCAACCCGTCTCCTCTTTCTAGAGGAAGCCCTGGGCAATAATCAGGAACTCTTGAGCTGCTATAAAGTGGCCTGTACTCATGCTTCAATTCTCAATAAAATGTGTCTCTTTTTGCTATTTTTATGGGTTTCTTCAGTTCTTCTTCTTCTTTTTTTAATAAGACATTGAGAACCTGAAACCATCCAATCTGTCTCATTGTGGGTAGTCAGTAAGACTGCAAGGTGCCTGGAGAAAACAGTTCCAGGCTCTCTCCTATCTGAGCTTTTAAGCCCTGGGCGTTATTCACCATTTGCTGGGAGGGGAGGCAGCTTGGTGTTGCGGGTATGTGGAGCTGGGCCGGCCCACGAGCAGGAATCTTTGAGTGACTTGAGTTTCTCTCTCTTCAGCTGCTCAAAGCGATGCATGGTGGTCATGTGTTTGCGCAGCTGCAGGCCACCAGTGGAGGGGGCGGCCAAGGTTGAGGTGTCAGCTCCTGGAGACGGGTCATCCAGTGCTGTCAGGTCTCCCAGACTCCCTGGCCCCGTCCCCGGCATCTCCACGCCACTGTCATTGTTGGGGGCACTGCCCAGAGGAGAGGGCTCGCTGCTGCAGGATGACTGGGCCCCGGGGCTGGACTGACACAGCTGTAGGGACAAGGCAGAAGGCACAGGCTCAGAGGGTGTGAGAAGTCGCCTGGTCATGAGCCCATCCCACATTCATACCCTGCTGTGTTTGATTGGGCAGGGACACGAGAAGCAGGGAACTGCTTTGAAGAGACACTAGCGACCCATCCCTTGTCTGCCTGCAGGAGATGGTTAAGTCTACCCTTGACCTTTCTTAATGATGAGGTCGACCCAAACTGCCTTCTACATGAGCAAGGATTTGTCCTATTGTAAGCAGAAGGTGACTATGTTTACCCAGAAAGAAGGTATTCAACACGGTACCACTGATGTGCCCACAATGAAGTGAGGGATAACAGAAGTCTGGTGACTTGCTGGCCAGCTGCCTCCTACTGCACAGAGTGCTCTCTATAGGTCAGGGGAGGTGCTTAAGGAGGGAAATATGGGAGGAGCAGGGAGCTAAGGCGTGTAGCCATTGCCTGGCATGGCCACTCCAAACTGGCTACATATCAACTTGACAGTCTAGACTCACCTGGGAGGAGACTCTTGATAAGGAATGATCTAGATCAGGTTGGTTTGTGTGCAGGTCTGTGGGGGACTGTCTAGGTTATTGACTGAATGTAGGAAGACCTAGGCTGACTGTGAGTGGTGGGTCCTGAACTGTCGGAGAGAAGACAACCAGCTGAGCGAAGCAGCAGACAGCACTGTGGACTGTGGATGTGACGCACTTAGCTGCTTGACTTCCTGCCTCGACTTCCCAGAAATGATGGGTAGGGATCTGGAATTGTAACTCAAATCTTCTCCTCACACTTGCCATTCCTAGCTTTTTGCTGGAGTATTTGCTGTAGCCACAAAAATGAAAGTAGAATACTTGGCTCTCCCTCTGGGCTGGGGTGGGGCCGGCAAATAAGTCAACACCACAGCCCTCTACAGCATCCAGTGTGGCCTGAGATTGCCCCGGAAGCAAACCCTGGATGTAGCAGCTTAAGGCTCATTTCTGGATCAAATGCCTTCCCTGTCCCTGCCCCTTCCTTGGGAAAACACAATAATAATACATGCCCAAGTTAGTGGAGATGCTTCCAACCAGCAGGACTCTGCAGGCCTTGACCACGGTGCCCTCCACTAGCCTTTGCTCCATCTAGCCGACTCACCCCTGCCCTCCCTCCCTTGCTCTCCAGCCCTCGCCCCTGCCCTCCCTTGCTCCCCACACCTCACTCATGCCCTCTCTTGCTTTGGATCCCTTGCTCTCCACCCCTGCCGGCCTCTCTCTTGCTGACTACCTCTACCTACTGCCACGGCGTCCGTCCGTCACCTGCTTCTCCAAAGATCAGTTCGATCTCTGCCCAGTCAGGGGCCTGAAGCAGTACCCCAGTCCACCCTCTCACCCTGGGCACCCCACCCCCACCCCATTCCTCCGCTCACCTCAGTAGCGTCTATCCTTAGGGGAGGTACAGTTGGGAAAAAGAGGTGGAGACAAAGAACAGGTGGTTAGAACGAAAGGAGCAGAGGCTAGAGTGGGGACGACACGGACACGGACAGAGGGTGGGAACCCACAGTGGTACCCAGGTTCTGGATGAGGAGGCAAACACATCCTGTGCAGAGCATCACGGAGGAAGGGCATCCCGAGCCCCAGCCTCAGTTGCCCAGCAGGAGCTGGGTTAGAGAAGGTGACTGAAACGAGACAGGTTTCATGAGGGGGTGCAAGGTGATAAAGGAGGAAAGTTGAGCTGGAGCAAGGTGGGGCATCATTCCATTCTGAGAAGGGGTGCCTTTGCAGAACCCTCAGAGGGGCTGGGCTTTTGGGCCTTGTGCAGAGCTGGGGAACTGCCCTCTGCCAGTTGGGCACCCAGCTCTGTCTTACCCCGGAGCTCTCTGTCTTGATGGCTTTGATATGCAGGCAGTCCTCCACAGTGTGGCTGGTGCTACTGGCCTCCACACTGTCCTCAGATCCCCGGCCACCAGGCTCGGCACTGGCCTCATTGTCCCCATTCTCCTTGAGCAGTGGCGCACGGAGGTGCACATCATTGCGCTGCTTCTTAGTGACATGAGCATCTGGTCCATGGACTGTCTTCACATGCTTGCGCAGAGAGCTGGGGTCTGTGTACCTCTTGGTGCATCCCGGGATCTTGCAGATGTAGGGTTTCTAGGAGGAGAGTCAGGCCTGGGTTATGGGTGGGGGCCCATGGACAAACTCTAAATGGGTGCAATGCCTGTTCTGACGCCATTCTATATTCCCTGGCAACCCCAGGGACTAAGTGCTCCAACATCTTCACAGTCAATAGATCGAGTGCACCAGGTCAAGCCCATAGGAGCCTGACCTCCCGATATACCTGGTGTACTTACTACCCCTGCATGTAGAGGAGGTGCACTCTCAAAAGAACTCTTGCCACAAGAAGCTGATGAAAGAGTGTGGGAAAGACCCACATGCTCCCCCAGGAACCGGGACTGGGATTTCAAGCTCATTAGACCTTTCTGTCTCTGTCAAAAGCAGATAGGATCAAGGAAACTTCCAATCGCCTGGCCATGGGGTGCACACTTGAGTATCTGAACATCTTGTCTCTGTCCTAGGATTGGTTACACTCAAATCCACAGACACAAACCACCACATACATATTCCTAACCCTGCACATATCTTCTTCACACACACATAACATACATACACACATATAAACCACCCTCACTTGCTGTGGGACAATCTTTGTACGCTGTAAATATGTATTGCTCTCATTGTTAATAAAAGGCCGATTGGCAGGAGATCTGGGGGGCAGAAAGAAGCTGGGAAGAAGGGTGGAGTCAGAGGAGTCACGAGCAGATGCAGAGAGAAGCAAGATGAACATGCTGTGTTGAAAGAAGGTACCACCACAAGGCAGAGGCTAGATAAGAAATATGGGTTAATGTAAAATGTAAGAGTTAGCTAGTCACAAGCTTGAGCTGTCGACAGAACATTTATAATTATTAATAACTCTCTATATGGTTATTTGGGAAGTGGCTGGCAGAACAGAGCTGATTGTGGTCCTGAGGAAAATCTCTACCTACTCATATCTACACAAACATGGATATACCTATAAACCACTTGGCCCCACATACTCTCCATATTTGCACCTACCACATGCATACAAATGCACAACACACATGTAAATATCTCCATACATGTATACATGTTCCCATATGTACATGTGCACAAAGTACTTATATACATGAACATCATATATATATATATAGATATTCATGTACCACCCTCACACATAAGCACAAATATATCCACTATATGTTAATATTCCAATACACACATATATAAATATGTAACATATCTTACTCCCACATCTATACATGTGCATACAAATACACACATGTCCCCACAGCATCTATATACTTCTGCCCACACATACATATCCATATTTCTCCCAAGGCTAGCTCCAGTCTGAAGAGACCCTAAGGGGCCCAGAAACCTTTGAGAATGCCTCTAACTTCTAACATGCGCTGAAGAAAGTTCTCTTTGGGGCCCACGCTGTATCTAAGCTGTTAGAAATACTCTTTTCCCCAGGGCTGGAGAGATGGCTCAGTGGGTTAGAGTACTTGTTGCTTCCAGGTCCTTGCAGAGGACCTGGGTTCAATTCCCAGTACCTATATGGTGTCTTGAAACCACCTGTAACTTTAGTTCCGGGAGATCTGATCTTATTTTCTAACTGGGCACATGCATATGCATGATGCAGATACACACAGGCAAAATATTCATATATAGGCAAAATATAGGCAAAACATTTATATATATAAAAATTACACACACACACACACACACACACACACACACACACACACACACACTGGTCTGCCTGAAACACAGGGATTGTATAGGTGAGCTGTGACTAGGAGTTCCTGTTGAGTTCCTTCCTGGGGTCTCTTGGGCCTGCCCAGGGGCTCCGTTTGCTCTGGGCTCTGGGCAGGTGGTTGGTAGCCCAGTGGGGCTTACGTGATACCTTCCTCTGGAGCAGGAACTTCCACATGTACAACTGAAGGCACCAGGGCAGCTGTTCTGTAGGCAGACACCTACTTGTGGGTAAAGCAATGGCCCAGTATACTTTCACAGCTTCAGAAAGGCCAGCCAGCCTGGCTCTCGGCCTGGGGCACCTCTAAGAGGCCATATCACCTCTCTGATTGCCAGTTTCCTTATCTGTGACCCAGGCAGCAGAAACCATTCAATGGCCAGAAAAGCAGGGAGCAAAGTATATCTCAGGACATGCTTACAACTTGGAAACCGGGAAGCTCTCCGCATGTGTTATTTCTCAGGCACCATACACCTGCATTTCTGAGAAAGGTCTCTCCTTCTCCTGGATCATGCCCAGCTAGACTGGCTGGCCAGCGAACCCCAGAGACTGCCTGCCTCCACCTCCCAGCGCTGGGACTACAAACATATACCACGATGTCCAGCTTTAAGAGCATTTGTTTTGATTTCAGCTTCTGCAAATGGTGGCATCTGTATGCATTACAGACACGAGGAAACTGAGGTGCAGAGTGTCAGTGTGTCATGGAACTTTATGGAGCGTGTGCTGTTTGGGGGAGAGGCTATGGTGTAAAAGAGGGAGGCCTGCTGGTTTGCAGGACTTGTGTAAGGAGAAGGGCTGGTGGGGGCGGAGGCACCTGGCATATGCTTTATCTATTTAGAACCATGTGGGAAGGGAGTCTCAGTGAGAGACTGTTTTGGATTGGCCTAGGGACACGTCTGTGGGGTGTTGTCTTATTTACGCTGATTGATATGGGAAGACCCAGCCGACTGTGGGCAGACCACTCCCTAGGCGGGAGGTAATGAACTGGATGACAGCAGAGATGGAGCTGAGGACCCGCAATCAAGTAAGCAAGCAAGCATGCATGCATTCATTTCGCTCTGGACTGCGGATGTGGTATATATAACTAGCTGAGATTCCTGACTTGACTTCCCCACAATAGACTGTAACCTGGAATTACAGGTCGAACTGAGTCCCTTTTTGTCACGGTAACGCATCACAGCAATAGAAATGAAACTAGAACATGGCTGCCCAACAATCAAGGGCAATGCATCACACGTGTTGGGCCCATCCCAGGCACGAGTGCGTACCTCATTGGAGTGAGTGCGGTTCTGGTGTTTGGCACGGTCCGAGGCGTTGGAGAAGGCCTTGTTGCAGCCCTCATGCTCACACACATATGGCTTCTCCCCCGTGTGCGACCGCAGGTGTGTCTTCAGGTTCTCCAGGCGAGAGTAAGCCTTGGAGCAGCCTTCAAACTGGAAGGAGGAGGACTGGTCAGAAAGAACACTCCACACGCAACTCAGGCAGCTGGACTCAGGGGCTCCCCTCCACCCCTCCATCCGTTCCTTGCTCTCTCCTGTGGCACTCAGTCCCACTGTGCACCCCAAAGAACGCATGATGGTGGTAATGACAGTTACTCTCTCCTCTAGGAACACTGGAAAGGCTGAAAGCGTAAGGCAAAACTCAGATATATCAAAGACCTGGACAGACGAGCTTTACTGTGAAATACATGAGCTCACATGTATGTGTGGCATTTATATAAACAAAAGCACACATTTATAAGCTGTCCAAATCGTCACCTCCTATAATCCTGTCAGCAGTATGTGAAGGCTCTGATTCTCCACAGCCTAGCTCTTAACTGTCTTCTGTTTCGTTATGGGTGCTTGGTCTGTACTTATATCTGCACACCACACGTGGCCCTGGTGTCCAAAGCACCAAGAGGGTGATGGATCCTCTGGACCTGGACTTAAAGCTTGCCGTGAGCCACCATGTTGATGCTGGGAACTGAACCTGGGTCCCTTGAAGAGCCGCGACTGCTCTGAAATGCTGAGCTATCTCTCCAGTTCCTGCTTTATTTTGTTTTGTTTTTGAGACAGATTCTCATACAGCCCAGGCTGGCCTCAAACTCACTGTGTAGCCAAGGATGGCCTTGACCTTCTGATCTTCCTGCCTCCATCTCCTAAGTGTTGCAGTTAAAAGCACACACCATTACACTCGGGGTATGTGCTACGTGCAAGCATGCACCATCACACTCAGTGTATGTGCTACTGGGGACGGAAGCCAGGGCCTCGTGCAAGCATGCACCATCACACTCAGGGTATGTGCTACTGGGGATTGAAGCCAGGGCCTCGTGCATGCTAGGCAAGTACTCTATCAGCTGAGCTATTTTTCCCATTATCCCTGGCAAACTCTTAGAAGAAAACAAAGTAGGAGGGATTAGTTAAATCACTATGACCACAGGCTAGGTAGCCATTTCTAAGACACAACAGCTAAAAATTGGATTTTACTAAAGTAAGCTTTTGTGCTTCAAAGGATATGATCCAGAAAATGAAGACAACACAGAGAATTGGAAAAATATTTGCAAACTATGTCTGATAATGACCTAAAACTTAGCTACAAAAGAATTCTTGTAACCAAGCAGCAAAATGACAAGTACTGTTTCCCAAAGATGTACAAATCTGTACATCGAGATGGCTCGATGGACTCAGGTGCTTGCTGCCAACCCTGACGCCAGGATCACCGTTCCTGGGAACTACACGGTGGAAGGGACAAAACAGATTCTGGCAAGCTGTTCTCTGACTTCTAGGCATATCTCACCCCCGCCCCCACTACATAAATAAATGTTATTAAAATGTTTTAAATGTGCAAACAGCCAGTTTGGTATCATCTGTTATCGGAAACACTAGCTGAAGCCGTAGGAGGAGCTGGGGTCAGGGCCCGCTTGCGGCTGGGCCCCAGCGGCTCTGCAGTGGGAGGAGGCTCACCGTGCACTTGTGCGGCTTCTCACCCGTGTGCCTGCGCATGTGGACAACCAGCATGTACTGGGCCTTGAAGGGCTTCTGCTCTCTCGTGCAGGCCTGCCAGCGGCACACGAACTCCTTCTTTTCCCCATGAATGTGCTCGTTGTTGATATGCTGTACGGAGGTGAGACAAGGGGTGGTGGTGAGTTCAAGAGTCACCTCCCTGGGCCCCCCTGAGAGTGGTGCTCACTCTCTACTCAGCTGGGCCCATCCTGTGTGCACAAACGCCTCCTGCCCTCAGTGGACCATCATCCCATCCCAAAGCCTCTACCTAGGACATACAGACGCCTCAGTAAGGATCACTACATGTATGTGGCACACTCGTGTGTGTGTGTGTGTGTGTGTGTGTGTGTGTGTGTAGGCTCTGTCTGTCTGCCCCGAACCCTGCCTCTATGCCTTTGATCTATGTCCTATCTTCCATGAGGTAAACAGGTCTACTCCACCGAGGGCATGGAGCCAAGTGACCACAGACTGGACTCTCTGAAACTGTGAGCCAAAGACGCTCCTCCCTCGCATAAACTGGCTCTGTCAGGCAGTTGGCTGCAACAACTCCAAGGTAAGTAATTCACCACTCATTCCCCTGACTTCCCGAAGTCACAGAAGAATACAAGGAAATAAAAAGAACATGGCGGGGAGAGGAGGCTGGAAGAAGCCTCTCACGGTCTAATCCTTGGAATTCCAGCACCATTAGCGTTTGCTGTGAAGGTTGTTGATGGGGAGATACTACTTTCAAATTAAATGTTAAAATAGTGACCAACTGCAGTTAACCGTGAGCATAGATGGCCTTGAATATGGCCTTGTTCTTCTCCTAGGTATATTCTGGAAACATCAGTGAGTCTGAAAATACATCACTTCCTATGCAGAGCTGTCAATCAGGGAGGTGGTCTGTCAGCTGGAAGTCTGTCTGTGAACAACAGGAGCAGGATCCACCCACGAGCTCACTGAGGTCACACAGCTGCCACGAGAGTTCATGCCAATTGACAGCGTGGCAGATCTAGAATCACCTGAGAAACAGGCCCCTAGGTGGGCCGGAATGACACCATGTGACTCTATGGAGACAGGAAGACACGCTCACTGGTTAGGCGGTCCCTGAAATGGGGTCCTGGACTGGATAAACGGTGCAAGGGCAGGGAGCAGCAGCTGCCTTCCTTATGGTGAACGCGGTGAATGCGGTGGATGATGTGGTGAATGCGGTGAATGCGGTGGATGATGTGGTGAACGCGGTGAATGCGGTGGATGATGTGGTGAATGCGGTGAATGCGGTGGATGATGTGGTGAACGCGGTGAATGCGGTGGATGATGTGGTGAACGCGGCGAATGCGGTGGATGATGTGGTGAACGCGGTGAATGCGGTTGATGATGTGGTGAATGCGGTGAATGCGGTGGATGATGTGGTGAACGCGGTGAATGCGGTTGATGATGTGGTGAATACGGCGAATGCGGTGGATGCACTTTGACCACCTAGACTTCCCCACCAGGATGGACAGCACCCTGGACTGCTGGAGAAAACAAACCTTTCTCTCACGTTGCGTTTGCCTGGGTATTGTATCACAGCAGCAGAACGCAGTCCTTTGAGAAAGCCTAAACTGTAGCAAGGCTATCTTAAGGACACTTAGGTGTGGCTCTCCCCAGAGAAGCCCACACCCATATGTGGGCATGTCTTCATCCTTCCCCTTACCCCCTCTCTTCCTATTAACCCCCATGCTAAACTCCTAACAAACTGCAATTCGGAGGCTGGTGAGAAAGCTCCATGGGTCTCTGTCTGCTTCCAAAACCAACAAACCAGAGTTTGCTTCCCAGGACCCACATGGTAGAAGGAGAAAACCGACTCTCGCAAGTTGTCCTCTGACCCCCACAAGCGTGCGGTGGCACATGCACAAGCATAGACTAAATAAACGAATGTGTTTTAAAACAAATAAACTCCATCTCTGCTGTTTACTGACTTAGCCTGAGAGTCTTGGTTGTGATGAAGTCATGAATCTTCGGTCTGAGAGGAAGTTTCTAAAGTGAACTCCTTGGGTTGCTGCAGTCAGCAGCAAGGGCTGTGTCTCCCACCCCCACTCATCATTGAGACCCTTCCCATTGCCCATTCCATCCAGTGTGTAGAGGTCACTGTGCGACCCCTTCAGATAATCCCCAGCTGGTACACCTCTTTGTTCCATCTGTGTTTCCCAATTAGTTATCAAGGGCTAGTTCCTGGGGAGGGAGCTCAATGGTAGGATGCTTGTTCAGCCCGTGTGAGACCCTGGGCCCAAATCTCACCCTAAATACTTCTGTGTTTGTGTGTGTGTGTGTGTGTGTGTGTCCTTACGTGTGCAGGTGTGCATGGAGGCAGAGGCCAGCACAGCCTGTCTCCCCTGAGGTTTTTGAGACAGGGTCTCTCACTGAACCTGGGTTTACTAATTCAGCAAGGCCAGCTGGTCAGTGAGCTTCAGGGGTCCTTGTCCCTCCATCTCCCCAGTGCCGGAACTATAGACCAAGCACCAGCACACTTGGCCTTTTATGTGGGTGCTGGGGATCAGAACACAGGGTTTGAGGTTTGCGTGACAAGTACTTGTTCAACTGAACCATCTCGCTGGCTCCTTCCCTGATGGAGCTAACTGATGAGTGAAGGCTGCCCGCATACCCCAGGCGAGGCTCAGGACCTGGCCCATGGGGACATGGTGAGAGGGAGGCTACAACTAGCTCCTGACCCTCAGCTGTGGGCTCAAGGCCTGGTGCCAGGCTGACCCTGGGGCTAAACAGCTTAGATGAGCGAGGCAGGTCAGCC
This sequence comes from Arvicola amphibius, assembly GCF_903992535.2. Lineage (NCBI taxonomy): Eukaryota > Metazoa > Chordata > Mammalia > Rodentia > Cricetidae > Arvicola > Arvicola amphibius. The sequence continues at coordinate 101,307,145 of NC_052058.2, read as the reverse complement.
AAGGACGCAGCAATGCCACTGCCTGACTTCTTCGTATTTTACAAGGTACTCCGAGGAAATGTAAACTCACGCTGTAGTCTCTCCCAGACAAAGACATTTACAACCCACACAGCTGTCCAGGAACCAAGTGGCAGCACCTTGTCCTAGAAGATGAAAAGCCACTGGCCCTGTGCCCCGTGCAGCATGCCCGACTGTCAAGCATAGATAACACAACCTTGGGAGTAAGTAAAATAGCAGCCCTTTGAACTTCTAGAAAACCCTGCTCCTCCAGCTCCCATTTCCATTCATAAAGCCTTTCAAATGAGAAAAATGCTTCCTGACTACGCCTTTCATTTTTTTCTTATTGGTTTACTTAGCGAGAAATTGTTAATAATGGACGGGGCTCTGGCTTGCCATCCGTCTTCCCAGAGCACAGAGAGGCAGCACCAGGCAAAGCAGATCCTCTCTGGAGAGCAGAGAGCTCTTTCCAGGACCAGGTAGACACGATTCCCTCGGGCCACAGAGATAGCTCTGTCATAGCCCTTCCGGGTCAAGGCAGGACTCTAGCTGAGGAATTCTGTCTGCTGGGTTTTCCCCTGGGTATCTAAGGCAGAGACTCTCATTGGCCTGGAACTCGGGAGGAAGGCTAGGTTGGTTGGCCTGAGATCTCCAGGCATGCATCTCTCTTGGCCTTCTCATTGCTAAGGAGTAAAAGCATCTGACACCATGCCCAGTCCTTTTTAAAAGGGAACTAAAACCAGGCCTTCCAAGCACTCCGCCAATGAGCTGTCTACCTTTTTATATTGTCACCTCTGGACTTTAGCTTGAGCCCAGTTCCAGCCCAAGCACTGTCCATTCTTTAGCCTAAGGGCTTGAACATGCAACACACAGCTTGGATAATCACCTCTCCCCTGGTTTACTGCAGAGAGGTCAACAACATAGATTCAAGTTCTAGAAGGAACTTCCTGGGCATGTGGACTGCAGCTCAGAGCACTCAGTCTTGCTACCCCGCACCCGAGCTGGGGAAGGCTCTCTTCAGTATTTCATGCATGTGTTTGGGGTGAGGTGAGGAGGCCCCAAGGCACCCGGTCATGATACCACCCACGTGCAAAGGATGGGGATTCCCCTTTGCAGCACAGGCCGTGAAAGGCTCCAGATAATGCATCCCTCCGCAGGAGCTGAGGTCAGAGGCTTACATGCACCAGCTGCTCCTGGGTGTCATACTCCTTGGTGCAGTCTGCCCAGTGGCAGTTGGTCTCGTAGATGACCACCTCGGCCTCCTGTTTGCAGTCATCCCTGTCCAGGTCTTCCTTGAGATCGGCCAGCTGCTCCTGGGAGAAGAGAAGACCACATCCACATGAGCCATGCCTGGGTATCCAGTCCTGAGGGCAGCATGAGATTAACCTCAGAGGGTCATACTAAGGGCTCTGCGCTGGCACATGTGTGGACACACATTTATATACAATATATGTACTCACGTTATACACATGCACATATACAATGCATACACACATGTGGACACACATGACATATACATACAGAGTCACACTCATTCCCGTTTTCCTCAGCTCAACCTTAGGAAACCATGGTCGCAGGCGACAGTCCTGGGCCCTTCCTGTTCTGTCATGAAGCTGTTTTGACCAGGGCATCCTCCCCTCCTGATCTGTATGTAAGTAGGAGAAAGGAAGCTCTATAGCCGCTGGAGCGGGAAACCTTGTTAAGTGTGTGGGGGTCCTGCCGGGACAAACGTGAAACCTCAAGTCCTCGGCCTTCCAAATCACTTTTTCATACTGTTTCCTCTTCCTCAAGTGTATGTGGGCACTCAGCTGCCATCAGCACGGGGCCACTGTTTGTCAGATTCACTGCAGAGAGGATGCAGACTCCACAGACCGTGTTGTCAGGCGTGTTTCCCTGCAACAGCTCACAGCCAGGGAAACGGAGGTGATGTAGGTGTGTCTTCTATCTATCTGATGATTTCATTGGTTAATTAATAAAGAAACTGCTTGGCCTGAAAGGTTAGAACATAGGTGGGTGGAGTAGACAGAACAGAATGCTGGGAAGGAGGAGAGTGAGGCAGATGCCTCAAGCAGTCGCCATGACTCTCCTTTCCAAGATGGATGCAGGCTAGAATCTTCCCGGTAAGCCACCCCTCATGGTGCTACACAGATTACTAAAACTGGGTTAATTAAGATGTGAGAATTAGACAATAAGAGGCTGGAACTAATGGGCCAGGCAGTGTTTAAATGAGTACAGTTTGTGTGTTGTTATTTCAGGTTTTAAGCCAGCCGTGCGGGAGCCAGGCAGGACGAAAAGCAGGCCTGCCCCCAGCTCATCACTACACGGAGGCTCAGGGAGATCAACTCTCCTCTCCACAGCAAATCCTGGTGTGTAGTAGCCTACACCTGGACCTGTGACTCCTTCTGGTCAGCTTTAACTGTCAATCTGACACAGCCTGAGTCGCCTGAGGAGGGACCTCAACTGAGGGAGTGCCTAGGTCAGATTTGTCAGGGATTCTCTTGTTAACTGATATAACAGGACCTGTGGGTGGCACCATAGCTAAGGCCCACGGTTCTCAGGTGCATAAGAAAGCTAGCTGAGCAGAAACTAGCAACAACACTCCGTAACTTCTGCCTCAGGTTCCTGCCCTGGCTTCCCTCGGTGACGGACCTGCCCTGGAAGTGTAGGCTAATGACTACTACTTTTCTCTCCTACTTGAGTTTGGTCAGAGTGTTTTATTGCAGTGATACCATGAAAATGGGACACTCTTTTGACCACATTAGCATTATGAGGCCATTTCAAAGAAAAAGCCTTGGATCACAGGGGACTTCCCTGGAATGGTGGCCAAGGATAGGTGCAGGCGCCCCAGGCTGGCAGCAAGGTCCAGGGAGGGCTTGTGAAATCTGCTGAGGACCATCCAGTGTTCAACGCATCTGCCAAGCACTCTGGGAGCCAAACCAAGGCCAGGGGCAGTTATAAAGGTTTGCTTTACTGTTCAATTTATTTTTAAAAACAGCAGGAATGTATCCCTGTATTTCTGAAAGAGCTTCTGGGGCGTGGAGGAAGCTCAAGGGCATTTGCCTAACACACAAGACCCCAGTTTAATTCCCTGTACTGCAAAACAAAGAAAACAAACTAATGAAGAGCCTCCAGGGAGACAAGAAACTGCTGGCTAACAGGGACAAGTTCTTGCCAGGTTCAGAACTCTAGTGCCCACTGGCACGGGTCACTTAGGGACACTGAGCTCATCTCAGAAGTTCAGGATTTCCCATGGTGGGCCACAGACACAGGCCTTCTCTGATTTTGCATTGGGGCCACACTTCTTCCACAAGGGCTCCCTGATTCACCATCAGGGACCCTCCCAACAAATGCCCTTGCTCTGCAGAGGACAAAGCTGCCACACGTTGACAAAGCAAGCTCACTAGCTGCACAGAGGTCAGAAACACCTCCCTTCCGGGTGGGTATTCAGCAGCCAGGGGCTGTCAAGCTGAGCCTGTGCAGGAGGTAAGAAGGTCTCCTGAGGCAGCGCACAGAACGTCTGGGAGCATCTTCACTACTCATATACACTCTGCTCAGTTTAGACTGTCCTAAGGGGACCGGGGACCAGCAGGCCCAGTGGTGGGCTGCTCCGAGATCCAGTCTACAATTTAAGTAAGGGCTTAAACAGAGAATAAAGTTACTTCTCTGTCTTTTCTGCCAAAGGGAGGCAAGGCCTTGCAATAAACCACACATGGAGGAATGAAGCCTGTCTCCTTGTGAGGAAGAGCCCTCTGCAGTGACTTGAATGGCCTCTTCCTGTGCCCCCATCTCTAAATTTATTTGAGATAGGGCTTCGTACAGCTCAAGGCTTGCATTACTGTGCTTCCAAGGCTGGCCTTAAATTCCCAGTCCTCCTGCCTCCACCTCCAGAGCGCTGGGATCCCAGGAAGTTACCACCATGCTCAGTGTGCTTTTTCCGGTTTCTTTCTCTGCATGCTATTGGTGTATAGGAAGGCCACAGATTTCTGCGTGTTCATTTTGTATCCTGCTACTCTGCAGCAAGTGTTTATCAATTCTGAGAGTTTCCAGGGGAGTCTTCAGGGCCTCATGCATGTATAGAGTCATGTCATCTGCAACTGAGGATGCACTGGCTCTTCCCTTCCTATTTGTATCCCATTTCCGTCCCCCTCCCTCTCCTATTGTGCTACCTGAAACTCGAAGTACTACGTTGACAAGAGTAGGGAAAGTAGACACCCTTGTCTTCCCAAGTTTAGCTTCCCCCAACTTAGTATCATGTTGATGGATGCAACAAAATAATCACAGTAAGGAAATTAATTAATCAATCTCAGAGGGACAAATACTACATTCTTTCTCTTGCTTGTGAGTCCTTGCCTGTAGAGATACACAAAATTTTATCTGTACAGAGGGCATGGAGCATAAACAAAGCTGTCAGCAGAACAAGAGGGTGCTAGTGAGAATAGGGAGAATATGCACTTATATGAAATTGGCCTTATGTAACTTTGTATAAAATAATTGTGTGTGCATGTGTGTGTGTCTGCATGCCCAGAGAGACACTGAGTACAGTCCTTATTCCTATCTGTGTAGACTCTGGTTAAGGGTCTCATCATCATGAACTGGAGTTTGTGTGTGTGTGTGTGTGTGTGTGTGTGTGCGTGCGTGCGTGTGTGCACACACACATGTGCACATCTGTTCAGGTATGCTGTTGTGCATGAACTGAAGGCCAGAGGACAGACTTACTGGTCATAACTCAGTCACTGCCCGCCTTGTCTTACTGAGACAGGGTCTTCCTGAACTCAGAGCTTGCTGATGCAGCTACTGTCTGACCAGCAAGCCCCAGGGATCCACCTGTCTCTGCCTCCTCAGCACTGAGATTGATTACAGGTACATGTCACCATGTCCAGATTTTAACATGGATGCTGGGGATTCAAATTTAGGTTCTCATGCTAGTGTGGCAAGCACTTGACTGACAGGATCATCTTCCCAGTCACGCGCAAAACAGGTTTTGCTTGTTTGTTTGTTTGTTTGTTTGTTTTGGGCTTTTTGTTTGTTTGCTTGTTTGTTTGTTTTGGGCTTTTTGTTTGTTTGTTTGTTTTTAAGGGCTCTGGGTGCAGGGCAGGAAAAAGACCTCTGGGTGGCCTTCCTAGAGTGTAGGGCAGTAATGAGGACCCACCCACAGATGTGGAGTGAGACTCCAAGGTGCTAGGCAAGCACCCATTCCTGGTCCCCTCCCTGTCCTCAACATTCCTGCATGTTTATCTTCCCTGAATGTGTGCTGTCCTCATCAATTTCTGCACACACCCCCTCCCCATGACGGCCCGGCCTCGTGGAAACTATGCATCATGTTCAGACTGGCGCTCGTGTCAGTGAAGGGAGAGGAATTTGTCACCAACCCCTCTGTTTGCCTGACAATAAGAGGACCCGATATTTCATGAAAATTAAGTGCCTGGAGCATGCCTGATAGTTTACAGGCCCGATAAAGGATGGGCCAGCAGACCCTGGGAGCCAGGGACTGGAGGCTCCAAGCATTCTTGGTGACTGGGAACACTGTTGACAGAGAGTAGGCCACTGTGGGGTTTGGAGCTGAGGCTTAGGGTCACATGGCGGACTCCTGCTCCAAGAGCAGCAATGGCCTGCGTGTCTTCCTAGGGAACACAGCAAGCAGCAAGGTTTCCGAAGGGCTCTGCACAGAGCCGGGCCCCACTCATGCTGGCCCCAGGCCACAGCTGTTCCATCCGTACTCTCCTTCCTCCTACCCGACGTGACCCAGCAGTTGGCATCCAGGTGTCTGCGAGTCCCCTTACCCGGGAGCACCGGTAGTAGAGGATGTACAGCAGGGGGCTCCAGGAGAGGGGGCAGCCTTAAGGACCAGAGCCACGCAGGGGACTTGAGCAGCTCAGGCCCTTGGCCGAGGTGGTGAGTATGTGGGGATAATTGTAGCCTTTAGCAAGGCGGAAGGGAAGGAGATGTGCGTGTTCATTCATAAATTTGGCCATAAATTTAGCACATGTAGAACATTCATTCATTCATTCATTCACTCATTCATTCATTTACTCATTTATATTTGATAAAAATGATATATGTGCAGAGAGCTGAGGCAGGAGGGTCATGGCTCTATGAGCTTACCTACACTCTGACTTTCTAAGTTCTACAGATGGCCATCCATCCACTTGCCCATCCATCCACCCACCAACCCATCCATCCATCCATCCATCCATCCATCCATCCATCCATCCACCCACCAACCCATCCATCCATCCATCCATCCACCCACCCACCAATCCATCCATCCATCCATCCATCCATCCATCCATCCATCCATCCATCCATCCACTCACCCATCTATCCATCATTCATCCACCCACTCACCCACCCACCTTTCTGCTCCTCCCCCTTCTCCCATCCATTCACCACTAGTGTCCAACATCAGGCAAAACAGGAGACCTGACCTGGTCCCAGCCCAAGGACAGTGGCAGTGGGCAGCAGGCTACCTGTGTCAGTCCTAGTGGGGAGGCTGGCCGCAGGCCTTCTGCCTCAGTCTTGACTTTGCTGCGCTTATGAACGGTGATGGGATTCACGGTGCTACTCACAGCCGACTCGCTGCTCTGCTTGCTCTGAGGGAGGAGGCAGAGGACAGAGTGTCATGTAGTCACAAGGCAGAGGAACCCAAATTCTATCAGAGCTGTGGCTCTAGAGTTTGCCCATAACATAGATCATCTAGGATAACCCTGTATTTGTATGTGTACACATATGTGTGTTGTACATGCTATGTGTGGGTTCACACAATGTATATCTGTGTTCATGAGCATGCACGTATGTGGACATCAGAGGTTATTTTCACGTGTGTCCCTTAGTCCCAACCCACATTGTCTTTTTGAAGGTCTCTCACTGGGACCCGGGACTCCCCAATTAGGCTAGGTTGTCTGGCCAGTTAGCTCCAGAGACCACCTCCCCAGAACTAGCATTACAAGCGTGCATCACCGTGCCTGGCTTTTTATTTTTAAATTTATTTTTTTATTTTTCAAGACAGGGTTTCCCTGTGTAGCCCTGGCTTCCCTGGAACTCACTTTGTAGACTAGGCTGGCTTTGAACTCAGAGATCCACCTGGCTCTGACTCCTGAGTGCTGGGATTAAAGGCGTGCGCCATCACTGCTGGTCAATGCCTGGCTTTTTAAATGTGTGATCATGCTTGCAAAGCAAACTCTTTACCCACTGACGTATCTCATTAGTTTCCCTACCCTTCTGTATTTTGAAGCATCAGAAACAGTCTCTCAGACTGGTCTTCCAACCAGGGCCATCTGAAGCAAGGAGCCCAGACACCTTGTTTGACACGAGGCATGTATGTCCTTATGTAGCACAGAACCCTGTACATTGAAGGGTTTCTTCAGACCTTCAAGCTTATTGGACAGAGGACAGATTGAGGGACTGGGAGCTTACCCTGGGTTCAGGCCAGGGTTTCTTGCCCAGTTTAAGGCTCTCCCCATCATGTGGCTTCTGTCCTCAAAGCAACCGACCAGTCAGGCTAAAGTGCAGAGATCTCCACCAGCTCCTAGCATGTGGAGCTCCTGGCCCACCTCCGGTCCTCACACCCACCTACCTGGCTGGCATCATTCAGACAATTGCTGCTATTGCTGCTGAGCTGGGTAGGCATGGTGTTGATGGAGGTGAGCGCCATGGACTGCTGGGTCAGGAAGGTGGGTGAAGGCTGAATCAGGGGTGGCGTATGTCCAAAGGCTGAGCCCAGGCCCCGCTGCTGGCTCAGGATCTGCTGGTAGGCCACAGGGTTGATGGGGTGGGGGAAGGTGAAGGCTGGGCTGCAATGGAGAACAGAGGAGGACCGGGGACCATGTGGGTGCACTGCCAAACCAACACATCTGGGCAGAGAGGACCAAACCTGAGGCTCAAGATCGCACAATGTTAATCAAACCACGGCCATGGATTGCCCTTACTCAGCCTTGCCCACACTAGCTCCTTGATTGCAACCTTGACCCCACGCGGGCTGGCTCCCTGCAGGTTCCAGGTTCTATCCCAGCCCCTCACCTGGCTGTTTCTGTGCTGACACCTGAAATGCATCCCTGAAGCACTGCTGCCTGTTGGAACCTCACTTGGCCTCGAGCCACTGCGCTCTCTCGTTGGTACTGAGCCCTGCAGCTCACTCCATCCCCTACCTCCTTGAGCTTCTGCTGCACTTACAAGTTGTCATACACTTGCCCATGAGCCACTTTTTCCTGGCAAGAGATGAGAGATGCTGGTGGCTTCTGAGGCTATGCCTCCAGAGACATATGGTTTCCTCCTTGCTCCCTGCAGCATCTCTGCAGTGTGAGCTGCTGCTATGAGGAGCCCCCCTGCAGAGGATCCTGTCCACAGAACCGAGGACATGTTCCTGGACACAGAGGTCCAGGACATCCCATAATCTACAAAGGGGCAAAGATGCCTCAGCGTCTTAAAGGGAACTCAGAACTATGCCAGCCTCAAATTCATTTCATTCTCTCTCTCTCTCTCTCTCCCTCTCTCTCTCTCTGATTTTTTTTAATTATTTATATGTCTGTGGATATGTATGTGTAGGTAACCACACAGGCCAGAAGTGGGCATTGGATCCCCTGGAGCTAAAGTTACCAGTGCTTGTGAGTTGCTCAATATGGGTTCTGGGAACCAAATCCAGGTCCTCTGGAAGAGTAGCAAATGCTCTTAACAGCTGAGTTATCTCTCCAGCCCCATAAGCCGCAAATTCTTGCTCCTTGGTATGGGCTTAGCATTTAAAATGCTCAGTATGAGAACAACTTTTTCTGCAGCAGATATTGTAGACAACTGTAAGTGCCTGTATCCAGGCCTCTAACAAGTGGGGGGTGGGCGGGACAGTGGGGGCTGGGATAGTGGGGGACCAGGACAGTGGGGTGCCAGGACAGTGGGATGAGGACAGCGGGGTGCCAGGACAGGAGGTTGCCAGGACAGTGGGGGTGCAGGAAAGTGTGAGGCCAGGGCAGTGGGGTGCCAGGACAGCGAGGGGAGGGGACAGGTCAGTGGGGATACCAGGACAGTGGGGGGCCAGGACAGGAATCACGCTTCAGTCATGCTGGTTAGATCTGAGTCCCTGGGAAGTCTAGTGTCACATGCAGTGGAAAGGGGAGAACTTTGGATGGTCCTACAGCGAGACTATTACCAGCCCTGAGATGTGCTTAGGGAAAGGACTGCATCAGCGTCACACCTGGTGTGGCCTTTCTTGCTAGTCAACAATGAGATCTCTGCCACATTAGCGAAACACGAGAAAAGCCACTTCAGTAACAACTGTGTTTCTGTGTGTGTACAGATGTATACGTATTTTTGAGCATTTGCACATGCAGGGAAGGAACATGCCAAAGTATACATAGGGAACTCAGAGGCAGCTTTGGGCATCAGTCCTCTCCTTGCAGCGTGTTTGCGACAGGGACTCTGCTACTTCTCCACGGCACGCTACAGGCGGGCCAGGCATGAGCTTCCAGGGCTTTCCTGTCTCTCCATCTCCCCACAGGAGCACTGACTATGGGTACTTACATTATACGCCTGGCTTTTGACATGCATTCTGAGGATTCCAACATCACTTACACTCTGTAGTTACTGGTTCTGCCTGCTATGCCATCTCCCCAGCTCCTAAGGAGACCACTTTTGATCTTGGCTACCTCTGGTGCCTTGATGGAATCCCTGACGACAGGTTCACTATGTAAGGATGCACTCCAGGGTTGGCGTGAGCTCTCTGCATTTCTATTGAGTTGATGCTTACAATGAGGATCTTACGTAGCCCAGGCTGTCCTCAAACTCACTATGTAGCCAATGGCTCTTAACTTCTGACCCTCCTGCCTCTAAGTCCTGAGGGCTGGGATCACTGGTATGTGTCAGCATGCCTGGTTTTATACAGTGCTGGGGATGGAACCCAGGGTTTTGTGCATGCCAGTAAAGGACTCTAACAAAGCCAGATCCCCAGCTTCACTATTGCTTCCGAATTATCAGCACAGTTGTTAGTGTCTGGAGACACTAGCATTAAGCTCAGTCTTTCTCCAGGGTAAGGCCTGAAAGGCCAGACCCTGCCACGAGGCCCCAGCCCAGCTCCCAGTTCTTATCCCCACCCGCGGCTGGGCCTCACCTGAGGGCCCCGGCAGACAGATGTCCATAGGAGCCGCTGGCTGCTGAGCTGCTCCTGGAGTTGTTGATGTAAGCGACCAGCGAGTTGGGAGAGGTCCGGATCATGCGCTGCAGGTCCAGGCTGGCATCTGAGAGTGGGGAGATGGAGAGCGCCCGCTTGCGGCTGAGGCGGGGGGTCACACGTGGGCTAGAGAATCGCGAGGCTGTGACAGACAACAAAAGCCGTGTTAGCGCCACCAATTCATCGGCCCACATCGCGAAGGTCCAGGATCTCTCCATAGGGTGGTGTTGCGGTGATGCTCATTTTCAACACGGAAGAGACCCTCCTGGGGAGGAGAGTGAACAGGGTTTGAGTCACAGGGTCACGGGCTTTGCTGCAGCTGGTATCACACCAGAATACCCTGCACCCTGGAGGAACCTTGCCAAGCAGAGGCTGGAGGGGTGCTTCACAGTCTCAGTGTGGTGCTTGACTTCTGGCTGGCTCCTCAAGACCTCCTGGAAAGGATGCTGTGAGAGACCACGGAGGCAGAGGAGGAGCAACAGGAAGAGGCCTCGTGGTACACAGATGTGCTCATACTTGGGAACCCCCAGCTCTAGGTCACCTGAGCTTCAGGAATGTGTGGTTTTGAATGTTTATACCTCCTGAGAATGCACACATATACCCCTGTATGTAGGTACATACACCAGCCATGCTTGGACACTCCTGAATGTGTGTATACTAACACATACTACACATGTACACACACACACACACACACACACACACACACACACACACGACTCCTCGCACTCCAGGCCCCAGTCTGCTCTTCCTCCTTCCCCATTACCCCCTATTCTGGACAACAGTGACCTAGAAATCATCTGACATCACTGGATGGCCCTAGTCACTAAAGTTTCTTCACTGTCCCACAATGGGGTCTTATGGTAGTGGCAGCCTTCAGGACTGCCCTCAGATAAGAATTAGGTGATGGGTGGCCTAGCCCATCACAAAACAAGGTCAATGCCGGGGTATGTCTTCATCTTCCCAGATACCTGCGAGGATCAATGGCTTCCATGCCTTGCCAATCTCCATCGGGGACTCTGGGCCTTCATATGCCTCAGCTGGAGATGCCACCTGCAAGCAGCCCTGGTACTGCCCAAATGCTGTGCAGGACATCACAGAACCTTCCCCAGCCTTCTCTAATGAGGGCAAGATGGTGTGTTGTAATGCTGCTGTGAAGCCATGCAGAACTCCAAGGATGGCACCTGTTGCCCTGTCCACATGTCTGGGTGAAATGGCTAATTCCCAGGACTCCTTCAAGGTGCGAGCAGGTCTGTGTGGATGGCCAGGGTGGGCCAACAGTTTACGGGAAAGGGAAGAGCCAAAGTCTTGAAAAGATGACCAAGCCTGTGGTAGTGACCTACAAGGCTCCTCCCCCTGCCCCCCACAGGCGTCCATCCGGGCATTCTCTGAGCGCCTTGTTTCCTCGCTTTGATAACCCTTACCTCAAAGCTAGAGGCAAAAGGAGGTCCCCTCTTGGGCTCTTCATTGTGAACTAAGTGGAAAATGGGCACAAGATGGGGCACAAAGGGCCTAACATCCACTAAAGGAGACTCATACAAGTCTTTGGCATATATGTTCTTTCAGTATGTGTGCATATCTGTGTGTTTGTATGCACGCATGTGCATGTTGTAGAGGCCAGAAGAAATTCTCAGGTGTTGCTCCTCAGGAACTGTCCATCTTCTTTAGTCTTTTATGGTCTTTTATGGGCCTAGAACTCACAGAGTAACTAGGCTAGGTGGCCACCAAATCCCAGGGACCAGCCTCTCCCTCCTGGGAGGATGTGCCAGCACACCCCTTTCCACAAGAGTCCCAGGGAACGGAACTCAGGGCCCCGGCTTGCAAGGCAAGCACTTTCCTGACTGAGCTATCACCTCAGCCCATCGTCATATATTTTTCAAAAGGAGATTTCGCTGCTAACACTCTGACTCCCACCCTCTCGGGTGCCCCTAACAAGAGGAAGCAGGCCAAAACTGACAGTGGTATTCATCTCTGTTATCCCTGCCCTCGAGGGAAATGTGTTTATTAACGCGCCTCTTCCCTGGATAAATCACTAAATAGGAAGGAAAGCCTGGCACTCATTTCCTGAGCTTCTCCTGTGATTTATGTCTGGGGATTGCTGCACTCCCAGCAGCCATTCGTCTGTGGCTGGGCCTGTCCTAACACTGGCCATCGAGTGACCGGCCACTTGCCTGTTCTCCCTCAGAAGACGCCTGACCTGGCCAGTTCCTGTCTCTACCTATCTCTGTCTCACCTCCCCTCTCTTCCCCTCCTCGTCTCTCCCTCTTCTCTTGTCCCCTCCCCTCCCATCTCCTCTCTTTTCCTCCTTTCTGTATCCGGGCACATATGGGAGCATGTGTACACATACATGTGTGTGCAGGGAGACCTTGCCAACACTGATATTTTTTTGAGAGGGGTGCAGCCACCCCTCCCGTCTTCCACTGCTAGGGTTACAGGTATAGCCACCCCTCCCATCCCCCACTGCTGGGGTTACAGGTACAGCCACCCCTCCTGTCCCCCACTGCTGGGGTTACAGGTACAGCCACCCCTCCTGTCCCTCCACTGCTGGGGTTGCAGGTACAGCCCCTCCACACACACACACACACACACATGCACACACACACACACACACACACACACACACACACACACCATCCCGCTTTCCACATGGGTTCTGGGAATTTAAACTCACATCTTCATGCTTTCAAGGTCAAACCCTTTGCTGAATGAGCCAAATCTCCCCCCCCCCCTTATTTTTCTTTTTTGAGGCAGGGTCGGATGCAGCCCAGGGTGGCCTTGAACTCCTGGTTCTTCCACTTATGCCCCCCCCCCCGGGTGCTGAGTTTATAGGTGTAATCCACTATACTTGGCCCAGGTCTTTTCTGGGCTCACTCTTCAGCTGTGCTCTGAGGAATTTAGTCTAAGAACTCTACCCACACTTCGCTGACCCAATGGAGGAACCCCCAAGGTGAGGCCACAGAGCTGTGGACTTAGGTAGAGTCCAGTGTCCCTTACCTAAGTTATGTCACAAGGGCAGTTCCTTTGTATCCTGGTCAACTCAGGTTTATCAAATGGCCTCTCTGACCCAGCTCAATTCCAGCCCGGCTCAGCAGCCTGTGGGACGTGGAGTCTGCTCTACTCAGCCTCTGTCTCCCCTCTGTCTCAGGCTGAGTCTGGGCTCCCTGCTGGAATCAGTCAGTCCCCTGAGGCCCCAGCGATGTCTGTCTCTCTCCTATGAGATCAATGCCCTGGGTTTCTGAGCAGCCTGCATAAAGAATAAGCATCAGGATGGAGGTGACATCTGAGTCAAATTAGTGTCAATATGACAATAAAACACACAGCCGAGGAGTTAGGAGGCTGTGAGCAGACGGGACTTCAATCAGAACATTTCCTTCTTCCTGGAGTGATGGGGGAAGGCAGGCTCTGCCTGCTGCAGGGTGGCATGCAGTACCAACAGCCTAATGTGAGAAAGTTCCACGCTAGGGGCCAGTGATGGGCGGTGAACTCCATGCTCTCTGCAGAGCCCCCACAGGAATGGATTCGAGACTGTTCTGTTTGTTCCCTTCTCAGGGGCTCATCTCCTGGTCTTCCTGCTAAAATCAGGCACGAGAACAAGAAAGGACATGGAGGGAGGCAGGCCTGTGCCAGAGCCTCATTTCCCTGGCCCCGCCCTCATTGAGGCCCAGGGAGGAAGGTGGCACTGGTGTCTGGACCTGTCAGAGGCCTTGCTGTCTTTCTGACCCATGTGTGGGGCTCAAACAAAACCCTTGAGAAGCTATTGTAAGTTCTCAGACAGAGACATCCTCTTCAGCTTATGATAAAATTCACCCCACCCAGGAAAACATAGAAAGTTCTAGGGGTGGAGATGTAGCTCACTTGGTGGAGTACTTGTCTATCGCTAAAAAGCCCTGGGTTCCGTGCCCAGCACCACACAAATTGTTATGATGGTACAGGCCTGTAATTTTAGCACTTGGGAGGTAGAGGCAGGAGGTCCAGAGATCCAAGGTCATCCTCAGCTAGACAGTGAGTTCAAGGCCAGCCCTGATCTAAAAAAAGTTCCATTTTAAGGACCGTTTATTTAGCCCCCAAAGTTAAGACAGCTATGAATGCTAAGCATGCTGTTGTGCGCCGGGTACTGAACTAAGGTAAAGCCATGTTAGAGGTGTGGGAGAGCTGGAGGAGGAACTGAGGGCTGAGTGCCCACCAGCCTTCTGCCCAGATTGCCTCACAGTCTGGCAGATACTGCCTCCATGCCTCTGTTGGATACACAAGGCCTCTGGAATGTTCTCTTCTCTGCCGGGTGCCCCTGTCTCAAGACATGAAGACAAGGGCTGCTAGGAGGGGAGGCAGTGAGAGGACAGGTCAGGTCAGGTCAGGTCAGGACCGGCATTGGCGCGCTTACAAAAGACAGCCTGGCGACTGGCCAGCCAGACAGAGCTCGTTGGGGGCAGAACTTGATGTGGTATTTAGCATCATGCCTAGTGCATGCTTAGAACCTGACCTGGTGTGTGATGGTTAGTTTCATTGCTTTGTTTTGTGGACTTGACACAGTCTGGGAAGAAGAAACCTCAACGGAGAGATTGTCTCCAAAGCCTGGTTGGAGATGAGCCTGTGGCGGCATTTTCTTGATTGATCATTGATGTGGGAGAGTTCAGGTCACTCTGGGTGGTGCCACCCCTCGGCAGGTGGTCCTGGGTTGTCTAAAAAAGCAAACTAAACAAGCCAAGGGGAACAAGCCAGTGGGCAGTGTTCTTGTCTTCGGATTCCTGCCCTGGCTTCCTTCAGTGATCAGAGTGGCACCTGGATGTTGTAAGATGAAATGAACCCTTCAACAAGTTGGTTTTGATCAGTGCTTTATCATAGCAATAGAGAAACCTAGCCAGGATGCATGCCGAGTAAACAGGCGCTGAATGCGTGTGTATACCATTTCTTCTGTAAGAATATTGGGCACAAAGGAACTTAGTCAAAGAGGTGTAAGTTTTCCATGGCCGAAGCATCCTGTGGGGGTGGCATGCAGAAAATACAGGAGTTGGCAGAGTCTGCCCTGGCTCACATCACATGGTCCACTTGAGAGGAGGAGGAGGATGGGGTGGATGAGGCTGGGCTTATTTAGCATCTCCCAGAGACACAGCAGATTGGTACCTAAGTGGAAGTGGTCCGTATAGTATAAAAATCTGAAGCAATGATTGAAGCTCTGCCTCCCACTGCTTTGGAAAGGGCTGGGATAGATCCGAGATGATGCGTCAGTTCGAGGTGCCTGTTGCCAAGTCTGATGACCAGAGTTTCACCCCCCAGTCCCACATGATGTGAAGAGAGCACCGTGGTGGCAAGCATGCTCACACACACATACCAATCAGACAATGGACTCTAAAAAGCTGCAACTTCCCCAGCAGGCTCAGGCTCACACTGGGAGAAGGAAGTGGCTGCAGTCTAGTACCAGTCTGAGGGGGAGTCTGTCTCCCAGAGAGAGTTCACACAGTTCTGACAACCTGTAAGAACACCTTGCAGGGAAGATTTAATGGCTAGACCACACCTTGACCAGGACTGCTGAGTCGTATATACCTATTGCCCTCCATTGAAACCTAAACTTCATATTTAAACCTTGAAGACTGGTGTGTGTGTGTGTGTGTGTGTGTGTGAGAGAGAGAGAGAGAGAGAGAGACAGACAGAGAGAGAGAGAGAGACAGAGAGAGAGAGAGAGAGAGAGAGAGAGAGAGAGAGAGAGAGAGAGAGAGAGAGAGAAAGAGAGTGTGTGTGTGTGTTCGTGTTCACTGGACCTCTCTGTCCCTCTTCCCAATGTAGTCACAGTGAACAGAGCTCCTCTCTCTGCTTTCCACGATTCCTGTCTGTTTAACTGGCCTATGGAGGGTGGACTGCTGAGTCTGGCTTGTTATTGCTGCCGGGGCCCAGGTTCTGACCCTGATAACTCTGGTAAGTGCAGTGCTTTCGGGAGAGGAGAGAAGCCACACCTAACACACTGGGGGACAAGATGGTTGGGAAGATGATGAGGACACGACGTCCAGAGTGGCCCAGGCCTGGCTGGGGTGATGACAGCTAAGGTATGGAGTCCTGGGGATCAGGGTGGCTTTGGAAGAGGTAAAGGGATTCTGGAGGCAGAGGTCACAGCACCACCTGAGCACCCAGTGCACACCAGCCAGCAGACCACACCCCCTTCATCTACAATGACTGCATTCTGCTTCAGTCGGGCTCGTCCACTTGGCATATAAACACTGTGTCCCATTAGCTTTTATATCCAGGTCTAGCGATCCCAAAGAAGGTAGGGACAGCAGAGGTTGACCTGGGTCCTCTTTGCTATCTCCTACAAGGTCCTGGTTCCCCTTTGCTTCCTGCCTGGCTTCTCTGTGCGGAATCCAAACCCAGCTGTCCAGCCACCTTCTCAAGGAGAGTTAGGAACTGGCAAGGGCATTGTGGCCTAGCTATCTGGAGGCTTCGGGACTTGTTGGCTCATCCTAAGCAAGGTCCTAACTCCAGCCACAGGAGTAATGCTCACTGTCATTTTTCTCTCTGTCACACACATGGCACTGCATGGAGGTGCACACCTAGGCAGGCGCTCAGGATCACTGTCACAGCATGACTCCAGTCTGCCCGGTTCTGCCTCTCCTGCTGTGTGGGCACACCTGCTCAACTTGGCACCCTAGCCATGGCATAAATGCATCTGTCCACTTGTCAGGGATGTCCATATTCCTGCTCTAGGCCTGGGAGAGAGGTTGCCCAGAGTGGCCGAAGCTGGAATGTGTGCATGACTCTGCACTTGACCTCAGAACCTCCCTTCTGCCTTGTGTTGCTGTGGCTGGGTTTACAGCACTGGAAAACACTGTGTCTGGCATGCACCCTCAACAGCTCTGACCCTGCTACCTGCTGTGAGAGAGGATGGGAAGGAGCCCTACAGATAGGCCCCTATACTGTGCTAAATCCTGGACCCAACACCTTCTTGGGGAAGGCACAGACAGGCAGGACAGCCACTAGACTGAATGTTGGCAACATGGCTTTGGCACTCAACAGCATCCCATCAGGGAACAGCAGGGATGGACAGAGAAACTTGACCTTTTGTGTGTGGTGGCGGCGGTGAGGGGGGTGTCCTTATGTCTCAGAGAATCAGGACAAACCAGAGGAGGCAGGAAGTGTCTAGACAGACTTCCTGGAAAAGTCCCACCTCTGTAAAGAGCTAGCTCAACCGGAGCAAGGTCACTGAACAGAGCTTCCGGGGTGATTGTGGCAGGGAGCCCAGGAATGGAGCCTCAGGTGTAAGCTGAGGCCGGGATGATACGGGCCCACCCTGAAGCTTGCAGCCTCGATGGCCTCTGAGCAGCTGCCACTGTCCATTTCCAACCTGCTGCCCTGCAGGACCAGATGGCCTCTCTGCAGGTCTGTCTCCCTCCACCATGTATCACTGGGGCATGAAGCAACTGCTCCTGGCAGGGCTGGAGGAGACTGCCTGAAGGCAACACCAGCCTCATTCTCGTTGGTTTCCTCTACTTAGCCTGCAGTCCAGAGTGCTTGGCACTCTGTGAAAGCTGCCGTAGGATGGCTTCTAGTGAGAAGGAAGGGCAGTGTGTCTGATGTGCACGAAAGACTTCATCTGCCCAAGACCCCCACTCTTCCACCCTGTAAAACAGCCTAGCACAAGCCCCATCTTGTCGCTGAGAGCCCATTCTATCTCTTGAGCCCTAGACCTGGCATTGACCTTGGCTCTCTGTGACGGTTTACAACAGTTGTTAACTCAGTAAGATTCAGAATCATCTAGGAGACATGAATGTGGAGGATTTTCTAGATCATGCTGATTGACGTGAGAAGACACACCACCCTGAATGTGAGCCACACCATTCTATGGGCTGGGGTCCCAGACTGAATGCAAAGGAGAATATTTTGTCTCTGCTCCTTAACTGTGGGTGTGATATGCCCTCTGCCTCACGCTCCTTGACTGTGGGTGCAATGGGTGTGATATGCCCTCTGCCTCACGCTCCTGTAGTATTGCCATCCCCACCGTGACTGAAGTCACAGTGAGCACCTGTTCTAAGTTGCCTCTGTCAGGTTTTTTTCCTGGGAGATTGAGAGGTCAGAGATTTGGTCACAGCAAAGAGGAACATAAGCACTGTGTTCCTTTCCCCTGCACATCCACACCCGAGCTGGGAACGTGTCTTACATCTCTACCCAGTAATCTCCCTTCACACGACTCACCTCCTGCTCATGGATGGGGTCTACTGCTGCCTGCCCTGATTCTCAGATCAGCTTGGTTCCACAGCTCATCTCAGTCCAGCAGAGGGAAAGACCTTTATAAGCCCCAATGAGTGGGCGCAGCCCACCCCAGAACACTGGCCTCAGCACCATTCCTGGCCTTTACTTGATGTCTACTGATCACACTGCTCTCCTGAGCCCACACTGCTGCCCCAGGCCCTTTGCACAGCCGATCCTCTGTTGGCTTAGCTCTCCTCAAGCCAGCCCTTTGCCTCTTCAGTCTTGTGCTCAAATGGCATCCCCTATACAGCTAGTGAGGGATACCTTTGCGCCCCGACTCTCTGACTCTCTTTCTCAAAGGTGCATCCACTAACCCAGTATACCCCTCCATCCCTATTTTGTTTACCCTGTTTCATCCCAGCTTACTAATTCCTGCTATTGGGTAGTGTCTGAGGTCCCCACTATAAATTCTTCTCAAAGTTAAGTGAGGACAGTCCATTCTTTGTGGTGTCCACTGGGCTTCCTATGCTGCCAGCGTAGACAGTGTTGGGGTGCAGTGCAGACTTGAAGGACCACTTTCTGTGGCAGTCGGTCACCCTCTCCCCGCATCAGCTCCCCTCCATGACCCACCCTCCAGTACTCACCATCCACAGGATTGAGGTAGTCGTGGAGATGGGGTGCACTAGCAGCACCCCCACTCTGCATTAGGAGGTCCCCGTAAGGTGCAGGGTGGCTTGCCATGAGGGTCATCTGGTGGTAATAGTCTGAAGGGTTGGTGCCCGGAGCAGCAAGACCAAACAGTCCTCTCTCCTTCAGATGCTCATGCGCCACTGCCACAGAAGGGAAGAGAAAGAAACCATCAAAATGTACTGCCGAGGATAGTGCAGCAGTTAAGAGAACAGATTGTTGTTACAGAGACCTGAGTTCAGTTCCCAGCACCCATGTTGGGTGGCTCACAACTACCTGTAACTCCAGCTCCAGGGGATCCAATATTCTCTTCTGGCCTCTGGAGGAACCTATGCAAACACGCATGCACACACACATGAAATGAAAATATATAAATAAAAGAATTCACTGTCTAAGGAAGACCTCTGGCCTAGGGTCCCAATGCAGAACCTCGTAGCCTGCCCTGAGCTCTGGAGGTCAGAGATCCACACCGGATGTGTTCTCAACTGCTCTTCACTGTCTTTTCCAGGCAGGGTCTCTCACTGAACCTGGACCTCACTGATTCTGCCAGACTCTAGGGGCTAGCAAGCAAACCCCAGTCTCTGCCTCCCCAGTGATGGGAGTCCAACGGCTTGCCACTGGGCCCCACGTTCTGCTTCTTTTCTCTTTTAGAAACTTGGGTTCTGGGTGATTGAACTCAAACTTACCAGCTGAGCTCTCTCTCCAGCCCCCAGGATAAAATTTAGATCTGAGAGAGTAACTATATTACATGACAGCTCACTTCTGGTTCAAATCAACCAGATCCAGTGGGCTGATCCATTCTGAGCATCTGAGCGGACAAAAAGTCGCTGGCCTATCCCGGGGCATTGGGGCCTCAGCTGCCTGTAACTCCGGCTCCAGGGCATCCCTGGGGGTTGGGAGACCATCTGTGTTGATCAGCGCAGAGGCAGAAAACAGAGATCCAGGCTGCAGCCAGCTCTACTCTGCCTTCCTTTTGATGTTGAGCTCTTGGAGCTATCCCTACCCAATAGCCCTTACTTCATACTAACATCTGCAGCCTTTGGTGTGCTGCAAGCAGCAGTCTGCTCCTATGATGTGGCCGCTGTATCCTGGATATGAAATTTCCCTCAGTGGCTCATGTGCTGCAAGTTTAGGTCCCTAATGCAAGGTGCAGAGGTGCTGCTTTCGGGAAATGACTGGGTCATGAGAACTTTGACCTAATCAATAGATCTGCCCACTGATGAAATTGTAATTTTACATGTTATTTGAAAACAAAGGAAAACAGGTTGGTTGTGTGGACAGAGCCACTGAGTCACCCTTAGCACTGCCCCCTCCCATGTCCCTGCTGCTCCTGCTCCAACACTACTTACCATCAGCAGGGCTGAGGCCCCTGGCTGCAGAGATCATTGAGAGTGTGGGGCTGCTGTGTACAGACCGGAGGTAGTGCTCCATATGGGGGTTCACGTAGGGGTGGTGCGCACTAAAGGGAGATTCCCCGGGGCCGGCAGGGTGTGGAGAAAGTCGAATCAAGGAGATGTCTGAGATGACAGGGCTGCCACTAAGGGTGGGAGGCCTGTGAAGACAAGAGGTGACATTCTCAGAATACCCATGGGGCACGAACACCCCACTAAGAACCCCAACTACGGGGTAGCCATTGACACGTACAGGCACTCATAGAGAGGCTTCCCACAGAAGTCCGTCCTTTCAATTTCCTATGTCAACCCCTCTTAGTCGTCTCCAGCTTAGAGTCAGACCTTAGAAGAATCAGCCAGGGGACCCAGACTGGAAGCTCCATGGGGGTTTGAGAGATGGCTTAGTGGGTAAAGTGCTTGCCTTGCAAGCCTCAGGATCTGAATTCAATGTTAAGAACTGGGAGTGGTGGAGTGGGCCTTGTGGAGATGGAGGAAGATGCATACAGACTCCTGGTGTCCACTGGCCGGCCACTTTTGCTACTCGGCAAAGTTCAAGAATAACAGAGACTCTGTCTCATACAAAAGGTGGAAGACACTGAGGAACGAGACTTGGAGGTTGTGCTCTGACCTCTATACGCTTGTGCACACCCACAGAAAGGAAGAGACACACTTGAAGGTTGTGCTCTGACCTCTATACGCTTGTGCACACCCACAGAAAGGAAGCGGCACACTTGAAGGTTGTGCTCTGACCTCTATACGCTTGTGCACACCCACAGAAAGGAAGTGGCACACTTGCACTGCCATCACGACAATCCTGGAAGTGGAACTCTGAACACCCAATTTGCTCGGCGTAAGCTCAGCTGACCACATGTTTGGGCTGCGACCCTGCTCCTGTGTGTCTGCGCATGTCAATGCATGTATGCTAGGAATATGGCCAGCACACAGACCAACCACGACAATACCGGCTCCAGGAATGAGATCCTAAGAGCTCCTTGCTAACAGACTGAGCAAAAGGCTGGATCTGTCAGGATCTGCTTGGCTTTAGTCAGATCACTCAGAGGCAGAACCAGCGGCGAAGAGGAAGTTCAAGATTCAAGATCAGTTTTTCTGTGTGAGGCGTGTGTGTGTGTGTGTGTGTATGTCTGCATGTGCACGCACATGTGCATACGTATGTGGAGACAAAGGTCCATGCAGCTGTTGTTTCTCAGATGCTATTCATCTCACTTCTGACTTTTTAAGAATAGTATTTTAGATATCCTGTCTCTCAATGACCTAGGCAGGCCAGCTAGGTAGCCTATGACTCACCTGCCCCTGCCTCCCCAGGTTTGGGACTGTAAACACACACCATGCCACTATGCCAGCCCTTTTATATGGGTTCTGGGGATTGGTCTTCATGCTTGTAAAGCGAGCACTTTACCAACTGAGTTACTACAACAGCCCAAGAACAGTTTTCAAGCTGGTGAGCTATAACCGAAATAAGGAGTATTGTTCTAGCTCTCTTTATATGGTGGCATTTCTTACTCAGAGTCCCCAGTCTTGAATACAGTCACATGGGCACATGGCTTGGCTCCCACTGCTTGAGAGGACTGCAGTCAACATCTGTATGCCTTGGAGGCTATGGCTCTGCTCAACATTTGAGTTCCTTCTTGAAGGTCACCCCATAGATCTGGAAGGAATCATTCTCTTTAGCATCTGTGATGCCAGGGCCTTAGCCATGCAAACCCAATGAGCCCACCCAGCCATGTGCAGCCCTTGAGATTTGCCCATGGCCCCAGATGTCACCCTGCATCCTCTCTCTCGTGAAAACCCCTTCTTATATCTGCCACCTGGACAGTGGGAGACCCCTGGGCAACTCCTTCGCTAAGCTCCTCCACAAACACATTCTATAGCTCCCGAAGAACACTACTAGGGTCTCAGGTTGGTCTCCCAGAGCCACTGGATTTGCCCAGTAGCATGGCTTATTCAGGCACCTTTACACGTGCACACCCAACTAGGAATGGCAATCTGCAGTGCCCAGAAGCATTTCCCCAGTGGATGACAAGCTCACCAGCACAAGACAGTGTAAGGAACAAGTCACAAGCCACTTCCAGCAGCTTCGATCCCAAGCCAGCTGTGGAAGGAATTCACCTAGGGGAGTTGCACTACTACAGGGCTTAATTGTGGTGTGATATTTCATGTATTTTAATAGATAAAGCTCACCTGAAGATTAGAGAATAAAACAGCCTCACTGGTCAGCCTTACAGACTAGGCAGTGGTGACACACACCCTTTCTTCCTTCCTTCCTTCCTTCCTTCCTTCCTTCCTTCCTTCCTTCCTTCTTTCTTTCTTTCTTTCGTTTTTCAAGACAGGGTTTCACTGTAGTTTTTAGAGCCTGTCCTGGAACTTGCTCTTGTAGACCAGGCTGGCCTCGAACTCACAGAGATCCATCTGCCTCTGCCTCCCGCGTGCTGGGATTAAAGGCGTATGCCACCACCGCCCGGCTGACACATACCTTTAATCCCAGTAGCCACACTAGCTAGCCATAGAACCCAAGCAGTAGTGGTGTACATTTTTAATCCCAGCCCTAGAGAGGAATATAAAACGGGAGGGGACAGCTCTCAGACACAGTCTCATTCTGAGATTCCTGGAGGCAGGATTGCCATTTCGGACTGAAGTCGAGGTAACAGCCAGTGGCTGGCTGTTTTGCTTTTCTGATCTTCAGGTTCAACCCCAATTTCTGTCTCTGAGTTTTTATTAATCATGCTACATTGCCTTGTTTTGTGAAGGGGTTGCTATGTGCCCCCAAAGGAGGAGGAGCAGGGCTGGCTGGTATATTTCAGGCTATGTGTGTCTCTCTGGTTCTGGCTGTGACTATGACAGAACGGCCATTCATGTTCCTGCTGCACGCAGGCACTGCTGGGAAGAGAAACAGCACGGCTCCTGGGGACAGGCCTGAGGCTGAGGTCGCATGTCTTGGGAACTGGGCACACTACGGGATAAGGTCGGTGTGCAATGGGAGGTTGGCTGGGGACAGGCCTGAGGCTGAGGTCGCATGTCTTAGGAACTGGGCACACTACGGGATAAGGTCGGTGTGCAATGGGAGGTTAGCTGGGGATAGGCCTGAGGCTGAGGTCGCATGTCTTGGAAACTGGGCACATTACAGGAAAAGGTCAATGTGCAATGGGTGGTTGGCTGGGGTTTGAAGATTTTGATGCTTCGTTTTACACAACCTGATATCATCCAGGGAAAGAATCTCAATGAGGGGCCATTCAGACTAGGTTGGTCTCTGGGCATACCTGTGGAAGATAGATGATCTTCACTGCTGGTTGATACGGAAGGACCCCACCCACAGTGGGCAGTACATCCCTTGAGTGGGGAATTCTGGACCGGATGATGTAGAAAGCAGGCTGGACACAAGTGAGTGTGCATGAATTCATTCTCTCTCGGCTCTTGGCTGTGATGGGACTAGCTGCTTTAGCTTCTTGCCTGGACTCCCCCACAATGTTGGACTGTGACCTGGAGTTGTAAGCTAAATGTACCTCATCTCCGCTAAAGTGCCTTCTGTCAGGATATTTTGTTACAACAACAGAAATGAGACAAAGACAAGGCACAGAAGTTGGTGGCTACAAGTGGCTTTCCCTGGGCCCCAAATCCAGGAATGGGGTTTCTTTGGCACTGAGGTTGCAGTATGGTCTAGCCACAGATGGGGTCCCAACACAGTGATGACATGCGGATGTCTAGTAGCAGACTGAGGCCACACAGTAGCCCCAGGAAGGCTGTCTGATGTGACCCAGGCCCCACTCGCCTCTAGGACAGGAAGACAGGAGTGAGTATTGTCAAGGAAATATGCATTCAATGATGGGGAGAAGGGTACCTAGGCAGGGGTAGGCCTTGAGGTGGCAGTGGTGTCTGTGTCTCCACAAAGAGGAACAGGATCTGTCTTGTGTAGTTGCCACTCTGTGGGGAAAGATGAATACTGCCTCCCTTTCCCAGGGTCCTCCACTGCTGAGTTGCTGTCCAGCACGGCCTTCTCTCCCCCAGCCCAAGCTCTGCCAAGCATCCTGGGCACTGGACACCTTGGCAGGGTGGTCATCAAGGAAGCTCCATTGCTACCCCCTCCTGTGTCACAAGTGGCCCTGGGAAGGGGCTATGACTGGCCTCTTGCCAATAGCTAGGAGGCAAGCAGGAGTGTGTTAGAGTCAAGCTTGCACCCTGGGTGGTGTTCCCAGTCTCTGGGGCTGCTCCATTTTGAGAGAACAGCTCTTGATGACTTCCACTCTGCTCGTGGACGTGGGTAAGAAACTCAAGAAGCCATAACAGCTACCCCAAACAAATTTAACAGGGTAGAATGGGGTGGTTGGCCAAGTCCTGATAAGTCCTGGCCCAGGGAATAAGTCTTTATTTTTCTCTCATGCCAGATGAGTGAGTGACAGGCTGGGCCTGGAACAGTGAGATCTGAGTCCTGGAGCCATGGGGGCATGAGCAGCCCTGGAGCCACGGGGGCATGAGCAGCCCTGGAGGTTTTCTGGGCATGCTGAATTAAGACTCAGTTTGGGCGGACAGTAGGATATTGACACGGGACTGAACCTGGAGAGTCAAATCAAGACACTTCTGAACTCTTGGTGGATCAAGCTCAGAAGAGCTCTGAGTTGGACGAGGGTAGAAGGCAACAAGAAGGGCCAGCTATGTCAGCCACTGGATCACACCCTGGGAGCATGTGGTATGCCCATATGCATCGTGGTGTGGGAGGCTGGGGGGCTTGAATATACACCAAGAATGAAGAGAGACAAAAAGTCAGAAAGGGAGAAGTGGGCTGAGGAGAGGACGGTGTGCAGTGTGCGCTGTGCCAGCACAAGGACGACTTAAGATCCCCAGCATCCATGAAAAAGCTAGATATGGCAGCAGAAAGAGGAGGGTCTGTGGGGCTCGCAGGCTAGCTCATCTAGTTGGATGGGGGATGGGCTAGTGGGATCCAGGTTCAAAAAATAAGGGAGATGTTGTGGGAGGGGGCTGCTTGGTTTCCAGCCACTTAGCCCCAAAATAATCACACAGAAACTGTATTAATTAAATCACTGCTTGGCCCATTAGCTCTAGCTTCTTATTGGCTCTTACATATTAATTTAACCTATTTCTATTAATCTGTGTATCGCCACGAGGCTGTGGCTCACCGGCTAAGTTTCCAGCATCTGTCTCCAGCGGGGCTACATGGCTTCTCTCTAACTCTGCCCTTCTTTCTTCCAGAATTCAGTTTAGGTTTCCCCGCCTAGCTCTGTTCTACCCTATCAGGCCCAGCTAGTTTTCTTTATTCATTAATGGTAATCACAGCCTACAGAGGGGAATCCCACATCAGGAAGAGTGATTGAGGAAGACACTTGATGCCACCCTTTGGCCTCTACATCTATGTACATATGTGCAAAGGCACCTGCAATCCATAAACATGTACACATGTATGTCCTCCCTCACGTATGCATATGGAAGTCAAGAGTCTTGCCCAAGAATCAGAGGTCAGCCTCTGCCTCCAGAGGTCAAATTGGACACGCTGGTATTTCCAGTTCACTAAGACACAAGCTTCCTCTCACTGCATCCTCTCCGACACTCTCTCCAGCCGCCCTGCCTGGTGGGCCCCATGAGGCATCACTTAGCTGGGGGTGGTGTCTAAGAGGCCATCCCTCCATGTACAGGCAGAGTTTGGACTTTGAGGACAGACAGATGGGAGTCTAAATCTCCACTTTGCCACTCTTGTGTGTCCTGATACCATACCCTTAGAGCCAAGTGTTCCCGGCCTGCAGGCTGGTGCAGGTGTAGATGGATGACCAGGTGTACACACACACACACACACACACACACACACACACACACACACATATATATGAACAAAGCACAAGTGTGTAGAGTGGCTGGACCAGGTGCTTAGTAGGTGCTTAGCCAGCACGTCCCCTTCTCATGTTTAACAACATGGGAACACAAGAGCTCAGCAGGGGGAGTACACCCAGCTCACCCTCCTGACATTCCAACACATGCCCCCTTCTTGCATGTCAGCACAGGAGTTCTGGCAGGAGACCAAAGGAGAAGCTGAGGTGATGAGAATCTCACATGGCCAGCCACGTGCACCCTAGCACCAAGACTGGGCCTGAGCTAGCACGCCCAGACCCTTGGTAATGGGTCCCTGGGGAGCTAGAGTGCTAAGAGCCATGTCTTCCTGGAAGGAAGGTGCGAGAGGGCTGCAGGCTGGGAGCGAAGCTTTCACAGATGGTGAAGTGAAGGGAGGGCGTGGGCTCCACAGCACCGAACAGCCCTGGGGCAGGAATGGACGTGTTCCTACTGAAGGGAGAGGAGGAGAAGAAAATGGGAGGGTGTGGGGGGGGGGGGAGTTTTCGGGCCCTGAGCCCCACCCAGCGGTGCTGTCTGGGAAAGTGACCAGCATGCTGACTCATCCAGACTCAACCTGAGCACCCGGGTGGGCTCTGATCTCCTACTAGGGATGGAAGAGAGTGGGAGGGACCAACCCAGAGCAGCTGAGACAGGACCATGAGGCCAGAGTCAGGCAGGAGCCTGTGTCCCATGTCACAGACAACTCCTGGGACCCAAAGAGACACTGCCACGACCGTGAGGGGTCAGGGAAGGCAGTACGTTGAAACACTAGGAGCCATGGTCCCTTGTTTGGTCGGGAGCCTCTGTGAAGATGGTAAGGAGAGGCTGGACTCTTGACTGTCAGCCTACACCTCTCCTGGGCAGGCTTCTGGGGTGACCTGTGCCCTTGGAGGCAGGTAGACCGGCTACAGCTCTGATCCCAGCTCTTGCCTTCCTGTTTGCGCTCCTCTCAGCTGCTCTCATTTTTCTCCCAAGAGTGACACCAGAAGCCCTTTCCCAAGAAGCTTCCCAGACCTGGGTCGGATACCTTGAGCTGCTCCTGTGGACGATGGAGCCTGTTCCATTTTGAACTAAGTCCATGACTGGGCTTCCTTGAGAGGAATGACAGGGGGTGACATGCTCAAGCTTGTCCTATTTCCCTGGTGGCTGGACAGGCCCACCCAAGAGCAGGCACCCACTAAGTCTGCTTGCCAATTCCTAAGCCTATACCCACTAGAGAACATGCTACTATGTCAAACAGATGGATGATGGACGAGTGGATAGATGGGTGGATGAGTGGGTGGTGGATTATGGGTAGATGGATGGGTGGATAGATGGATAATGGATGACCAGTGAGAATAGCAGGTACTATAGCAAAAGACATGAGTTCCAGTTTAGCTCTGCTCAGCTTACTCTGAGCTGTGTGACTGGGAGAAATTTGTGTGCCTTCTCTGTGCCTGTCTCTTCATGAGCAAAGAGCAATCACAGCTGTGAGTCTATAGATTCGAGGTGCCAAAGGCATGAGGGTGACATTTCCCAAATACATGTCTGCCTCCTAATCCCTGGAACCTGGGGTCACCTGCATCTGTTCAACAAAGGACATGGCAGACATGACCAAGGTGAAGTCTGAGATGATGCAAGTGGCCAGTTCTAGATGTCATCACGGGGTCCTTGGAGGTCAAGGAACACAAGACTCAGAACAGAGAGGGCCCTGTGACCTGGAGGCAGAGATCAGACTCCCAAACCAAGGGATGCTAGGCACCACCAGGGGGCCAGAGGGAAGAAGAGAAGAGCGGCTTCTCTGTGAGCCTCTATGGCACGGTGCCATCTTGCCATCGGCCTGCTGAGGCTGCCCTGTGGCTTCCCAGTCCCGGAGCTGGGAGAGAACACATTTCCACTGCTCTAAGCCCCCGATTTGCGCAAACTTGTGGTTGATGAAGATCCTGTCCCAGGGTGGGGTCAGCTCTTGAGGGGCAGGAAGTGCTACCCTCGTCATCCCCGTCACTTTGGTGACTGTGGGACTCTCAGAGAATAGGGCTCATGTGTTGTTCCTGGAGCTGACCCAGGTCTGTGTGGGTGCACTTTCTGTGGCAGGCAAGGGCAGTGAGAACCCCTGCCCAGCATGCGGGGGTGCCCTGGGAGGGTAGAGTGTCTAAGTCCCACGTCCCACCCTCTGTTCTTACAGGGCTCCAGAACGTGCCTTCCTGCCGCCGCTGGGATTACACGGTCACTGACTCCCCATAGCAGAAACCACCCGGCGTGACACACCAAGCCGTAGGCTCTGGAGACTGTTGGCCTGTGTGCTCCAGTCCCACCTCTGAGCCAAGCTGCCTGCCACCCACCAGGATCACAATGCTGTGATGAGCAGGCCATGCTAAGACGCAGGGAACCCGTGTCCTCATGCCGCTGCTAAGCCCCTGGGAGAAAGCTGCCTGTTTTCACCAGCACCACGGAGTCTTGCTCTCTTCCTGTACAGGGCCCGCTGACCTGTCAGAGAGGAACGAATTTGCCAATGCCCCAGTCTTGCTGCCTGGCCCCTCTCTTCCTCTCTGCTGGGTGGGCAGGGCCTATGTCTGTTCCTGCAGAGCAAGCAGGCTTGCATCAGCTGCCCAGGCCCTCCCAACACGAGAACATTCCCTCAAGGCTCACCAGAAATCCCTCCTCCTTCCCAACAGGCCTTTGTTGCTCTGGGTTTTGTTAGGTTTCTTTGCTTTGCTTTGTATCAGAAGCTTGCTCATTATGTTTTCTATGCATATATTTGGAAAGTTCCAAAAACAGCATTTTTTAAAAAGTATTCAGGGCAATTGCACTTTCATAGATTCAGCGGGATTCACTGTTCGGTTTGGGTGGTGCTGATCCTAGCGCTTCATGAACCCTAAGCAATCCCTCTATTCTGAACTGTAGTCCTGGCCCAGGTGAGGCAGAGGCAGAGAGGCAGAGGCAGAGAGGCAGAGGGGCAGAGGGGCAGAGGGGCAGAGGGGCAGAGGGGCAGAGGGGCAGAGGGGCAGAGGGGCAGAGGCAGAGGCAGAGGCAGAGGCAGAGGCAGGTGGATCACTGTGAATCTGAAACCAGCCTGGTCTACATGGAGAGTTCCAGCCAAAGCTACAATGTGAGATCCTGTCTCAACAACAAAAATGTATGCACACGTGTGTGTGCATGTGTGTGTGTTTGTGTGTGCATCTGTGTGTTATTCTTTGTTAGTCTTTAGGCATCATCCACTTGGTGTTTTGAGACAGTGTCTCTTGCTGGTGGAATTCAGACTGGGCTAGGCAGGCTTGCCTGGAAGCCAGGATCCATGTCTACCTCCCCAGTATTGGGATTACACGTGTGTGCTGGGATTACATGTGTGTGCTGGGATTACACATGTGTGTGCTACCACATCCAGCGCTTCCCCCTCTCCTCCCTTTTAATCTATGTCCTGGGAATCAAACTCTCTGAGCTATCTCCACAGCGGGTGCCCTCCTGCTGTGGCTCAGCTGCTCAAGCCTGTGGGTGGGAGCTCTGGTTGGCAAAACCACTTAGCAAAAATCTGGCAACGTCCAGGAGGGTGAAATGTGAAAGCCCTGTAGCTGGGAAATTCCAGCCCCCACTACACAGGAGTCCAGAATACAGAATAAGGGTGCCCCAGCAGCCATGTGGAAAGGCACAAGTGTACCCCAGATGCTGGAGATGCGGACTGCTGGAGAGCAGCAAGAATGAATGAACCAACAGTGAGCAAATGAACAAAGGAACAGAGAGTGGATGGAATCCTGACTGCAAAGTATGAAATCCGAGTTCCCAAAGAAAACGCCTGTAACAGTTGTGTTTACAGAAAGAGTCACGGAGCAAAACTAAACAATACACTGTCGGGGAAATGAGGATCCGTAATATAGAAAATTCTCATTCACGTCAAGAGGATGTTAGAAATTGTCAGGGAGGTTGGTAACTGCAGACAACAGCGGAGTGACAGACATTAGGCAAGGAAGTGGAATGCATGGGGCCCCCAAGGTTCTGGTTCACCACCAATCTTTCTGGAACTCTGGAAGCAGAGGCAGAATGATCAGGAGTTCAAGGTCATTTATGACTACTTGAGAAGTTAGAGGCCAGCCTGGGCTACATGAGACTGGAAACACAACATCAATATTAATAAAAGAAGCCAGCAGGCAGAAAGATTGGAAACCCTTTGCTGCCTGACTTCATACAACAAACAGAACATGCTCAAATAAAGCTCACAATATGTAAATTACTGTGTGAGTTAGGTGTTAAGTAAATGACTTACAAAAGGTCATGCAGCTCCAGGCCAATGCTTTGGGGCTTTTCTCTAAGCTCACTAGCTAAATGGTTGGTTTTAACTGTTACAGACACAATCTAGAATCACCTGGGAAAGGTTCCAGTGAAGAAGTATCAAGATTAGGCTGTCCTGTGGCCATGTCTTGAGGGAACTGTCTTGATTACCACATTGACATGTCAAGGCCCACACCCTATGGGTGGCACCATTCCCTAGGCAGGGGCTCCTGACCTGTCTAGAGTGGAGAGAGTGGTCAGGCTCTTGACTCCTTGGCTTCTCCTGACACCCCATGACGGACTGTCAGTTGGAATGTAAGCCCAATAAACCTCCCCCCCCCAAGTCACATCTGTCATAGTAGTTCACCATAGAAACAGGTATACTAGCCCATTCCCATTTTCTTTGGAATGCTTTTCCTTTCTTAAAGCTATGTTTGTATTTCTAGTCCTGGTCCAGTTTATTGCCCTGGGACACAAGAGCCTGGATGTTTCTGTGGATCCCCTGGGACTCAGAGCCACTCCTATACACTCAGGCTGGGCAGTGCCTTGGTCATGCTGGCTGGTCTGTTCCCACCAGGCCTTTTTAATCCACTTGTCCTTGGTATTTAGCAAGCCCAGATTTTAGAGAAAGGATGGCTGTGGAGATCCAAGCGTCTGGTCAGAGGTTGGCTGAGCGGGTGAGGACCCCGGGAAGGAGAATGGAGAGGATGCAGGGCTGCAGAGAAGGACGTATGTAAGCTACGCAAATGCATTTCCACATTCTGCATGTGTCCTCTCACCCAGGCATCCCATCTGAGCTGTGGATGACATGTGCTGCTTGGGGACCACCACCCTGCCTGGTGGACTAACTGTGTCAGATACACATGCATCCATAGTGGTCCTGACTGCTCCCCACTCCTGCTACAGAGCCAACGCTCTCCAGGCACAGTTGAGCTCTGGTTTCCCGGGTCACCCCTCCACAGGGCTCTTGTAGAGCAATCAGTGTTTGGAGCTGACCCCAGAGCAGATATCTCACTAAGTAAACACTGATGTTTGTGTAGGGAAATGAGGTCATAAAATGGAGGCCACAAAAGCCATCCAGAGTGGTCCTAAAAAACCCATCTGCAACAGTTAACCAAAGTCGGTCACCCCCCCCCCCCTTATCTCAGCTTCTCCAGAGCCAGAAGGGCAGGAAGGCACTGCAGTTCCACACACCAGCTCCAGATGTGACTCGAGGGAGGGACTGGGGATGGAGCTCAGCTGGGAGAGCGCTTGCTTAGCAGGCATGAAGACCCAGTTCCAGCCTTAGCATCGAATAAATCAGGTATGGTGGTACATGGGCACAATTCTAGCCCTACAGAGGTAGCGGCAGGAGGAGCAGGCATCCAAGCCCATCCTTAGCTACATGGTGAATTAGATGCCGGCCTGGGCTACACGAGATCTTGCCTCAAAAAAGGAAAACAAGTTCAAAGATAAGAGCTAGCTGTCTGGGAGAGGTTTTGCGGCAAGGTGCTTGACTTTAAGGCAGAGAGGTTCTGGGATGTGGGGTGTTGGGGGCTCAGATAGCCTCGGACTTGCTGCAGGTAAATAGGGAGGCTAGGAACACAGTTGGGCTTGGGGAAAGGCTAGGAGAGCCTTG
Organism: Arvicola amphibius; assembly: GCF_903992535.2. Lineage (NCBI taxonomy): Eukaryota > Metazoa > Chordata > Mammalia > Rodentia > Cricetidae > Arvicola > Arvicola amphibius. The sequence continues at coordinate 101,275,032 of NC_052058.2, read as the reverse complement.
TCAAGCTGGAACCCCCTCTCGGGGACCTGGGCACTGGTTACCATCTGGGGATGTAGAGTCCTGGTCTACTATATAAGACACTCTTGGCTGACCACTGCTGAGTGGAATCTTCTAGAAAGTCAAAGCCATGGGTAGGAATAGGTAGATACTGGTCTCGGAGTGGGGAGGAGAAGAGGGAGGAGGAGGAGGATGTTTTCAGGAAAGGAAAGTGTAGGGATGCAGGATAAGCATGGCAGACTTAGCTCAGCCCTGCCGAGAGCTCATGGGATGTCCTGTTGGACCATCAAAGCTAGATGGGTTAGTTCTCCTGGGCTTGAATATAAACTTTCTCTGGAAGGCAGGACCCACGAGTGAGTGCCTGGGGAAGGTTCCCTCCTCAGCAGCACTGTAGCAATTCCGACAGTCTCTGTTGGTGTAGGGAGGCAGGCCTCCCTGCTGATAAAGGCATCCATCCTGCTTTCCTGTGCTAGGCTCCACACCCCTCTCAGCCTATCAACTTAGGATCTTCCTTCTTCCCTTTTTATCTTTCTTTTCTCTGTGTGTAGGATGTGTCTACATGTGTGCACTCATGTATGAACACAGCTGTGCAAGTGTCTATGTGTGTGCACTCATGTATGAATACAGCTGTGCATGTGTGTCTATGTGTGTGCACTCATGTATGAATACAGCTGTGCAAGTGTCTCTGTGTGTGCACTTATGTATGAACACAGCTGTGCAAGTGTCTATGTGTGCACTCATGTATGAATACAGCTGTGCATGTGTGTCTATGTGTGTGCACTCATGTATGAATACAGCTGTGCAAGTGTCTCTGTGTGTGCACTTATGTATGAATACAGCTGTGAAAGTGTGTCTCTGTGTGTGCACTCATGTATGAATACAGCTGTGCAAGTGTGTCTATGTGTGCACTCATGTATGAATACAGCTGTGCAAGTGTCTATGTGTGTGCACTTATGTATGAATACAGCTGTGCAAGTGTGTCTGTGTATATGCACTCATGTATGAATACAGCTGTGCAAGTGTGTCTCTGTGTGTGCACTCATGTATGAATACAGCTGTGCAAGTGTGTCCATGTGTGCACTCATGTATGAATACAACTGTGCATGTGTGTCCACTTATGTATAAATACAGCCATGAAAGCGCCACAAACTGTTCCACACACATTGTGTGTGCTACTCAGCTTTCCAAATACTTGAGATAAACCAACTTAGAAAAAAAGAAACATTTGGGGCTGGGAAGATGACTCAATTGTTGAAGTGCTTATCACTCAAGAATGAAGACCGCAGTTCGATTTCCTGAACTCATTTAATAAAATAAAAGCAGTCGTGGTGGTGTGCCCTCATAACCCCGGTGTTTGGAAGTCCGTCAGGAGGATTCCTGGGGCAGTTTAACCAAATCACTGAGTTCTAAGCATGTGAGAGAGACTTAGAGGTGGATGGTGATAGAGGAATTGTCCTCTGGCCTGTTCCTGTATATGTACATACATGCACATATACACATATGTGCCCACTCACATGTGAGCATACACATATTTAAAAGAATGATTTGTCTTGGCTCACAGTTAGTTTAGAAAATCCACAGGCACTGAGCCCTGTTGACTGGGGTCTGTGGTGGCAGAGGACATCACAGGGAGGTAAGGAAGAGAGGGTGGGGCAGCTTCTTTACCTCATGGTGGCCAGGTTCCAAGAACAACGCCACCAACGGCAACTTCCCCCCACTCATCCCCACCCACCACACCACAAAGGTTCCACCACTTCCCACAGCACCACAGGGCGGGAACCAAGCCTTGAACAGGGCAACATTCTAACCTAGGCCCGAACTACAGCACACGCCACATGTGATAACTCACTTATCCTCACGTGAATCCTGCCCGTGCTCTGTGGTTCCTTCCCACACGACTGTGACCCAATGCCCGACAGAAGCAACTAAGGAAGAAAGTTCGAGTCACAGTGGAAGGGTGCAGTCCCTCACGGTGAGGAAGGTGTGTGCAGAGAGACACGGGCGCTAGTGCTCCGCAATCTTTCACAGCCTTCGTCCAGGACCCCAGCCCGGGGAGGGTACCACCCCACTGAGAGCAGGCCTTCTTAATTAACCCGACCTAGAAACTCCCTCACAGACAGGACTGGAGACTTTCCTCCCAGGAAATTCTGCATACTGTCGAGTTGACAAAGTTAACCATTCCAAGGGCACAACCCACCCCCCTCTTTTAGAGAAGAAACTGAGGATTGTGGTGGTTAAGCAGCCAGCCCTGTATGTAACGAGAATATGCAGTAGGATCCATATCCCAGCCCGACATATTTCTGCCTCCATCCCGAGAGTGCAGAGTGGCAAATGTCCAACAGAAAGAACCCCAGGGGACAGGAGAGGGAGCAGAGCATCACTTCCCGATGTCCTAGGACATCCTGGCCAGAAGCCTGTCCCTGCGACTGCTGGGAACACGCTCCTTCTGTACAGCCCCATGTCTACAGGATCTACAGGGCTACACCTTTACTCCCCAGTGGCTTGGGCCCCCAGCTGACCTCATCAGTGCTCCCCAAAGCCAAGGCCAGGAAATGTCTCTTACACGAGCAGCTGCTATTCACAAAGATCAAAGACAAGGCATCTTATCAGACAAGCTCCTCATTAAACTTTTATGGGCCAGATTCCATTATAAATGAGCTGTCTGTCCTAGGCCACTGAGCACATTTCTGGGCATAGATTCTGGTGTTCTCAGAGCAAGAAGAGATGGCGGCAGGGATCACGCTGCCTGGAGTTCAAATCCTACCTGTGCCATGACTAGGAATGTGTTACAGTTAACTGAAGTGTCCCTCCAGTCACATGCATTAAAAACGTCTGGCTAACAGCTGGGAGTGGGAGGGTCCTGGGAAGTGATGGGATCATAAGGGCTCTGCTTTTCATCAACAGATTCAGGAACCGCCAAGCAATTAACCCATGGATAGATACATAGTAATTGATGACATTATTGAGATTAAAAGTGCACACCCCCATAACTGGCTTTTTAAAGTGGGTTCTAGGGGACTGAATTCAGTCCTCAGCTTCTACACAACCAACTGCAGCATCTCTCTAAGTCCAAAGGGGTGTGTTTCACCTCTCGCTCCCTCTTAATTCTCTGTTTCCCGGCTGCCATGTGGTGAGCAGGATCTCTCGCATGATCCACTAACGTGCCTCTACCTCACCACAGGTTCCTGACGATGGGACCAGTGACCATGGACTGATGTCCCAGGAACCTGAGTTTGAATAAATCTCTCAAGTTATTCTCTCCTTATCTATCACAACAAAGTCTAACTCACAGGGCATGTCAAGGAAGAGGCAGCCTGCCTTGCGGTGTCTGAGTTTCCCCCTTATGAATGGGGAGGGCCAGCATTACCAGGCCTGCATGGCAGTAGGTCTTGATTTTACTTCACAGCTGGCCTGACCCAGAGGTCTCTTTGCCTGAGGGTCCTCTCATGGCTATGCCACTCCATACAGGGCAGGCTGTCCACACAGTCTGCTCTAGGCTCTCCCTCTGTCTGCTGACCTGTCTGTTGATCTGTTTTAGAGAGAAAGAGCTCCAAAGACAGACAGCAACATAGCTGGGGAAGCCATGGCAGAGGAGGGACGAGGCTCCTGGTGGGTGACTCAGAGTCACCTAGCACCTCAGCCCAGCAAACAGGTAGACATGCCCTTCCAACGCCCCCTCCCATCCGCCTGTGGAGAAGACGGTTCTTTAAGAAGCACAAAGCAGATACAGTGCAGCCCACAATCAGGTACGGAGCTAAGAATCCAGAAGCAATCAGCCACATTTCCTCCTGCCCAGCTGCTGCCCTTGCTGAATGGCTGAAGACTGACACAAACCCCAGGATCATGTTAGTAAGTCACAGGTGAGTGTTTATCAACAACAACGACCTTGGAAAAGCTATTTTCAAAGCCCCCAGACTAGAAAGTCAGCTAGCTGAGTATAGTCCCGGCAAAGAAATGACCATCTTAAGTGACAGTGTGCCAATTTACGGGCTGGCATCTCCATTTGTATGCTCCTGCTGGGAACAGGCGGGAACTCATATCTGTAAAACGGTTCCCTCGGGGGACTTTGCGTAAGGTGTGCCCACCACCTGGCATTCCGTCTACTTCCTTCACACTCCAGCCAGCGTGCTAACTTTCCATGAACTGACAGCTAGACCCCAGAGCCATCTGTCCCCAGGTGGAGCCTTTCTGCCCTCTATGGAGAGTGGCCTTGCAGGACTATAAACTAAGTTTAAGTCAGGACCAAGTGATCTGCAGGGAGTCGTATGCTGTAGTCGGACATAGAATGTGGGGTGGCTGGAAGTGATGGAGGCCAGGCATGGTGCCAGACATGAGAAGACAGCAGGACACTGGTCACTCTCCAGCACACACTCCATGCCTTCTGCAAGCTGGGGTATGGATGAGGTCAGGTCAACCGGGGTGGGGCTGAGGTTCAGCTATGAGTGGGAGAGAAAGAGGCACAGGAGATTTTAATGTTCCCATTTCAGAGGTGGCTATTGCTATTGTTGAAAGGGCAGTCAGCCCACAGCTCTGGGCTTTGTTCCTGGATATAAAACAAGTAGGGATGTCCCTAAACACTGGCCTTTGTAAATTTACAAATAAGCAGATCCCCAGGCCTCATCCTGGGCTAGAAAAATCAGAATATCTGAAGCTGGGTTCAAACCTCTTTAGGATGTGTGTGGGGAGAAGGGGGTGGAGATCGAACTCGGGTGGCAGGTGCTGCCTGGCACACACGGAGTCCTGGGTTCCATCCCTGACGTAATAAATCAATGATGGTGGTGCACATCTGTAATTTCAGCACCAGAGGTGGAAGCAGGAGGATCAGAAGTCCAGTGTCATTCTAACAAGAAGAACCAAGCAGGAGAGCGAGCACCCAGAAATTGAATGCCAAGGAAAAGCACCTACAGGAGGCAGAAATGGCATCCCTGGCGTTAGGGGCTTTAATCTAGCTGTATCGAGGCTCCAGGGGAGAAACTGGATTCTGATTTGTCTTGCTGCCTGTACTCTTCCAGTTGCACCACCTTTCTTCGAGCAAAACAAAATGGATTCAGAGAAGCTAAAGCAGAGGACGTACGCAGTCCTAAGACATTGTCTCCGGTCTTCTTCTTTGTCACAATGCGTGCGTCACCCTGCGGTTTCAGCCCCCTCACCACACTGACAGATAGCCCTGTTTGTCCATCCAGGAGAATATGCTGCAGCAGCTTCTAGATTTGTGACATGTGGATTTCATCGGCTGTGCCTGTGGTTGGGGAACTACTGTCGTAGAGTCTCCCGTAGCTAGGTAACAGAAAATGATGGCAAAGACTTAGCAAGCAGGAGGAAAATGTTCCAACCCCAGAACCTGACATCTCATGAAGGAAAGCTCCCCTGCCAGATGTCTCCTGCCAGAAGTCTGGTACTGTATTTCCTGTTTATTCCAAGTCAGAACCAGTGAGAATGTCCCCATTCTTGTGGTCACAGTATTTCAGCTTCCAGTAGTAATTAAATCACAGAAAATAGGAAAAAAAAAAAAAGAAGTCCAGTGTCATCCTCAGCTACAGAGCAAGTCTGAGGCCAGCCTGAGCTACGTGAGACCCTGTCAGAAAGAGAAAGAGCCCAGATCACTCAGACTGGGGCTTGCTACCCTGAGAGGTTTCTCTAAAGTCTTCTAGGCTAAAGGCAGTTCAGACTGGCTTTCTCTGGAAGCCCAGAGCAGAACAGAGCTGGGCCCACAAGCAACACCGAGAGCAAAGCAGACACCAGCTTCCTGAACCATCAGCATGGCCTTCCACTCAAGGGCACAAAGTACTCTTGGCCCAATGTGCACCAAGAGAATGGTTCTTTTCTGGGGGACCAGCCCCACCACACTCCCCCACGTTCCCTCCAACACCCTGGCAAAGCTGTTCTAAGAGCAAAGGCCCAGAGGAGAGCAAAGGGCTCCCTTCTTCCCATGGCAACATGGGCATTGCAGATGCTCAGCTGGCTTTTTCTTCTTCCTCTGAAATCTTGGGAGCATGTCTACATTGGGGGTCACAGAGAAGCCTTGACCAGTGTACCCCCATCGCTGGTGTTTTCCACAGATGTTGCACTACAAGTTCAGGGACAGTATCATTGTACATGAGCATTACGGGAGATACCGCCATACACAGGCAACAGATACCACCACACATGTGCATCATGAGCGATACCACCATACATGAGCATCATGAGTGATACCGCCACACACGGGCATCATGAGCGATACCGCCATACACGGGCATCATGAGCCATACCACCATACACGGGCATCAGATACAGCCATACATGGGCATCATGAGCCATACCCAAGCATCAGGAAGAAGTGTGATTTTTGCCAAAAGCAAGATGGCAGGGAAAGGGACTAGTGATTCAGCTTATGCCTCCAATCACAGTTTATCATCAAAAAAAAAAAGGACAGGGCTCACGCAGGGCAGGGATCTGGAGGTAGGTACTGATGCAGAGGCCATGGTGGGACGCTGCTTACTACCCTCTTCTCGTGCCTTGCTCAACCCAGTTTCTTACAGAACCCAGGACCACCCCAGGGATGTCACTACCCACAATGGGCTGGGCCCTCCCCCATTGATCGCGAATTAAGAAAATTCCCTACAGGCTTGTCCACAGCTGGATCTTATGGAGACATTTTTCTCAGCTGAAGTTCTTCCTCTCAGATGACTTTAGCCTGTGGTGACATAGAACTAGCCAGCACAGATCCCCAGCAGTTCTCACCCATGACTATTTCCCAGGTACCCTGATATATTTGACCATCATCCCTGCTCCTGGGGCCACAGAGAGACAAACGTCCAAAGTCCTCCACTGAGGAGAAAGACTCCCTCCTCCCTGAGTCCCATTTCTGACCTACCTGTGCTCCCAGTCTGTCCTCCCGCCTGTGATGAACCCTCTTCTGGACCAGGTAAATGGAGACCCACAGTAACAAATCTCTAAGAGCATGCTTCCAAATCTATTCCACAGACCGCTGCTCCATCCTACCGCGGGCTAGTGAGACGACATAATCAGGAAACTGTTGTTCACCTTCAAGCATAAGGACCCGAACTGAGCCAAGCTAACAAAAAGGGGTGGCGGTGACACACACCTTTGGGAGGCAGAGGCAGGCAGACCTCTGAATTCAAGGCCAGCCAGAGTTACATAATGAGACCTTGTCTCAATATCCACCCCCGCCCCGCCACACAAATTCGAAAAAAGCCGAGGAGCCAGTGAGATGACTCAGCAGGCAAAGTGCTTACTGGGCAAACATGAGGACTGAGTTTGGATTCCCCAAATACCCACAAAAAATCTGGATGTGGTGGCAAGTGTCTGTTAGGCCAGCGTCAGGGGTAGAAACAGGCCAATTCGAGAAACTCGCTGACCAGCCAGCCTAGCTGAAATGGTGAGCTCCGGGTCCAGTAAGAGACCGTGCGGTAAAAGGAAATGACGATGACAATGACGACGATGTGAAGAACAATCCACTGCTGGGGACACAGACAGGCAGAACCTCAGGCTCCGCTGGCCAGCCATGACAGCCTACTTTGTACGGGTATTACAGGTCAGTGAGAGACCCTATCTTAAGAGGCAAGTTCCCACCACAAGTTCCCGCCAAGCGGTGGTGGTGCACACCTTTAATCCCAGCAGATTATATTAACCAGGAAGCAGAGGCAGGCGGATCTCTGTGAGTTCGAGGGCAGCCTGGCCTACAAGAGCTAGTTCCAGGACATGCTCCAAAGCTACAGAGAAACCGACTCGAAATAAAAAAAAATAAGGCAAGCTCCTGGGAACAGCAGCTGAGGCTGTTCTCTGGGTCCACTCCTATGCATGCATCTCCACAGTCGCGCAAATAAACGGGCTTGCGGCTGTTACAAATGACAGCCCAGAGGATTCTGTTATTAAGATCATCTCAGTGAGAGGTCTTGGGTTTGGCATTCAACGGGGATACTAAAGTGGACTGCCATTTTGTTAAGAGATTTATCAGAAGAGTGATTAGCATCATGGACAGACAGACAGACAGCAGCATGACAAAAGCTCCAAGGAGTGTTCAGGACCACCCGGCAGAGTGGGGGTCCCTTCTTATAGGTCTCAGAAGAAAGGGGAGGTTTTCTGTCACATAATTGATGGGTGTTCCACAGTGGACCTGCATCTGGGGTGGAGATGTGCATCTCCAAGGATGTGACAGAGTGGGGAGGAGGGCCACATCGAGTTGCGGTGTTCCCAGTATATGCATAGCCCTCTGACGTCCCGTGGTCTAGCAACCTGAGGCCTGCAAACTTCTTTGGGGATCTGAGGATGGCACCTGCCACTCTCCTGGAATCACAGCACCTGGGGGAGTCTGCAAGGGACTGGGTTGCAGATCTGCAGACATACTCTTGAGGCTTGTGAGTTCACATGGACCACTCTTCTGCACTGGCAGGCAGCCTGGCAGGACCCAGATGACAGCAAGTCCTTGGGTATGATCAAGGCCCTCCTATGGGCATATGGAAGGCCAGGGACCACAGAACTCAGAGCCTGCATGTTAGGATCCTCCACTCCCAGAGTTATCAGGATCCTAAGAGCCACAGGCAGGGATCTGAGTGTTCAAGCAGTGTGGGGCAGGAAGGGGCTGAGCGGAGCACCAAGTGCACCCAGCAGCAAGCAGAAGCTATGGCTCCGAGAGGCACGCCGGGGCTTAGACTCTACTGACAAGAGATGACACGGTACCTCATTTGCTGCGTGCCGCTTGCGTAATTAGATACATTGGTGGTAGCAAGCAGACTACCACGCGGGCTTGATGGATTGGGGACTCCACCAGGCTCGGACCACATTAATCACGGAAGCCAGAACTATGGGGCCATTTTTCTTACAGGCGTTGTCTAGTTCTCACCTGGGATGGAGGGAGTAGGAGAAAGAGGAGGTGTGCCTTCCAGAGCCTTAGGCCAGCCCTTTCTTGGCCTTTTTGGTGGAATCCAGCTATCCCGAGGTTATCAAGGAGCCTCTCAGGCTGACCTAGCAGGCCACAGGTCCTACACTGTTTCCTGGTAGTGGGGTTGACAGGCAAGATCCTCCCGGGCTACGTCCCAGAGTCCAGTCTCCTAAACCATACAGAAGCGCATGGGCTACCTCCCAGCCTCTGTACCAGGATTCGGTGATATTAAATGATTAAGAACTAGCCCCTAAGAAGGCTGCATTAATTATTAATCTATTGAACCCGTCAATGTTGTCTGCATCATAGTCGTGATTTGGGGGAAGATGTTAGGATGCAGAGATGATCCTGGACACAGCTGGACCACCTCTAAAAGCAGCAGCAAGTGCCTCTGATAAAATAGACAGCCACAGAGAGTACCATACCAGGAGAGGAGCAGCGTGAGGGCGGGTGCCGGGAAAAGGTGGGATGCTGTGAGGTGGGGGCTACAAGTCAAAAGATGCAGGCTCCCAGAAATGGGAAAAGACAGAGGCATGTGTTCTCTCCAAAACTGCGTGAGCAAACATCTGTGTTGTTAAGCCACTGTGCTGGTCATTTGTTATAGCCACAGGAAGTGAGCACACACTCCTTAGTTATCCAGTCTGCAGCAAAGGTCACGGAAGCCAGTGAGCAACAAGGTAACTTCCATGGTTAAGGGGCTATGGAGATAGCTCAGTGGACAGGAGCACTTTCTGTGCATGACGTGGGCCGTGTTCTAATCCCCAGCACCCACTTAGAGAACTGGGCACGGCTGCGGATCTGTAGGTGACTGCTGTGGGGGGACAGAAACCAGAGGACACGGAGGCTTCCTGGCTCTGTCTAGTTTCAGGTTCAGGGAGAAACTCTGTCTCTAGGGAGTAAGGAGAGTGACAGGGAAGGGCGTCTGATGTCCTGCTCTGGCCTCCACTTGTGTGTGTGTGTGTGCACACTCTTGCACACACACAAATTCATGTATTCAGTGTGAGATCCTGCACAAGGAAAGACAGACTTAAGGGAAAGCTACCCACATTTGCATCAGATATGTGAGTTACTTCACTGTATTGGTATCGGATGATACAGGATGTTAATGTCTGAATAGCTGAATGGAGGACACGCTGTTTATCTTACCTACTTTTTACAACTTCTGCATGCTTGAATTTACTCCAAAATGAAAACTTGGCCATTGTGTATGGTGTATTATCTGTGTATGTGGGTGCGTGTGTGTGTGCATGTGGGGGTTAGAGGACAACCACAGTCCTCCTCTTCTGCCTTACATGGGTCCCAGGGGTTGAACTCAGGTTACCAGGCTTGTACAACAAGCACTTTTACTCAGGGAGCCATCTTGTCATTCCCCAACATTAAACTTAAAATTTGTTTTTAAAAGAAAGCCGGAGTCCCGGGTTGTCTGGTTGGGACTCTGTCTACTGTCTAGAAGGCAGTAGGTGTGCTGAAACAGTATCACTGGTGGGCTGGCTGGAATTTAGCAAAGGCACAACGATTTGAACATGGGAGTGCACGGCTATGCCGACCAATTTTATCCTAGTGGGAGAGAGAGTCTCACGGGTGGGGTGCCAGAGGGGACTCTGCTCAACACTGTGTGTGCCTTCTATGTGTCTGTCATTGTCAGTACAGCCCCAAGGGAAGCTCAGAGTCTATGTGGAGCACATATGATAACCGCTTATTCTGCTATGGCAACAGTGTTAAAATCCAGACAGGGTCTCATTCAGTTCTCCTCAGGAGGTGGCTCTGCAGCTGAGGAGGATCTAGAGGAGCCAGCCATAAAGGCAGGTGACAGGGATTATGAGTCAGCACCCCAGACAGCAACTTGATATGGACAAAGGCCAGAGTAGAGTGGGAGGGGAAGGGGACAAGCAGAGGGACTCGCTTCCCAAGCATGGACGGCGGTGCAGAGGCTGAGAGTAGGGAAACAGCCAAGGCCTAGACCCCTGTGATGGTTAATACTGATGATCAGCTTGGAAATGGGAACCACGCAGGAGACACACATACATGCCTATAAGGTTTTTCTATATTAGGTTATTTGGGGAGGACCCACTCTAACTGTGAGAGGCACTATGACATGGGTTGGGGTCCCACACTGAAAAAAAAGGTGAAACCCAACTGAGCACCGGAATCCATCTCTCTCTGCTTCCTGTATGTGGATGCCAAGTGACCAGCTGCCATGACTTCTCTACCACAATGGATTGTAGCTTCCACCCATGAACTTTCCCTCCTCATGTTGCTCTGGTCATGTTCTTTGTCACTGCAGTGGGAAGAGTCATGGGGTCTCTCCTCTGCTAGGAGAGTGGTGGTGTAGGAGGTGGAAGGGCTGAGAACGGAGCAAACACCAAGAGAATGAGTGTCTGCCAGGGGCCAGAGGCCATAGGTGGAAATGTCCAGTCACATCAAGGGGTTGCCTTTCTCCTTGGGGACCTCAAGATGGGAGGCAGGAGGAGACCCCAAAGCTTGTTTTAAAGAGGAGGGAACACATGGAGTAGTAAAAAAGGAGGCTCCAAACCACTATGCCAGGGCAGTCTAGACCTACGGTTACATTCCTGACTTGAGTTTGGGGTACTGGATGGGTGATGAGCCTCCAATCATGTAGGGACCAATGAGGAAGCTTAAAGTCACAGGCCACAGTGATGACATGGGATCCGAGCTTGCTACTCAGAAGAAACCACAAGGTGGCCAGTATGCGTGTATCACCTGCTCATGGGTGCACAGTGGCCGTACACCAGGAGCAGCAAGCAGGTGGAAGCCAACACTTACCCATGAACACCGTGGACCGAGTGAGGATCGTAATGGTACCGTCCTTCCTGGTGTCTCATGTCAATCGGCAAAGGTGCGTGGAAAGGCGGCAGGAGCTGCTGAGGAACTGTGGAGAGGGAGGGAGAAAGAGAGAGAGAGAGAGAGAGGACTTCAAAAACTTTCCCCCTCCCTGGAAAAACAATTTTCAAAAGGCTTTAAGCTCCATGAATTCCTGAGCGAGAGTGGTCAGGACAAGGGACTCCATGATGCCTGCGCTATCACACACCCACTAAGGGGGATGAATAAATAATCAAAGCCAGCCTGAGAATCCTACATCTTCCACATAAAAGATCCCCAGCCGTGCTCTTGACAAAGACAACCAGCTCAGTGCTCTTTGAACTTGGGGAACCCAGCTTGGCCGCAAATCAGGGCTGACAGCGCTGACAGGCTCCAACTCCCGCCAGCTTCTGCCCACCCCGGCTTGGCTGCGTGTGGCTTCAGTGGCGTCAGGTAGCTACTTCAGATCCACTGTGCACACGGCTGTACATGTTTACCTGGAACCATCTGTGAAGCAAGGCCAGGCCTGGCTTGGGGGTTTGCTTAGATAGCTAATTCTCTGCTCTTTGTACATGCATGTGTGTGTGCATGTGTGCACATGTGTTCACATGTATGTGCAGACTAGAGGAGGACTTCACGTGTTGTCTTTCGGTGCTATCCACACTGCTTTATAAGACAAGGTCTCTCGATGGGACTTGGGGTTCACTGATTAGACTGGGCTGACTGGTTAGTCCCAGAGATCCACCTGTCCCTGCCTTCCGGGTGCTGGGATAGCAAGCACATCACATGCCACCACGCCAGGTTTCTGACACGTGTGTGGGGACTGCGTCCTCATGAGTGCATGGCAAGTTCTTTACTATCTCCCTGGCCCCAAACAATGGTAAAGTTAACTCCTTTATCACAGTACCATGGAAGAGAATTTCCTAGCATTTAGACTACGAGGAGCAGCCTTATTTCAGCGCGTCTATCAAGGCACACCGAGCTGTCAGCAGCCCTGATGATGTGCGCTGTCAGACCCAGCCCCACTTCCCTGGCCACCGGCCTTCTGACTGCGGGAAGCATCCACAGAGGAACGGGGAAAGCTCCAGTCCTTAGCCTTTTCCCAGCCTACTTGTTAAAAGGCCCTGTTTTCCTAAAGCCTATAATTATGTTTGCCTCTGGGGCACCCAGGCATTTTCTTTCAATAAGCAAAGAGCATCCTGCAATTATCACGATGATTTGTTGAGCGCAGGCCAAGTGCAGTCGGGGGGCTGACTCAGCTCCGAACTGACACACGCGTGTTGGGGGTTTCAGTCCTGGAGGCACCCGCCAGCATGCGTGGCTTGATAATGAACATGAAGAGTGGAGATCTGGGGCTGGGGAGATAACTTAGTGGACCCAAATTCAAAGTCAAAACCCACATGAAAAGCCTGGCAAGGGGGTGCACACTCATAAACCCAGCTCTGAGGAGAGAGACAGGAGGATCCCTGGGGCTCTCTGGCCAGACAGCCCAGCCCCACTGCCAGGTCTCAGATCCTAGTGAGAGACCACGTCTCAGAAAACAAGGTGGATGGCATCTGAAGAATGAACAGAGACTAACCTCTGGCCTCCACATACATGTACACGTGCAAACATGCAGCCATACAACACATGCACCTGACATACGGGAACATGCCCACAAACATCTATTTTAACCACTCTAGATAGTCAGGCGGCACCAAACTCACGCCACGAGGCTGTCACCACTCCACCTACAGGACTTTTCAGCATGCTAAAGGGGACTGTCCCCATCAAACAGCCCACTAGTCCCTTGCTCTGACAACAGCCATTCTACAGTCAGTCTTTGTGAACATGACGACACTTTTATCAGGATAGCCCTTGTCCTTTTGTGTCTGGCTTACTTCACTCAGCGTATGTCCTTGGGGTTCATCCATTTGTGGAACAGGCTGTAATTTCTCTCCTTTTCAGGCTGAATGCTATTCCACTGTATGGATATACCATATTTTGTTTGTCTGTTAAGCTGTTGGTAGACATTTCGGTTTAACGCTATCAATTTCAGGGGACGTGGGAGACAGAGTCTTATGTGGCAGCCCGAGCTGACCTTGAATGTATGACAATCCTCCCTCTGAAGATTATCAGCCTGCTGTGATTATAGCATGAGCTGCCCAACCCTGCTTTAATGGAAAGAATTTTCAACGAGAGGAAACTTATCCTGAATTAAAAAAGATTACTAACTTAGTGTGTGTACATGGTGTCTGCATGTGCATGCATGCATGTGTGTGTGTGCGCACGTGCACGCGTGTACAGGTACATGCTGTATGCTGTATGTGTACAGGTACCCATAGAGGCCAGAAGTGGAAACCCGATTACCCAGATCTATAGTCACATTCAGGGTCCTGATATGGGTACCGAGAACTGAATGGGGCCCTCTGAAAGAGCAGGACCTCTATTACCCACTGAACCATCTCTCCAGGCTTCTGAAATTTTAACTTCACTGTCCCACGCTTGTGGTGCTCTCCACTAGAGACTAAGCGAACAGAAACCACATCTCTCTGACATACTAAATTGGCAAACCAGACCCAGCGGGGAGCCAGCGGGGGACAATAGGCACTTGAACCAGCCTGGTTCTGGCATCTTAAGCTGCATAGAAGCAGATGGCCTCCCTTTTCTGTGGCTCATGTCTACGGTCCTCTGTATCGCCACACACAGCTCACTGGCCCACTGGCCCTTGCACCAGCCTGCAGCCCAATCCCTGGAGCCCTGCTGTAACAGGGCGGCACACACTCGTTCCGTCACACTCGTGCTCACACTCAGAGCTTCACACCCACAGCCACCACACAGTCTTTGCAGCCCCAACTCTTCATGCAAGTAAGTGAAGGGATGAAGGCTAGCACCGGTTCATCTGAAGTCTTGGATATTTCAGCTCATTAGAGGTCATCCTCTTCAAGTTCCTGATGGAAGCTTCCAGAAACAAATACTTTCCCAAAGCTTTCCGTGAGGAAGTTTTAGCTTCTGGCTCTTGAGAGGACTCCCTGCCATACAGAGGCTGCAGAAGCAGCCCAGAAACACCAGGAGAAACAGGAAACAAGAGCTACCTTTGGGCTGGGAAGACAGTGCAGCGGGTAAGAGCACTTGCCGTGCAAGCACGAGGACCAGAGTTCTAATTCCTGCCACCCATGTAAAAGCTGGGCACGGCCACCTGGAAGCCAGTGCTGTAGGGGACAGGGACAAATGACCCTGGGGCTTGCTGGTTGCCAACCTACCTCCAGGTTCAGTGTAAAACCCTGGCCAAAGGAAGAACACGGAGAGTGAGAGAGGAAGATACCGATGTCCTGCTCTGGTCTTTGCACACACACACGCACATGCACCAGACATAGATCCACACTCCTCTTCACCCATATATACACACACCTAAATAAATAAATAAATAAATAAATAAATAAATAAATAAATAAATAAGCCAGCTTTCAGCTGACATACTGAATCTGATCATTCTACACAATGTTTTCATTGTGGGTTTTTTGTTTTGTTTTTTCAAGAGAAAAAATAAATCCATTTTAAATCATGTCTTTCTAGCACAGCGTGTGTACACATGCACACGCACACACACACACACACACACACACACACACGCATGTACGCACCATATGCCATCTCAAAGAAATGTCTCTCTTTTCAAGTTTCTGAGGAAGAAGCTCAAAGTGAAGAAAGTTCAAAGGCCACACCCTGTCCCCTGGAAAAATGTCCATTTTGCACATGTGTTTTTGATCTTATACAGCAAGACCCTGAGGAGGTGGAGTGGAGGTGATTGCCATTAAAAGTCCAAAACTTTTGTATGCTAACTCAAACACCACATGCTCCTTGGCTGGTAGGGTCTGGTGAGGAGACATTTGTGAGACAGGATCCTCAGGTAATGATCTTTCTGTATGTGAGGAAACTGTTGGACGGAAGCAGATAGAGTCCTTCCCTGGAGGCTGAACTCGTTAAGGGCTCATGACAGCCACAGTGGTGAACGAAGTGGGGCCCTTACGCAGAGAACTCAGAACACGTGAGTCAGGGAAACATGACTAGAAGTCATTTCAGCCACAGTATAGTTCCAAGATAAGTCACATGCGCCATGGAGATACCGCCCAGAGATGGGGACAAGAGACTTCCCAGTGGTCATAGACTGGGTCCTGTGTATCAGGCTGGAGGCACCTCAGCCTTCTAGGCTTGTAGACAGAAGTTTTTGTCCTGCCCAGTCCTGCAGCTGTTCAGTCCCGAAGAAACATGCAGTGGCTTATATTAATTATAAACTTTTTGGCCTATTAGCTCAGGTTTATTACTAACTAGCTCTTACAGCTTAAATCAACTCATAATTCTTGTCTGTGTTTAGGCATGTGGCTTGGTACCTTTTCTCAGCAAGGCATTCTCATCTTGCTTCCTCTGCATCTGGCTGGTGACTGCGTCTCTGCCTTCCCTCTTCTCAGAATTCTCTTAGTCTGGTCGCCCCACCTATACTTCCTACCTGGCTACTGGCCAGTCAGTGTTTTAGTAAACCAACACATGTGACAAATCTTAACAGGGTACAAGAACATTCTCCCACAGCACAGGCTGTCCACTCCTTGGAGAACAGGCATCTCCGAGTTTCCTGCCTTTTCAGTTCTGACTCCAAGATGGAACCAGCTCAGAGGACGTGTGTCCTGTGTGAGTGGGACCAGAGAAGCGTGTTTCTTTGAGAAGCCCTGTTGCCCAGGTACTGACAAGAGCCTTTGCACAGCATAGGTGGTGTGCTGGTTGCTCTTCACTGTCAATGTGATGGGATGTAGAATCACCATGGAAAAACACTCCTAGGTGAAGCTATGAGGGTGTTTCCAGAAAGGTTTCCCAGAGCAGCGAAGACCCGCCCTGAGTGTGGGACAGCATATTAGTTTCTGTTCTGCTGCTGTGACAAACACCATGAACAATGCCATGTATAGAGGAAGGTTCATCTGGTTTACGGGTGCAGAGGGATAACTGTCTGCTCTGATGGTGAGACTCACGGCAGCTGGAACAGAAGCTGACCAGCCACATCTTGAACAGAAAACATAAAGCAGAGAGGAAACCTGAAAGGGAGTGACTCTTTAAACTCTCAAAGCCCACTTCCGGTGACATAGGCCACACCTCCCCCAACTCCCAAAATGTACCACAACACCAACTGGGGACCAAGTACTCAAACGCACAGGCCATGGGAGAGCTTATTCAAACTCCCACAGGTGGGCTGGGGTTCTGAACTGAATAACAAGGAGAAAGCAAAATGAGTGACAGAACTCATCTCTTTCTGCTCTCTAAGGGCAAATGCAAAGTGACCAGACACCTGTGTTCCTGCGCCCATGCCTTCCCACCACGATGGACCAGACACCTGTG
The DNA here is from genome assembly GCF_903992535.2 of Arvicola amphibius. Taxonomy (NCBI): domain Eukaryota; kingdom Metazoa; phylum Chordata; class Mammalia; order Rodentia; family Cricetidae; genus Arvicola; species Arvicola amphibius. The sequence continues at coordinate 101,257,967 of NC_052058.2, read as the reverse complement.
TTCCTGCTCCCATGTCTTCCCACCACGATAGACCAGACACCTATGCTCCCCATCCCATGCTTTCCATTGTGATGGCCTGGACATCTATGTTCCTGCTCCAGTGCCTTCCTATCAGGATGGGCTGTGAGCCAGGTCCTTCCCTAGAGAATTTCTTTAAATCCTTTTTCCCACATTGCATTTGTTGGGTATTTTGTCCCAGCAACAGGAAAAATAAGTAATACAACAGGTTTATGTTGTAATAAGGGTCCAGCATATATAAATGCAGCCTGCAGGGCGATGAGGCCAAGGAAGGGCAGCTGGCTGAACTGAATGGCCAGTTTTGTGGTTGTCTCTATGACCAAGGATCAAGAAAGCAAGCGTGGTGCCCTTGATCCTGAATGCTGGATTCTCTGCCCTTGGGTTGTGGCCAGGGGACCAAAACATCCAAGAATGAAAGGTGCTTATACTGAGAGTCCATGTTGTGTGCATGTGCACGCGTGTGTATGTTTGTGTGTGTGCGCGCACGTGCTTTACAGAAGCAATTGGCTCTCTGGAGCCTCCAGGTAGCCCCATGTCAGGAAAGCAGATCTTTTTTTATTTTTTTTTATTTTTTTTTCGAGACAGGGTTTCTCTATGGCTTTGGAGCCTGTCCTGGAACTAGCGCTTGTAGACCAGGCTGGCCTCGAACTCAGAGATCCACCTGCCTCTGCCTCCCGAGTGCTGGGATTAAAGGCGTGCGCCACCACCGCCCGGCAGGAAAGCAGATCTTTTAACTCCTGGAACAACTGTCCGCCTTCAGAGCCTTCAGGTCAGAGTACTGCGCCTCTGGGGAGGACACTCACTGCTGTTCATCCATCATGCTGTGGGCACTCTGAAGCTGGAGCCAGCTCTGACCTCCTGAAATAAAGGGATCTCATGGTGCCTTGCCGAAGGGACTTCCACTTTCTCTCCTACTATGGAAGAATCTATTTGAACTTTCCCAGTTAGTGAATAATGGCGCATGTCCCTTCAGCTTAGAGCCTGCCGTGTCTGGGCTGGAGAGATGGCTCCGTTGGGATGGGAAAATGCTTGCCTTGTAAGCATGAAGTCACAAATTCAATCCTCAGAACCCGGGCAAAAGCTGAGTGGTAGGCACCATCTTAGTGCGGGGGAGATGAGGACCGGCAGACACGTGACTCACTAGCCAGCCGGCCTAGCCTGACTAGTGAGCTCCAGAGCAATGAGACACCTTATCTCAGAGATGTGAACAGTGTTCCTGAGGGTGACATCTGAGGTTGGGCTCTGGCCTCCAGGAACATACACACAGGTGTGTAACTGTGCCTGCATATGCACAAACACAGATATATCAGAAGAAAGGTCTTCCTTGTGTCTGTTTTGTTGTTTTTGTTTTTGTTTTTCGAGAAAGGGTTTCTCTGTAGCTTAGGAGCCTGTCCTGGAACTATCTCTTACAGACCAACTGGCCTCGAACTCACAGAGATCCGCCTGCCTCTGCCTCCCGAGTGTAGGGATTAAAGGCGTGCACCACCGCCGCCCAGCTCCTTGTGTCTTAAGTAAAATGTAGGGCAATGTTATCACTTTCCTCCAAAGTGAACAAGCCTGGCTGGCAAGACAATGCAAGGAATCCTCACTTCTGTCCAGATGGTTCACTGGGTCATTCTCCTCCTAGCGGAAGGACATGGGTAACAAGAGACACTTATGTCTTTGACCAGAAAAGGCAGTGAAGGGAAGACAGCTCAGGCAGTAAAGTGTTTGTCACACAAGCACAAGGAGATGAGTCTGAGTTCTATTTCCTGGAAAAGGAAAAGTTGGGAGTGGAGTTACATGCCTGACAGTCCCGTGGTGGGCAAGGATAGACAGGCAGATTCCTGGTGCTTCACGGCCAGCTGGCCTAGCTGAATCGACCAATTCCAGGTCAATGAGACACTGTCTTAACAAAAGCAAAAACCGAAAACCAAAAAACAAGGTGCAAAGGGCAGGATCCATAGCTTTGCAGACAGGGGCTCTGGCAAATGGAGCCCTCTTGGCTGCCCATCACATCCCAGGCACCAACCCCTAGACAGCTCAGGCTGGTTACTCCCCACGTGCGTCTCCAGTGGGTAGCCCTCATTTATACAATGTCTAGACACGTGGCCTTGGTATCATTAGGCACGTAGCCTCTGGGTCACCTAGACTTTTCAGCGCTGTAAAGATGAAGGAGTGGACCAAAGCTGGGAGTCTTCACTGAACTGGGTTTGTCTTCTGTCCACTTTGCTGTGTGGACAGCCTCCAAGCTAGCTCGTCAGTCAGGTGAACGCAGGTAGCTGAGTGCTTGCAAGACCCACGCCTCAGAGCTAGAATGGCTGGCACTAAAACAGTTAAGAAGCAAGGACACCTCAGTCCTCAAGGTCTAGCAGGCCTGTCTTCAGGGCGTTGCACAAATGGCATGTGTTCCCAGGGACCAGCCACAGGACAAACTGCTTTCACAGGCTCCTGCTGGGCGCCTCTGCCTCACAGGATGCTTTTAATAAGAAGAATGATGTCCTGAGTGGCTGCTTCACGGCATGTGATTAAAAAGTGTTTCGGTCTCACTTGGCAGGGGTAGGGTTGGTGTTAAAAATCAAGCCGGACATTCAAGAGCAGACTGAGTTAGCATCTTGGCCTACCCTGGCCGAGGCAGTACTGACAAAATAGATACTGGAAACGCACAAGGGGCTGGGATGGAGCCAGCAGGAGGCCCTGCACGTCGACAGTGTCCTGGGGTTGAGCTCAAGACTAGGAAGGCAAGAGAGAAGAAACAAGCAGACTCCCAAGAGCGCTTGGAAAATGCCAAGGGAGAGGCCGTCCGAAACCACAGGGAGACTGGACCGTGTAATCTGCCCCTTTAAATGGTGTGCTCAAACTAGGCGAAGGGTGTGTGGACTCCTGAGGCTGTAGAGATGTGTCAGCCAAGCCATGCAACACATCCAGGAGCCCAGCTCCCAGCTGCATCACACCATGAATTGAAGCAAGCGTCTTTCTAGTATTGCTATTCCCACCAAGCTTCCCCGATTCCATCCCGCTCACTCCTACCACCCCCAGTAGAACTGGTGGTTTCCGCTAGCAGGGGCAATGGGGGATCCACCAGCAACCCTGGAGTCTGCTCCCAAGCCCTGTAAAGAGTCCATCCTGCATGAAGAAACTCAGACATGGAAATATGGCCACGGGCAGGCCAGATGGCCCGGGGGTAATGGAGCCTGTGGCCAAGCCTGATGATCTGAGTTTCAAGCTCAGAACTCACAAGGTTGAGGGAGAGAACCAACTTCCACAACTTCCACATGTCCTCTGACCTCCACATGTGACCTTGACACACACACAAACCCATGTACATGCACATAGACAAATAAGTAAGTGTAACTTTTCTTAAAAAGAAAACATGGCCACATGAGCCAACCTATCAAGCAATGTGGTTTCCAGAACCTTCTTCCTGGAATAAGACTATAAAGAGGAGCCATTCCAAAGGCTTCCTAGACATCAAAAAGCCTCTTGCAAAACAATATTTTGATGAGCTAAGTGTGTGAATTAAAAACAGATGAAGCTGACTTCCTATAAAATAAACAGGACTCAATATCCAGAGAAAAACTCCTCACACACTGGGACTGGGGGCTGGTGGAGTCTCAGAACTCCACCTCCCTCACAGAAGGCTTCTAACAGCAGGACTGTGTGTCACATGCTGGCACTCTCCTGAGTATGTCCCATTTTAATGCATTGATTCCCACAGTCCTCAGGCAGGAAAGGGTTAGCATTCACCCCATTTTACAGAGGAGGAAACAAAGGCATGGAGCAGCATGGTGATTTGACCCTCGTCATGCCTGATTAGCATCATAGCCAGGCTCAGAGATTCTGATCCATCGTCACAGATGGGATCAGACGGTGGCATCTCTTCTGTGACCACTGTGATGGTTAGCTCTGTCACTTTGATATTACTTATTGGCCTGTGGGCGGCATCACTCTCTAGGCAGAAGTCTTGACTGGTGTAAGGATGAAGAGACCCGGCTGGACACAAGCAAGTGAGCATGTGTGCTGATTTAGTTCCTTCTGCTCTTGATTGCGGATGTAGCCAGCTGTCTGAGGGTCTCGCCTTGACTTCCCCACAATGACGGACCATAACTGAAAGGCAAGTTGAAATAAACCTGTCTTTCCTAAGCAGCTTTTTGTTAAGTTACATTATTGCCCAAACAGAAATGAAACTCCCTGGATGGTGGGAGACGCAGGCTCCGGGTTCTGTCTCTGTTCCACTCAAGCTGGTTCTCCTGGGGGTGGGAAGGGCAGCTCCCTCCCCTCTGACAGCACGGGCCAAGTGTATCGGTGTGACAGGGCCTAAGTGTGAGATGAAGAGGATGGCTGACACCCAGGCCCCTTTATGGGGCACCAGAACTAAGGATGCCCAACAGGCACGCTACTCTCACGTCCTTCCTGCGACCCACAGCGGGGGCTCCGTGCAGTGCTTCTGTGTGCCACCAGGTAGGCGACAGAGTGGGTGCTGAGTGCAGGAGGGGCCGTCGGGAGCGGCGTTATCGGTTTTCCCCAGCTGTGCTCCCGGTGCCTACTAATAACCTCCATGGATCATCCTGCTTGGCTCAGAAAACCTCCTGACTGGCATTAAAAATGGGCCTCTTTCCTGCCCGTGGCTGGGTGCCCCTGCAGCCCACGTGGGTTGCCCGTGGTTAGCATGCTGCTTCTGTAATTAGGGCTCTAAGGATGGCAAAGGGCCCACCTTGGGTCCCCGAGAGTGATGGCAGTTCAGAGAAAGCACCCACCTGGGCTTGCACTGATTAATGGCAGGCCCCATTAATAGCCCTGCTTAACACAGGAGTTTGTCAAGATTAAGTAATTGCCTTAAACAAAAACTGTATTATCTTTTAAGGGCCTGGTGAAGGATGGCTGGTGCTGGGAAATGGGGTGATGGATGTCTGTGACTCTGTCCACCACCCACCCTCCCTCATTTGCATATATTATCACACAGCCCTTGATTTGGGTTTGAAGTCCTGGACAGATGCTGTAGTGTGCGGACAAGATGGCCAAGCTCAGACCTGGTGGCCACTAGGCGACTCCAACCACATGATGTTCTATGCCTCTGGGATGCATCCAGTCTCCTTGGGAGAGGTGACCTGACCCCCCCCCACCCAGGAAGTGAAACTTGGGATAGAACATGGGAGGTGGAAACCACTGCATAAGCAAAGTACAGGAACACAGAGACGCAGGACCACCAGCCCTGTATGTGGCTAGCAGGCTCAACATACAGTTTGGAGTACCACCACGCATGAGCAAACAGTTTGGAGTACCGTCACGCATGAGCATACAGTTTGGAGTACCATCACGCATGAGCATACAGTTTGGAGTACCGTCACGCATGAGCATACAGTTTGGAATACCGTCACGCATGAGCATACAGTTTGGAGTACCATCACGCATGAGCATACAGTTTGGAGTACTGTCACGCATGAGCATACAGTTTGGAGTACCGTCACACATGAGAAAAAGCTCTCGCAGACTCAGGAACTTGGTAGGAACACATCAGAAGAAAGGGAAAGAGGCTCGTGCGACCCCTCCCCTGTGGGGATCTATAGGCAGCGAACAGGTGATGGGGGAGGGATAGACATTTTCTTGTCTTGAAGCCGCTGGTGAGCAGCTTACAATTTTGACATGACCCCTCACCCCAGCTCCTTTTAACAACCCTATGAGGCCACCGAAAAGAAAGGGAAAAAAATCATGAGCCTAGAAGAGGGATTATTGGGAACAGGAAAGGGATCAGTGGGAGTGAAGGGGCCAAGGGATGGTAATGGATAGTGAACATGATCAAAACACATGTACATGCCAGGCGGTGGAGGCACACGCCTTTAATCCCAGCACTCGGGAGGCAGAGGCAGGCGGATCTCTGTGAGTTCGAGACCAGCCTGGTCTACAAGAGCTAGTTCCAGGACAGGCTCCAAAGCTACAGAGAAACCCTGTCTCGAAAAACCAAAAAAAGAAAAAAAAAAAAAAACACGTGTACATGCATGAAACTACCCTAATGAACTCATTACATGTGATTGATACCCGCTAAGGAAAATGTTAAGGAAGAATGCACACAAAGGCTTGTGAGGGGCCAGCTGTAGCCAAGGCTATGGGCACAGCTGGTGGCCCAGGATGAGCGAAGATGTTCCTCTTGTCAACTGGGTTTGCAGGTGAAGGTGGACCATCTAGTCTCCAACCCGTCCTAGTGCAGTGTTTGTGTCTGAGCTTCTACATTCCCAGTGCTTGCTACAAGTTCCCTCCAGGGCAATTCTTTAGAGCCAGATGCATCAGTGACAGGGACACAGGATGTGGGGATAGAGCTAACACAGCAGGACTGACCAGGAACAGAGGCAAACAGAGACAAGAGCTGGACTTAGAAGCGGGGGACAACAGAGGCCCCAGATAGAAGACCTTACAGGTCATCTGTAAGTGTTTTGGGAACACTACCCAGGAAGGGCATTTTCGGTAAGACCATGCCCTCCCCACGGCAGTCAAAGGGCAGAGGGTATATTTGTTTCTAAGAAGGACTGACTATGATCCACATTGCCATCTATGGTTTCTGGTAGCTTAGGGGATGCCCTGCTAAGAACTTTAGCTCTTCCCATAAGCTACAGAGAACACACCCAAAGTGTTTCTGGGGCCATTAACATGCTTTCCAGGCAGAGGACGGTGGCTCTCCTGCACATGGCATCTCCCCTGGTCTGCCTACTGATCATATACATGCCAGATATTTCCCCCTTCCTTTCTGGGCAAAATATGATTCCCAAACCAAGCCACCCACGCAAGTTTCTCCAGGCAGAGACACCAGAAGAGCTGGGAGCTGTTCCCATAACATCGATTTCCTCCAAACCACAGCTCCAGAGCAGACGCCTGTGTGGCCTGTTAGTGGAATCTGGGGCCATGCCCGAGGGAGCCATCCCTCCTAGGAAGGGTACACGATGCCCTCTCCCTCCTCCTAGATGGGCAGGGCCCCTACTCCAGCACGAGCCTTTGTGGGGGGAGGGGGCAGAGCACAGGCTTTGAAAACAACAGCCCCGACACCCACAGTGAGGGCTGCACCAGGTGTCTCCTGCGGCTGCTGGCCAGAGGTACCGTGGAGCGCTCACTCTCTTCTCCATCAGCCTATACACCATGGCCTCCATGCTCTGAATGCCATTGGGCAGCCCCTGAGTGTGTGCCTGCTCCGTGCCATCCAAACCAAAGGGGACAGTGACAGAAAGCTCTGCTGGCCCCAGCACGACACAGGGCAGATCACTCCCTGGAATACAGGGTCCTGTATGGAAACAGTGGAGTGTCACCCATACCACACTTCACGAGGACAGTCTTCTAGCTGTCCCCTGACCTCTCACCAAGAACGTGGCGGACAATGGATAAGGATGAAGGCAGCAGTGATCACACACACACTGTTCACATGCATCCTCACGGTGAGCATCAACCGAACGACAGTGACAAACCAATCTCAGGTGCTTCTGCCAACACATGACAGCCCTTCACGCCACCTGGGGTCCCCTGATTTCTGTCACCACTTCTGTTTTACAGATGAGGACTAAGTTACCCACACCACAGCCTCTCTGAATCCCAGGAATTCCCTGGCAGCCCCTGGGACCAGCAGTGAAGTCACACAAAGGTAGCAATGTAATATAACAATATCTATGCTTTACTTGGCTGTCAACATACCTGCCCCTCTCCTAAGCCAAGCTGGTAAGGTAGATACCCAAGGCACTGTTCCATTCGAACTGCTGGGATGCTGTACAGGGAATGCAGCCACACGCTGCCGTGGGTTCTGCCCCCTTCTCCTTGTGCTCCTTCGCAGGAACTGAGAATCCCTTTCACAGCCCCTTACCACACACCCTCGGGAGCCCCAGGCTGGCAGAAATGACTGCTAATACTCGCAGGCACATTTACTGAAACCCTTTGACACAGAGGGTATTTTTATAGGATAAGCACCCCAGCGTCCATATCAGCTGGCAAGTTTCACTGCTCACATTTCAGCCCTGCAAAAAGCCTTTTTCAATCACTGCTGCGGTGAACGATAAACTTTAATGGCCCAGAGAAGCCCGAGGCTCTCTGTCCTTCCCTCCTCCTGGCCCAGGCAGCGGGCCTCCCTCCTCCACTCTCCCTGCTGGGCCAGCGGGAGGCATGGTATACCTTTCTTTTCAACCTCATGATGGCTTCAAGTTTGGGTGGAAGGCCCCGAAAGCACATGGCTACCGGGGAACTAACAAACAGCAGTCCCCAGCTCAACTCTAGCTGCAGAAACCAAGGCGCTATTCTCTGTGTGGGTGGACACATGTGTGTGTGTGTGTGTGTGTGTATTATACGGATGTGCAGGTATGTGTGGAGAGGGCAGAGACTAACATTGAATATCTTCATCAATCATTCTCCACCTTATTTTTAAGAGTTTTTTACATTTATTTATTTATGAGCATATGAGTTTATGCAAGTTATATGGGTGTGCTGGCTAGTTTTATGTCAACTTGACACAAGCTGGAATCATTTGTGAAGAGGGTACCTCAATTGAGAAAATGCCTCCACCAGACTGGCCTGTGGGCAAGCCTGTGATACGTTTTCTTGATTGATGGTTGTTGTAGGAGGGCCCAGCTCACTGTGGATGGTACGATCCCTGGGCAGGTGGTGCCGGGCACAATAAGAAAGCAGGCTGAGCAAGTCATGAGGAGAAAGCCAATAAGCTATGATCCTCCATGACCTCTGCACCAGCTCCCGCCTCTAGGCTCCTCTTCTGCTGGAATGTCTCCCACTTCCCACTCAAGGGAGTGTGATCTGAGAGTTCCAAACCTTTCCTCCCCAGGCTGCTTAGTCACAGACAGCCATCGCACAGTAGAAACCCTGACTGGGACAGTGGGTGTGCGCAGGCTACGGTGCACACACAAAGAAGAGGACAACACACAGAAACAGGTTCTCTCCTTCTACCATGTGGTCCCAGCGAGCAAACCAGAGCTGTCATGTTCGATGGCTAACACCTTTACTCATTCAGCCACATTGCCCTGTCTTGTCGCCTTAACTTTTGAGGAAGGTCTTTAACTGACTCTGGAGTATACTGACTCAGCTAGATTGGCTGGCCTATGAGCCCCAGGGACCCCCGTCTCTGTCTCTCCAGCACTGGCTTACAAGCACGAGCCATCATAACTGGCTTCTCTACTGTGGGTCGGAAGGGACAACACTTAGGTCCTCACGCTTCTGTGGCAAGTGCTTTATCCAACAAGCCATCTCTCTAGTCTAGCACTAGTATCTCAGGGGACTCCGGTAGGCAGTGACCATTGAGAACAGTGCCTTGTCCCAGGTTTTCATACCCAGCCTGCCACACCCCAGTGATCAGGCACACTCCTGCCGGTAGCACCCAGTCAACTGCCATAGTTGACACCAAGGTAAGGTAAGATCACACAGAGAGCCAGGATGCTCACAGGACCAAGGGCCTTTCCTTTCGCCTGGGGGAGCCATGTTTGTTTGGAAGAATGGCCTAGGCCACTGCACAGTGTTTAAGGAACAAAGAGGAATGTGCGACCCACCAAATGAGTGACTGTGTTTGTGTGTGTTGGGGGGTCAGTGTGTGCATAGATTTGTATGGAGGGCCAGAGGCACCCTCCGCTGTTGATCCTCAAGTTCAACCCACCTTGTTTTTTCTTTTTTAAAACATGGTCTCTCACTGACCTGCTGATTTTGGCTACACTGGAAAGAGAGTCCCAGAGATCTACCTGTCTCTGCCTCCCCAGCTCTGGAAAGAGAGCTGCAGAGATCTACCCATCTCTGCCTCCCCAGCTCTGGGACTGTAAGGGCAGCCTGTCACACCTAGCTTCAACAGGGGTCCTGGGTCTTCACACTTACACAGTGTGCTGGTTTGAATGAAAATGTGATGGCTTGGATAAAAATACGACAGAAGTTGGTACCAGGTGCTGGGTTATTGTTGTAACAGGCCAGACTGTAGTTTCTTTGAAGGGAAACGGAACAGTTTGGGTCTGTGGACTAGAAATGCAACTGACCCTATAAAATGGGGCTTAATGAGTCATCTTAGCAGGAGCATGGAAGACAGTGGTTCTGAGGGTGATTTGAACTGGGAAGACCGGTTCAAGAGGGTTCAGAGGAGACAAATATAAGGATGCAGCCTAGAGATTGTTCTTGTGATGTTTTGTCAAAGAATGTGGCTGCTTTCTGCCCTTGCCCCCCCAAAAATCTGTGTGAAGCTAAATTGAAGAGTTTTGGATTAACGGCATTGGCAGAGGTGATTTCCAGAGGGTCTAGTACTGACTGTTGTTTGGTTATTAGTTATCACATGTATGCACATCTATATCACTATATCTAGTGAGAAGGAGCAAGCTGAGCAAGAAAAAATGCAAAATGTATAGTTTGAGGAGAAAATAAAGGGATTGGTGACCTCAGGGCAAGACCCTAGCCAGCTAAGCTGCCAACACATCAGAAGGAATTAAAGAACATCTTAGGGTAGGTGTGGTAGTACATACCTTTAACCCTAACACTGGGAAGCAGGGACAGGCAGATCTCTGAATTCAAGGCCAGCCTGCTCTACAGATCCAGGACAGTCAAGCTTAGGCAGTTAGGGGGAAACCATCAAAACCAGAAAGCTGGTGAAGATGTAATTAAACAAGGTGGCCATATTTCAACCCTAGCAAGCAGAAGACCTTAGTATCTTTGGCCATATAGCTCTGGTTTCAGAGTCAAGGCTACAAGAAAGGAGTTAAAAGGAATCTCCCTCCTCTACTAAGGAAAGTCGCTGAGGCCACGCATGTGGCAGTGGAGTCCATTGCAGGAAGCTGTGACAGTGAAGTCTGTATTACCTCGGAGACCCCAAGATGTTGGAGACTCCAGAGCTGTGGGATAGGTGCCGAGGAGAGCTCCTAACAGGGAGTGGAACCAGCCCAGGAGAAAGACATGCATTGCAGAGAACAAAGTGGATAGGAGTTGGAGATCTGGAGCGTGCTCTGACATCAGTCGTGGAGATGGAGAGTCTGGAGTTTGCCCAGTTGGTTTTCAGTCTTGCTTGCATCCAGCGTTTCCTCATTATGCTCCCATTCCTCCCCTTTAGCATGGTAATGCATCATCTGTGCCACTGTATGTTGGATGTATGTGATCTGCTTTTCCTTTTGATTTTACAGGGGTCACAGTTAAGAGACTGCATGAGTCTCAGAAGAGACTTTGAACTCCGGACTTTTAAACAGTGTTGAGACTGTGATAGACTATGCAGACTTTTGAAGTTGAACTAAATGCATTTTGTATTATGATGTGGCTATGGGTCTGTCGGGGGTCAGGGAGCTAAAGGTGGTGATTTGAATGAAAATGATCTCCATAGGCCCACAGGGAGTGGCACAATTAGGAGTTATGGCCTTGTTAGGAAGTACATCACTGGGGATGGGCTTTAAGGTTTCAGAAACTCAAGCCAGGCTTAGTGTTACTCTCTTTTCCTACCGCCTGTGGATCTAGATGTAGAACTCTTGTTTCTTCAGCACCATGTCCTTCACCATGTTTCCCTGTATGATGATGGACTAAACCTGTGAACCGTAAGCCAGCCCCAATTAAATGTTTTCATTTATAGGAGTTGCCTTGGTCATGGTGTCTCTTCACAGCAATAGAAACCCCAAAACACAGAGTAAGCTCTTGTCTGTCTCTCCAGTTGCCCTCTCTTTTTTAAAACCTCAATTTAATCCCTGCTGGCAGTCTAGTCCCAGATGCTGCTAGGACCTGGTCTTAATGGACACCTCTCTACCAGTCATTTCTTGAGCCTCACTTCCCTCCCTGCCTCAACCTAATCTACTTACTACACACAGTCTTAAAATGAACAACTTAGCAAAGCCCCCAAAGGCCCTCTCCCATACATCAAGGCAACGATTCATTTCTCCTTGGAGATGAAAAAAGCCAGCTCCAAGGGACAATGAAGCACTTCCTTTGAAACTTAGGCACAACGTGAACTCTGACCCCAGTGACTAGAACGGGAACCAGATGCTAGGGTTTGGAAGATAAAGCATCCTGCCCTTGCAGTCCGTGGTCTGGGAGGGGCTGAGGCCAGGGAAGCATGCACGGAGCAGCATGGACGAGTCAGGGGCTCCGGGTGATGTTAAAGACTAGCACCAGGTGTAATTTCATCTCAGTCCTCGCTGCTCAATGAGAGAGTGCCTCCGCAGCCTCATGAACACGCCATGATCCAGCCCTCCCTGCTTTGCACCCCTTCGTGAGGGTGCCTCAAACACCCATTCCCCTGGAACACCTCCCTGGAATACTCAAGACTGGTGGGAAGACTCCTCCGCCTAAGAAGGATCAAGAGGGACGCCAAGATTCAGCCCTAGCACAGGCTGCCTGGAGACACCAGCTGCCTCGTGTCCATGTCCCTAACTAAACTTTGTCTTAACTACTCTCCCTCAAGCCCTCCAGAGCCAGCTGTTCAGTGGCCATAAGGGTGCTGATACATGTCAGCAGCCAGGTCTCACAGGAAGAGAAAAGGGGAAGCCAGGCTGCTCCGCTCATTGTCGTGGTGTGTCTGCAGTAGTAGGTTTCAAGTCACCAAGACAGACCATTGTCCCAGGAAAATGGACTCCTGGGAGCTCGTAGGAGTTGCCTGCCCCATGCCACTGCCAAGGCAGCTAGCACAGTCCTTCTGCTTCCTTGAGCAAGGACCCATTCTCTTCTTTGCAAATGGAAGGGATGATTTTGAGTTCTTGAAAATTCATTAAGATAATTTCTGCTTAAAAATGTAAAAAGACTTTAATTTTAATGAGCATATCCAGTGCTGGAAAAACAGCATAAAGTCCACTGCTAGAGGTAAGCTAGGGGCAGTGGAGACGGCCTTACGGGCAAGAGAACCTGAATTTGATTCCCACAGGAAAGCTAAGTATGCTGGTGTGAGTGTTTGTAACCCCAGTGCTAGAAGATGGAGACAGGCAGGTCCCTGGGGCTCACTAGCTAGTCAGCCTAGGCTGCACGGTAAGCTCTGGGCCACTGAAAGAGCCTGGTTCAGGAGAACAAGTCAGAGAGCACGCAAGATTCTCCTTGGCCTTCACACTAACAAACACACACACGCACACGGACATACACACATACAGAGAGAAACACACGCACACATACAGACATACAGACATACACACAGACACACACACAGACATGGACACACATAGACACAGACGCACACACATACTGATACAGACACACATACAGACATGTACACATACACCTTTATAACCCACTGGTAGGAGTGAAAAGTGTTAGCACACAGCAGAACTTTTAGTTTTAACTAAATTAGAATTAACTAGTTCTAATCAAACAATTGGATACAACCTTAAGGTTCAGTCAGAGCCAAGTGGTTCTGTGAAGTCTAGACCCAGCCTTGAAGAGTTTACAGGAATAACGAGAAAAGGGTGCTGCTGTGGACTGGATGTTATTTATCTACCAATGCTCACTCAGTTCAGGTGCCAGCACCCACATCAGGCAGCCCATACTGTCTGAAACTCCGGTTCCAGGGAACTCCCCAGTCTCTCCTGGCAATGGGGGACACTGCATATATGTGGCCGGGGCTCCTGCAAACAAGCAGATCTATGCCCATACACACATACCAAAATAAAGCGAATTTATGAAAGGGGCTGATCCCAGTGTCGTGAAGCCGGAACACTGTTCCTCTCCTGCGGTCTCCCTGTCACATGCACCCTTGCCTTGTCTCCACCTTGCATGGGGCTGTGTAAATCTCCTGTTCAGACTGTGAGTGTGGTGCATGCCTGTGTGCACATGTATGTTTCATGTTCATGTGTGTACAGGTGTGCATAGGCACATGGAGGTTGGAAGTTAACATCAGATGTCTTTTCTAGCCGCACACCACCTGATTTTTTTTTAAATATAAGGTCTCTCGCTGAACCTGGAGCTCACCAATTCAGTTAAACTAGTTAGCCAGCAAGCCCCAGGGATCTTCCTGCTGTTGCCTCTCCAGTACTAGGGTTATAGATGCACATAACCACACTTGGCTTTTTACGTGGGTGTTAAGGATGCAAACTCAAGTCTTCATGCTTGAACAAAAAAAATCCATCTTTCCAGCCCCCGGATCACTTTTCCTTATGAATTACTAGCCTCAGGGGCTGGAGATAGTTCAATGGTTAAGAGCTCTTGCTCACAACCTATTACTGTAGCTCCAGGGCATCTAACACCATCTTCTGGCTTATGAGGGTATCTGTATGCATGCACGCACGCGCGCGCGCACACACAGACACACAGAGACACACAGACACACAGAGACACACACAGACACACACAGACACACACACTAAACACATAGTAGATGCCTAGCCTCAGCTATTTTGTTCTTGCATCAGAAAATGGACTAGAACGGGTTAAAACCAAATGGAGAGGACCTCTTTGTCATCTTTCTCCTATGGGTCCTCCCCAGAGATAATAACTGGGGCCCTGAAGAGCCAGAGGAGCCACTGACTGTCGCCCCCCCAGCAGATCCTACGTCCCCAGCACAGCCCAGACTGATGGGATAAATCAACAGCAAGGACACTGTCACCCGCCATCCTGATCCATTCAATTTCCCTGTGAATTTAGCAGCCTGCGTGCTTTGTGAGAACCCAATTGTATCCTGACACTTTTTAAATGATGCTTTTTTAGATCCTGCTATAATTTATCTTTTACTTGGGAGCAGCTCTACTTCCATAACCATTTGGAAGAAAGAGAGAGGGGAAGAAAACCACACCACACTGACTTGACTGTATTTATACCTGTCCACACTCAGTATAAAACACGCAGAACAGAGATTTGCCAAATGTGAATTCCACGTCAACAGCCCACCTTGGTAAAGCTTGCATGGTTTTAGTTTAAAAGAAAATACACATTTCATTGATGTTCACAGAGGCAGATGAGTTGGGATGAGGGTAAGGTTGTGGGTGTGTGAGAAAGAACACACGTGGGTGCACGTAAACCCCACTGCTAAGATTCACACTCATCAGGAAAAGGATTCCGTTTTCTCTTTTTACTTAAAGACAATTCTGGGTGAGTGTGTGTGTTTACATGTGTGCATGTATGTGCGCAAGCATGGCATTTGTTTTTTGTGTGTGTATGTATGTATGCGTGCAAGCATGCATGTGTGGTGTGTCCACATGTGTGTATATGCATGTGTGCACACATTTGGTTTGTGTTTACTTGTGTGCTGGTGTGTGTGGCTGACTTCAGGCTTTTTCTTCTATTGCTCTCCACTTTACCTTTGAGACAGAATCTCTCATTAAGATACATGGGATACATGAAGCCAGCTAGACTGGGGTCCCATGGGCTTGAGGGGTCCATTGTGTCTACTCCCCCAGCACTGATGGGGCAGAAAGATGCCATACCCAGGTTTTATGTGGGTGCTGTGGGATGAAACTTAGGCGTTGAAGCTTGAGTAGCTATCCTTAATCTTACAAATTCAATGCGAGCTGCGGAAATGGCTCAGTGGTTAAAGTACTTGCTTCCCAACGTGAGGGACCTGAATTCAGGTTCCCAGAACCCACAGGAAGTGTGATGCAGTATGGCAGGGCTGAACCCCAGGAGACTGCACAGAAGCTCACAGTAAACAAAGACAGCGATGAATTTAGAACGTGGAGCCCAGCAAACTTCCCATAGTACTCTGAGTCAGCACCCTCCTAATTCCCTTGGGGAAAAGGGCAAGTGAGAAATGCAAACACTAGCACCTCCTGACCTAGGGAAGGGAGCGCTCACCCTGGGGGCTCCCACAAAGGCCTCCTGTCCACCGCTACAGTCATTTAAATTCTGCTGCAGACCTACAGCTGGGTTGGATGCCAGCTTGAGGAGCAGTCAGGTTTGTTCTAACTGGCGGACTCACTTCCAAGGAGGCTTTCCCATGTGTTACCTGATGTGACCCTCTGGGGCCTCAGGGAGAAGCAAAATGGGAGCTGTCCTTTTCAATGGCCAAAGGAAGGAAGGCGACACCATACTGGGGCTTTGGGACGTGACGTAAAGGCAACTTCTCTAGAGCTCTCATGCTCCCACACAGTTCTAGACAGGCCACACCTACTCGGTCTGAGGCCGGGCAAGGTAAAGGTCCTGCAGGGCAAAATCAGGCACAGTTTGGGGGCTGCCCAATCCAACCTTCAGGTACCCTCCCCACTTGTCTCCTAGGTGATGCTAGATCCTGTTGACAGTCAATACCTAATCACCACACCTAGAGGGCCTTTACAGAAGTTCCCACGGGTACAGACAGGAAAAGTGCTGACTCTACTTCCATTGGGGAAAATGATCAAAGTGGGAAGCGGGGTTTGTCCACGACTCTGTTTGAAATAAGAGATAGCAACCCTTTCCCCAGCACCTCCCACCCCCCCACCACTCGATTCCCCCCAGAACACAGAACCACCAGAATGGGTTTAAGGTGAGATTTTACCTACAAGGATGGACCTGGAGCAGCCTAGAAGGAATGTGAGTGGGAGAGAACGCACAAGAGGGAACAGAGAAAGTGGGGGGGTCTGTGAGCTACAGGCTATCGCCTCTCAACCCAGGGGCATGTGGGCTCCACACATGCATCTGTTACAAAAGACACACGAAGAAAATAAGCAGGGCTGAGGAGATGGCTCAGTTGGCAAAGTATTTGCCTTGCAATCACTAAGACCTGAGTTCGATTCCTGTAACCTGTGTCTAAATGTGGAGTGAGGTGGCACATGCCTACAATTCCAACACTAGGGCTGGAAGGCCCGGGGCAGAGACAAAAGGATCCCTGGGGCTCAAAAACTGTCAACTAATTGGTGGGCTTGAGGCCAGTAAGAAAATCTGTCTCAAAACAAAGTGAACAGCTTTCCCAGAAGATGATATCCAAATCTGTCCTTGGTCTCCTCATGTGCGCACAGGCGCGCGCCCACATGAACACACAAAGAGAGACATGCTCTAACAAGAAAAATAAACAGCAAATAAGTTTTGCTCAGATCTGAGAGACTGGCAAACATTTGGAGGAACAGATTTTCGTCCACACTAAGATTTGGTAGTGGGCCTGGAGAGATGGCTCAGCAGATAAGAGTACTTGCTGCTCTTCCAGAGGACCAGAGTTCAGATTCAAGCACCCACATCAGGCAGCTCTCAGCCTGTCATCTGTGATTCCAGCTTCAGGGGGTCCGATGCCCTCTTCGGTCCTCCAGGGACACACACACACACACACACACACACACACACACACACACACGGTGGGGTAGAGAGAGAGAGAGAGAGAGAGAGAGAGAGAGAGAGAGAGAGAGAGAGAGAGGAAAGAGAGAGTCAGAACTGAAAATAAAGCATTAAACAGTGTTTGCAGCAAGCAGTAAGTGGGATTGTCCGGTTAGCAAACAACAGGACTGCAGCCTAAATTCAGCGGCAGCCACACAAAACCCGGCGATCCCCAGACAGTCCCCACACCGGGCCTCTCCCAGGCAGTGATTAATATGCAGCGGGCTAGGAAGAAAGGCTCGTTCGGCAGGGGAGTGGGGAGTGGGGAGAGGGAGGGGTCAGGTGGCTCTTCCTTGAATTAGGAGGCTGTCAGTCCTAGACAATTCCCCTCCCCTCTAGGGGCTCTGCCCAAACTTCCCCAGGACCAGCTCCCAACGCCTAAGGTAAGGAGGCACCATGCTCAGCCGCCCGGCAGGAACGAAGCTGTAGGCCCGGCAGCCTTTTTGGTAGTCTGCTTCAGAAGGTTTCTCTCCTTTCTTTTCTTTTGGTAATTCCTTCTAAGGAACTGCCCTGAATATGCACTCGCTTGTTCTCCTCTGGTTCGGGCGGGCTGCCCTCACTTTCTTTCTTAGGCTACGTAAGACTTACAATTCCCAGTTTTCTATGGGGGAGCTGAGCCAGAAGTAACCTCCTCGCAACGCTCTGAATAGAACCAGTTCTCAGAAGATCCTTCTAGTAGGCTCAGCAGCGGGGCTGCAGTCACCCAGCAGGAATCTCCATTGTCAGGCCGCCACACACAGGCCCAGGAGGGGGAGGAGTTGATGGGATCCCAGGCCACCTACTTTTGAAAATGACCCCTCTCTTTGGGGGCTGGGTTTGAATATTTACCTTGGACCTCCCTTCTCCACGAAACCAATATTAAGGACAAAAAACACCAGGAGCTGATAAATGGCTCAGTGAGCAAGGATAAGAGTTCCAATCCCAGAATAAAGTCTTGTTGTTGTTGTTGTTGTTGTTGTTTTGTTTTGTTTTGTTTTCACAAAGCAATGAGTGGTGTGACCGGCTTGAAACCCCAGCACGGGGAGGAGGAGACTGGTCTCAGGGGCTCACTACTAAGTCAGCAAGCTAGGGCCCAGTGACACAGAAAAGACAAGCAGACATAGCCTGTATAATGGTACCCGAGGTCAACCTCTGGTCTCCACATGCATATGCACCCATACACACATGTGATTGTGCAAAAACATGAGCACAGAGAGAACAAAAACCACAAACATGGGGCTTGGTGGCTAAGCGCACTGGCTGCTCTTCCAGAGGACCCGGGTTCGAGTGCCAGCACCCACCCAGTGACTCACAACCATCTGCAATTCCTGTTCCAGAGGATCTGATGCCCTCTTCTTGCCTTCACGGCTGTTGACATGCATGTGGTACACAGACATGTAGACAAAAACACACATACACATAACATAAAATAAAAATAAAATTAAGAACACGAATGAAAGTGAGAAACGCTGAGCGGGCTGGCAAATGGCTCAGTCCATAAAGACACTTTCTGCATGAGCCTTGTGTCCCGGGGACCCAACAGTTAATCTGGGACCCATGTAAAGGCGGAAGGAGAGACCTGACTCCACAAAGCTGACTTCTGACCTCCATGCGTACATTAAGGCACACGCATATCCACACACATACCTCACTGACACACACATTATAATAATAAATACAAAGTTTAAAAATGTCTTTTTGAAAAAAAAATAGAGAAACTAATCCATGGAAACCTAGCCACCCTCCCAAACCATTGAGGATAGGCCAGGCTGCTTAAAAATCTCTGAAGGTCACCGCACGTCACCCCAGTCAATAATGAAATAATGGTGTGCACTCCTAAGCAGGCCACTGTCCCCATGTCACAGAGGTAAACACTCTATGTCCCTCTATGATTCAAAGCCACATGAAGCTCACCTCACTGTGTCCCTAATTTGACTCCAAGATAGAGGCAGGAGAGGGGCACCTGCAGGACACTGGGGAAGTAATAGTCATTGGGGACAAACGGTTAGAGGTGACAAACAAGGGACATCAGCTGACATCTAGTATCTATGGTAAAAAGAGCTGAGCTGACCCATGGAGGATGTGTGGAGCTGGGGTATAGGCATGCCTGTGAGGCTCTGTGTGTTAGGTTAGTTATGCTCTGGCAGCAGGGCAGGAGGGAGTGAACACAGCTGAGAGAATAGAACAGCATAGTCTGCCAATGCTAACTAGCGCTGGAGATCAACCTGGAGCTAATGGGCCCTGGAGACCAGCTCTGGAGATCAGCCCTAGAGCTAACTGGCCCTGGAGATCAGCTCTGGACATCAGCCCTGGAGATCAGCCCTGGAGCTAACTAGCCCTGGAGATCAGCCCTGGAGATCAGCTCTGGAGATCAGCCCTGGAGCTAACTAGCCCTGGAGATCAGCCCTGAAGCTAACTGGCCCTGGATATCAGCCCTGGAGCTAACTAGCCCTGGAGATCAGCTCTGGAGATCAGCCCTGGAGCTAACTGGCCCTGGATATCAGCCCTGGAGCTAACTAGCCCTGGAGATCAGCTCTGGAGCTAACTGGCCCTGGATATCAGCCCTGGAGCTAACTAGCCCTGGAGATCAGCCCTGAAGCTAACTAGCCCTGGAGATCAGCCCTGGAGCTAACTAGCCCTGGAGATCAGCTCTGGAGATCAGCCCTGGAGCCAACTGGCCCTGGATATCAGCCCTGGAGCTAACTAGCCCTGGAGATCAGCTCTGGAGATCAGCCCTGGAGCCAACTGGCCCTGGATATCAGCCCTGGAGCTAACTAGCCCTGGAGATCAGCCCTGGAGCCAACTAGCCCTGGAGATCAGCCCTGGAGCTAACTAGCCCTGGAGATCAGCCCTGGAGCTAACTAGCCCTGGAGATCAGCCCTGGAGCTAACTAGCCCTGGAGATCAGCCCTGGAGCTAACTAGCCCTGGAGACCAGGGCCTTCCTTCCCCTCTGCAACACAGGCTAGCAGTAGGCAAAGAGTGGGGATTAGACACCATGTCTCCAGGGCAAACAGAGTCCTGGGCCCTGTCCACCTGCCTCCGTGTCCAGCAGTGACACTACTGGTTTTCCCTTAAGGTTCCTCACTCACTCCAGACCTGGAAGCCCAATCCCTCCATCCATATGTTCCTTTTCCAAGACAACCTTGTCCCATGGCGCCAGAGAACCTTCATGACACAAAGGTCATAAACAAAGAGGAGGAAAACCTTGGATCCTGAGCAAAGGCACCACATCTCCTTTCCCTCTCCTGCCCCACCCCCACCCCCGCCAAGCAGAGACAGAATTCAAGCTCGGACCATCCAACCCAACTCCTGGTTCATTTGTGTTTCCAGGAACACCTCTGCTCCACACCCGTGCAGATCCATAGGCAATCTGATAGACAGATTGGACAATGAATGAATCATCAAACACAATTCCTGGGAACTCATCAGAAAACAAAAAACAAAAAGCAAAGGCAAAAAAAATAAATAAATAAAACATCCTCAAGAGTGAGTGGAAATGGCCATGACAGGCAGAAGATGCTCATCCTAGCTCCTTCCCAACACCTGGCACCAGCTCCAGGAAGCTGGACCTTGGGGTGTGTGTGTGTGTGTGTGTGTGTGTGTGTGTATGTGTGTGTGTGTGTATGTGTGTGTGTGTGTTTTCTCATTTCTAGGACTCTGTAGCCTGTCACACTAAAATAAGCACAGATATCTGAGGGTGGGGGGGAAGAAAAGAGAAGGGAGGGAGGGAGGGAGAGAGAGAAAGAGAGAGGGAGGGAGGGAGGGAGGGAGGGAGGGAGGGAGGGAGGGATCTCATCGTTTCTCATCATCCCAAACACAAACTGGCAGATCTGTGCCCCTCCCAAATCCCAGGTTTCATGGGAAGAAAACCCCTCACAGTGCATGCCTGTAGCTGTTGCCCACCCCCTCCCTGAGTCACACGTGCAGGGTCTTCTGGGAATACAGAAGAAAACAGTCATGAAGATGATAGGCACATAAATGCACCGGGGATGCCATTCGAAAGGGAGAGGACTCAGAACTACTGAACTTGGATTCTCGGGCTCAACCACCAAAGTCCTTCCCATTGAATGGAATCAACGGGTGTCACAAATGTCCCAGAAAAACACCCCCAATAAAACCAAAAACATCTCCCATCCTGCCAGAACAGACACCCACGAGGCCAAGCTGCAGGGCACTTTGGCAATAGAGACTGTTTATTAGAAACAGGCTGCCCTTCCCTATGGAGTCCTCCCCACCCCACTGCCTATTCCCTGAGGAGGCTTCTTTTCAGCATCCAGTCAGTCAGGGAGAAGGCTGAGGATAGGGCAAGGGCTTAAGAGGGCCCATGCAGGGTTGCTGCAGAAAGGGCCACTCCAAATCACTTTGGCAAACTCAAGAGGCCACCATGGCTGGTAAAACAAACAAGTGGCTCCAGGCGAGTCCTCTGAAGGAGCTGCCTCTGTTTCTGTCTCCTAGAAGGACGTGCACAGTGAAAAGGGCTCTCGTGAGCGCTGCCCCAAGCTTCTTAGTGTTCCTCGTATTGACCGAGCACCGCGGAAGGCTCCTGGCATCTCAAGGGCCTGGGCAAACACTGGGCAGCACTTCGCCACTGCCCTGAGCAGACACTCCACAGCTTCCCAAGGAGGAGACCCCCGACCCCAGCAATCCATCAAGTGGATGCAAATCTGTGCAGGACAAAACCCAGGCAAACAGCACCCCTCTCCACATAACAGCCTGTTAAGGAGAAGGACGCGTGCGGCAACTGTTGTGTACACATTGCGCTAAGTACCCCCAACTTCTGATTAGCTTCATCATGATTTGTGTGCACATTCGCCGCTTTTGAAAGACTCCCAAGTGCTCAGAACAAGTTGACTCAAGACTAACCTCAAACAGTGGCTGTCCTGGACTTGGTCTTTTAGGAACAACACAGACCCTGGGCTGGGGGAAGAGAAGTACCCTTTAAAAGTGTGGGGGAGGGGTGTGGTGCTGGGCAGAATGACTCAGTTAGTAAAGCATTTGCTGCACAAGAACAAAGATCTGAGTTCATATCCCCAGAACCCATTAAATAAAAAAGCCAGACACAGCAGCACTTGCCTGTAATTCCAATGCTAGGGATCCCAGGGCCAGGATCAGTGAGTTCCAGGCTTGTCGAGAGACATTATTTAATCCCAACATTTGGTAGGCAGAGGCACAGGCTGGTCAGGTAGAGAATGGTTGAGGGAGGCCCTGTTGTACTTGGATCTTCACATGTAGGTGCAAACACATGTACACTTGAAGCTTCACAAACATTTGCACAGCTGTACATGAACACACACACACACACACACACAGACAGACAGACACACACATGGGTACTAAACACAGGCTGGAGGCTGCACGAAGCTGAATTCATCTGGGGAGCATCTGTCCAGGCTCAGGGAGGGGACACTAACAGAGTAACCCCGAGCTGTGTCTTTTGCACACTGGGATTAAGTGTGAGGTGTCCCCTCACACTGGCAGGCTAGAGTCTCAGGTGAGAGTTCTCTGTGTCTGGCAATGTCTACCCCTTTCCAGGTGGGAGCTTTTAAACAGGGCATTTGGCCACCTTCTCTCAAGAACTGTAGGTGTTCAAGGAGAACCCGCTGCTAAAATATGTTTGTGAAGTTGGGCATCTTCCTCCAGTCTCCGGGTACTTTCATAGAAAGATGACTTCCAACGCCTTTCTGCATCTTCCACGTCTAGAGTCCCGATTTTCCGTACTTTCCTTATATGAGCCCCAGGTGTCCTGGGCATCCCCATCCTACTGTCAGATCGGCAGTCCCCGCCCCATCCCTGTATCCCTGTGCCCACTCCTCCGGCAGCACTCATCCTGGTGAAGCCCCTGCTGTCCACTCAGGCCCAAACCCACACGGAAGGTTCAGCTCTGAGCCAGCATGAGGAACACCATAGCCCCAGTGGGGTCTCCTGCATCCTAGGCAGTTTCTGTCCCCGCCTCCTCACACCCGAGAGAAAACCTTGCATAACTGTCCTCATTAAGTAATGTCCTCCTCTCATCAGGTCTCTCTCTCTCTCTCTCTCTCTCTCTCTCTCTCTCTCTCTCTCACACACACACACACACTGTTTTCCTATTCATGCGTACTTATGATAAAGTTCAATTTATAAATCAGATACAGCACAGGATCAACAGGAATAATACTAAGCAGATGTAAATATGTGTAACAGAATAGAAGTCAGTATTGCTCCTCTGGGCCTCAGGGATCACCAGAGCACGATACTAGGATAGCAGAGAAGACTAACGGGAAGGTAGGATACATAGTGTGACTACACTGGACAGAGATGCTTCACATCTGGGCAGATTCTGGTGCGATTTGGGGTACAGCACGCAGGAAACCTTGGGTCCCTGCCCCAGCACTGCATGGATTGTGAATTAGGAGGCATGCCTGTAACCCCAGAACTTGGTCATCCCCGGCTACTTATCACGTTGGAAGCTAGCCTAAGCTACAGGCGGCACTGCTCTAAACAAATGAATGGATGAATGATAAAAATAAATAAGCAAACACGATATTATGAGATTTCCTCATACTACTCAGAAAAGTTGCCCAGAATGTACAAACTTGGTTTTCTAAATTTTTATTACATTCGCTCTGTGTGGTGGGGGGAGGGGCTCACGAGTACCACAGTGTGTGTGCAGAGGTCAAAGGACAACTTGCCGGAGTCGGTCCTCTCCTTCCATCACGTGTCTTGGGAACTGAACCCAGGTCATCAGTCTTAGTGCTGGGCATCCTAGCCTCTGAGTCATCCTGCCTGCTTTTTTTGGTGTTTAGATTATTTTTTATTTATTATTTTCCAGACTGTGACTGAGCTCAGATGACTGAAACTATAAACATAGTGACTCCAGTCAGCAGCAGGCATCATTCCTCCTTCTTGGGTTCTTCGAGCCACAGAAAGCAGAGTGAGATGTTAACGACCGTGGTGATTTGTGAACCCCTTGCGCTTGGTACTACCAGACTCTTCCCCTCATGTCTGAGTGTCCCCCTCCGACTCGGGGCATTAGGGCCTGCCTTGGGCTTCAGGGGGCTGAAGAGATTTTATTTTCAGCCCTTCCTGTGTCCTGAGCCTGAGTCGCTCCACAACCTCCCAGACGCCCGGTGTACAGCAGCAGCCATCTTGTGGCCTATCCAGCCTGTCTGTCCAGCATACACTGGCTGCCAGCAGCTTGTTGCCACAACCGTTCCCACAGTGCCTGGCAGCCAGTGAGAAAACAAGAGTCAGGAAAGGAAGGGCCTAAACACACAAGCTGCCTCAGAAGAGAAGCGGGGGAAACTAGCCACCTGCGTGGTACAGCAGGAGGCAGGAGAAGGCCTCATGGATGTTTCCAGGGCCAGGGGTGGCTCAGTTGGTAAAGCGCTTGCCTTGCAAGAATGAGAGTCCTTAGAGTCCTTGTTTTGTATTGTTTTTTGTTTAAAAAAAAAGCCAAGAATGGTGGCATGTGCTTGTTAATTCTAGCAATGAGGACATGCACCTATAAACACACACACACACACACACACACATACACACACACACACACACACACACACACACGGGTAAAGAAAGGCTAACCCTAGACTCTAAGGCCTAGAGGAGCAATGGTATATGTTTAGGGGGCTAAGCTTGTGTCTCTAGTCCCCAGGTGGAATGTCTTTCCTACTAGGGTGAAGGCATTCAAGGAGGGCTTTCTGGAGGCTATGACATTTCAGTTAGACATGTTTGGAGGACAGGATAGGGTCACTTAGACCTTCCAGGGGGAAAGTCAGGGACACAGAAAGGACAGAATCAAGCAGCAACTCCAGCAGCGAGAGGGAAGTGGAGGTAAGCCGGGGCCAGGCATGTGGCCAACAGGACAAGAATTTGGCGACTGTCACCCACTGCAGCTGGGTCCCAGGAGCATCCTAATGTCACTGGGCTTGGGGGTGGGGTGGGTGAACTTTGGGGACCTGGCTGATTAAATCCCCCATCTCAGCCCAGCCCCTGGCTGTATATCTCTACAGTGGGGGAAGTGACACGTCACAACCTGCACACAGCTTCATTTCTGAAAAGAATGTGAGAGAGGGGGAAGGTCAGGAGACAGGCAGCGTCGTAAATTTGATGGAAGGTTTAGCTGGAAGCCCCATTACATCCACCGGCGGCTCGGTGCTGGGCAATGTCCTTCCTCTGGCTTGCCGAACAGGGCCACGGAGGTGAGGGACTCGCTAAGTAATGTCCTCATTTTTGGGTGTCTCCTATTACTCTGGGGATGAAAAACCCATTACCCACAGGTTTAGTGGCACTCGGGCCCAAGACTGCAATATCGTCCTTTACCTAAGCTCTCTCCTTGGCCAACACACATGGCATCCAGGAGCCTTTTGGCCTCTGTGTTTCTGTCGCCATCTGCTCAGACAGCCTAGCTCTCCTTGAAGTCCAGGCCAGGGACCACAAGTTTCTGGACTCTGTTCCCTGTGGTGGGTGCTTCTGTCCCTACCCCAAAGGGCACAGGCTAAGAGTGAGACAGTAACCCCCACTTGCTGGGCTGCCCTCAGGTCAGGTGACAGACTGCAGAAGGGCACAGGTCTGTCTTCCTGAAGCCTACTCTTCAACACATCATCTCCTCGGGAGAGTCAGAGCTAGCTATTGTCTGGGGAAAGGGTCCTATCCTAGTCCGTGTTAACTGTCCACTTGACCCCAGCCCAGAGTCCTATGAGAAGGCAGCCTCAGCAGGGGATTAGCCAGATAAGACTGGCCTGTGGGCATGTCTGTGAAGGATTGCCATGATGTAGGAGGGCCAAGCCCATTGTGGGCAGCACCATCCCTGGGCAGGTGGTCCTGGGCTGTAGAAGCAAGGAAATGAGGGAACGAGCCAGCCAGCAGCCTTTCTCAGTGGTTCCTGCTTCAGGCTCCTGCTCCAGTTCCAGCCCCGACTTTTCATTCCCCAAGAATGACTGTGACTCAGAAACATAGGCCAAGCAGTCCTTCCCTCCTCTTCGCTGCTTTTGGTCATGGTGCTTGCCATGCAACTAACACCAAAGTATAGACTGTAGCCCTTAGTGAAGGGCTAAAGGCACGGATCAAAGATGTTTTCGTTCCATCTCTACCACCCTCCTACTTCTTAGCTCAAAACCAGAGCCTGACAAGTCACTGGCAAGAATCACCTTTCGGACCTCAACTCAAGAATCTTCCAGACTAGAGGAGGGTGGACTCAGGGCTCAGATCCTAGCTGAGTGACTCTGGTGAATTGCTGAACACCCCAATCCTCAGTCTTCTCATTGGTTCAATGGGATCATCCTAAAACTGCTTAAGAACATGGGGTCCAGAAGAAAATGCTCGACAAACACTAGCTAGTACCTTGGCTCCCTGGGGGAGGGGCAGCTCCTACTCAGCTCCTCTGGCCTGAGGGGTGGGGTGGAACGGGACTTATTACTTTAGAGCAGGTGGAGGCAGAGCGCTAACCCTTTCTCATGCTAGGAGAGACCCTGGTCTCTGTCCCTCAAAAGTCCCAGCTGCACATGCTTTATGATGCTATTTATGTGACATTCTGGAAAAGGCCAAATGGCAGGGACAGGCTACCAGGGGCTGCAAGGCCATGTGGAGGACAAGATGGACATTTTGGGGAGAGGGAAGAGTGGGGGGTTGACAGGAGTGGGAGTTTGCACTTGGGTACAGCTGCTAAAATTCACAGGACTCTACACCCCTTAGGGGTGAATTTTGCTGAACAATAATTACACTTTAATAAAGGGACTTCAAAATAGAAAAAAGATGGGTTGGAAAAGGGACTCCGTGACTAAGAACACTTGCTGCACTTATAGAAGATCAGGGTTTGATTCCCAGTGCCCACATCTGACAGCTCACGACACTCAACTGCAGTTCTGAGGGCTCCAATGTCCTCTTCCGAGGTCTCTGAAGGCTCCTGAATACACAAAGTGCACACACTCACAGACTCAGGCCCACACACCTACATGAAAAATAAAATTATAAAATACAGCATTTTTTTAAAGAAAAAAAAATAGGCACAATGGAAACCAGGTAGCTGTAAGCTCAGGCCAGCTTTCTGAGCCCTAGAGATGTAGAAAAAGAACCCGCTAAAGAATAAACAAAGAGGGGCTAGAAAGAAAGCTCAGTCAATAAAGGGCTTGCCTTGTATGCATGAAGGCCTGGACTGTGCTGAAACAAACAGCCAAAAACCTCGGTGTCGGTCTGAGGAGTAGCTCAGTGTGCACAGTGCTCACTGTGCACGTGTGAGGACGGGAGTTTGAATACCCAGAGCCCGTTTACGGCTGAATGCAGCAGCCAGCCTCTGTAATCCCAGAGGTCCTGCAGTGAGATGAGAGAGGCACAGGAGGGCCTCGAAAGCTTGCAGGCCGGTAGGTGAGTCTGCACACACGGCTAACAGCAAAGCATCTTCATCTTAAACAAGGTGAAGGTAAGGGCTGACACCTAAGGTTCTTCTCTGACCTAGATGCACACAATGGCATGTGTCTACACACACAGACATATGTGTGAGCATATGCATGTGTATGCATGTATTCACATGCTCGTGAACTTACAGAGAGGTATGGTGGTGTGCACTTGGAATTCTAATGCTGGGGTAACGAGGACAAGAGGATCCCTGGGGCTCCTGGCTGGCCAGCCTAGCCAAATTGGTAAACTTCAGGCCAATGAGCAATCTTGAATGCCAACCTGATGTGATTTCCAGTCACCTGGGAGACAGACCACCAAGCATGTCTGTGAGGAGCTTCTAGACCAAGTTGACCGAAGTAGGGAACACCTACGAGTGGGTGACAGCCGTTGATGGCTGGGGTCCTGGACTGAATGCAATAGAGAGAGTGAACTGAGCAACAGCATTCCTCTCTGCTTCCTGAGTATGGCTGTGATATGGCCTCACACTCCTGGAGCCAAGACTTCCCCGCACGATCATCTGTACCCTCAAATAGCAGGCCAAAACAAGCCTTTGTATGTGTGTGACTGCAGTGCCCAGAAGAGGTTATCAAGTCCTCTGGAACAGGAGTTACAGATGATTGGGTACTGCCATACGGGTACTGGGACAGGAGCCCAGATCTTCTGCAAGAGTAGGAAACACAGAACCGTATCTCCAGTCCCTTTTGCCAGAGCAATGAAAGAAACAATGAATGCATCCTTGCTCAGCATGGCCCGCAGCTAGTGTCCAGGCCTACCACAAGCAGACAAGCCCTAGCCTCCATGGTTCAGAGTACCACACGGATAACTTCAGCGCTTGAGGGGTATCTCTGTCTGCTCTGATTATTACCACCCTTGCCCTCTGTGCGTAATGCAGAAATACGAACACACAAGCGCTCCCTTCACACAGGCATTGTAATCAGCACTTAAAACTCTCAATACTGAAATAGAGCTGGCCGTGGAGGAGATGATTTCTGAACTCCTCTGGCTGTGGGGTGCCCCGCCCCAGCGTAGAGGCTCACTGAGCAATGTTGAGAGCTTATTAGAACAGGATTGTGCAAATCACAGTGAGCTAGAATATACTGGTTTGCATCCACAAACTTCCAAACAGTAATTATGGGTTAGTGTGAAGTGGCAGCCCAGCTGTCAAGTGACTGCAAGCCTAGACTCACACAGGGCTGAAGCCAAGAGCAGGTGAGTGGCTGGGCACCATGTGAGCAGCTGTTTAGCCTGTGGTGCCTGGCTGGGATTCTGTCTGTCAATCAATTAACAAGGGCCAGCTAATGGCATCTGCTCCCAGGCACTAGCGCATTCACCAACTTGGATCAGTCACTTCGTTCAACCTCGAAAGAAGCTTAGGAGCCTGGTAGGTCTAAGTAGCTGCTCTAACCTGCAGTGCAATGGAGGTACCTCAGTCAATAAAGTGTTTCCAAGCATAAGAACCTAGCTCCATCCCTAGAACCAAGTATAAAAAGTTCCCAGTGTAATTTGCAAGATTGCTTAGTCATTTAAGATCCTTACCCTCAAATCTGACCTTCTGACTAGATCTTTGGGAGCCACGTAACTGACTCCTCAAAGTTGTCTTTGACCACCACACGAGGGGCTTAGCATGTGAGAGCTCTCTCTCTCTCTCTCTCTCTCTCTCTCTCTCTCTCTCTCACACACACACACACACACACACACAAACTTATACCCAAATGCAATCTAAATTTTTAAATTCATTTTAATGTGTATAAGTGTTTTGCCTGCATGTACATATATGTGTGTTATGTGCGATCCTGGTGTCCACAGAGACCAGGAAGAGGAATTGGGTCCCCTGGAACTGCAGTTACAGGCGGTTGTGAGCCACCGTGTGGGTACTAAGAACCAAACCTGGTTCTCTGCAAAAGCAGCAAGTGTTCTTAACTGCTGAGACATTTTTTTTTCAGTCCCAAATTTATTATTTTTTAAAGTCAGGCATCTCGGCACTAGGGAAGTAGAGACTAGTATACACGCAGGGCTCACGGGCCAGTTAGCCTCAGCTACTTGGTGAGCTCCAGGTCTATGAGATATTCAGACATTTGGGGATGGAGTGGGGAAACGATCCAAACCCTGAGGGTGTTGTCTGGCACACACACACACACACACACACACACACACACACACACACACACACACAGACCTGAGCCCCCAGCAAATCATCAACTCCATGCTGCACCCACCCTTGGTGCCTCATTGAGACTGATAAGATCCAGCCTGATGCTCAGAACCTCTGCAGGTACCAGGTCCTTTCCCCCTTTTCCATGGCCTATGGGGCTCCTCCAGGCTGAGCAGCAGCAGCTGACAGCTCACCCCAAAGCCAGAACCAGCCATGGGACACTCAAGCTACATGGAAGGGAAGCTGATGCTTGAAAAATCAAAGGTCCTGCCCTCTCTGGCCAAGAAACAAGACTCCCATCTACATCCATGAAATAAATGCCAAGCCAGGATCCAGGCAGCCAGCAGCACCCATGAGCCCATGGTGCAACAAGAAGACACACAGTGCCCCTTGGGGACTCCTAGGGGAACATAAAGGGACAAGCGTGTCAGGCTGCACACAGAGAAATTTTAAAAGAGAACTATTCAACAATGTCTGACTCTGATTTGGGCTGTAAGATAGGAGTTTCAGAAATAAATTTTATACTGTGTACAGAATTTGGGAGTCTTCGTTTGTAGTATTGGGCTATGCCATACAGATTTTTCATAAATATCTTGTTAGTGGATTCACGGTATCTCCATCTCTAGCTGAACATTAATTTATTTAAATTTTCACTCTTACTCAGCCAAGTCTTTAAATACTATAACGTGATTTTACTACAGCCATGATTCTGCTCAGGCAGCTCCCCGGTCCTAATTATTTGTGTAAAGCAATGGACTTCTCGTTAACAGGCATTACCAGCGGCAAGAAATAGCTGCTGCGCTCGGCATGACAGTATTAAGCACAGGCGTATTTGTTCCCAGTGTGCACCCAGTAAATATTTGCAGCTGAAGGAAGATTGAGTAAGTGAGTGGCCACTGTAGTAGCAACACCTCCTCATCTGTGCCCCTCTCTAGAGCTATCTATCTGAAGGTCATTATTCCTCACATTCTCATCAGGGACCCAGGCTCAGTCAACACTTTAACTATCCGTCTCAGTCTGAACAGTTTAAAAACTGAAGTTTTTGTTTTAGAGACAGTGTGGTGATGTTTCCTAAAGATCCGAGTGCAGAGCTAAGCGACTAGTTAGCAATAGAGGCTCGGCACTGGTGGCAGACACCTTTAATCCTGGCACTGGGGAGGCAGAGGCAGAAGGATCTCTGTGAGTTCAAGGCCACCCTGGGCTACGTGAGACTGATTCAGTCTGAGAGACTGGGGACAGCTTTGAGAGCTACAGCCCCACATCACTACTCTGTTTCTTGCTGTGCCGATGACATGAGATCCGCCAGTTCCTTGCTCCAGCCACCTGCTGCCATGCCTTCCCCAAAACTACAGACTGTAACGGAAGCGTAAGTCAGAACGAGTGTTCTCTTCACAAATGCTTCTGGTCGTGGCATTCTGTTACAGCAACAGAGAAGAAACCGATACAGTGACCAATCCCAAAGTTTACAGGTAATAATACAAATATAGGTGCATTTGTGTGTGAACACATGTAGATGCACGTGTGTGTGTGTGCGCGCGCGCACGTGCGTGCGTGCATGTGCGGGTGGTGGGGTGCAGGCCAGAGGTCAACCTTAGGAGTGAGTCTGTAGGCACTGCCTGCCCAGTGTTTCGAAGACAGGGTCTCTGAGTTTTACCTTCAACTCATGGCTGGCCTGGCTGGCACGCAGCATGTGGTATCCACGGTCTGCACCCCACCCCCACTCCTAGGGCTAGAATTACAAGTGTACACCACTCCTCCCAGCTGCTTTTAACGTGTGTTCCGGGATCCAACTCAAGTCCTCCCGGTTGCACGGTGAGCAGTTTATTGCCTCAGCCTCTCCCAGCCTCAGAGGGATGTACTTTGGGGAAAGAGGGGAGATGGGGTTTGCAAGAGTCTAGACTGCAGACTAACAATAACAACAACCACCCATTGTTATTGCTACAAGCAAGGGCCTGATCACCAGGGCAGGCATCACCTGTAACTTTCCTTGCCGACTCTTCCAAGCCCATTCTTCCCCTGTCCATTTCAGGGCTGTTTCTCCAACAGAGAGGATTTTTGCTTCTTCAGCCCTCCCATCAAGCACGACGCCGGACCCTCTTGCACCCAGGATGAATCTGTTTCAGGCTCCACTAGCCTCACCCAGGCTGTGTCTGGACTTTCCCTCCTGCTTTGGTCTGCTCTTCCAGGCTCCAAGTATGCAGTGCACTCGCTAACATGCAAATCATCTAGCGATGGGGCTCCAGGGGTGCAGATACAGGGAAGCTGGTAAAATGCTTGCATGGCATGGATGAAACTCTGGGTTGGAGGGAGGCAGAAGATGGGAAGTCGTGGCCATCCTTGGCTACATAATGATTCTGAGGCCAGCCTGTGCTACTTGAGAGCCTGCCTCAATAGAAGAACAAAGCGAAGGTGGGGAGACATCTTCCACCCTTTTCAGTCATTGCATATGGAGAGGTGTAGACTGACCACTGGCCCAGCAGGTTTAAAGGTGGCTCCATGCCAGGCATAGGCATTATTAAGAAGCTTCCTATCACTAAGAACCCTGCAAGACCTAAGCCTTCACTTATGAATAAAGGGAGATGTGAAAAATATCTAACCCTAACCCAGGTTAGCTCATACAGCCTGGCCTACATTCCTACTGGTAATGACTGGTGTTGGGCTGAAAGACCCAGAAGCAGGGCAGCCCCTTGACCTTGCTGGGGTTCTCGGGCACCACATAAGCAAACCCGGACACCACCAGTTGTCTCCTCATCGACATCTCTCATGTGAGGACAACAGCTGCCACCACGCTCAGCTGTTGACAAACTGTAGCCAGGGCGCTGCCGAGGCATCTTTTGAAACCGTCTGCATCCTCGCAGCAGAGAGATGCCTCATTAGCGTGTCATATCTCAGTTCCAGGGAAACAATGCATGCCCAGAGACCAGAAACAAGTAGGGATGCTGCGGGTCATGGATGACAGATGCCATGGGTAGGGGTTCAGTGCAGGTTACAGGGGCACGGCCTGATTCCAGGCACATCTGTCTTCCCCAGATGCTGACACAGGAAGAAGTCAGCACAACCTGGGCTCTCCACGCCCTCCACCCCAGCTCCAGTAGCCTTTCTCCTGGTCGGCATGTGGCCCTGTGTGGTAATGACTTTCCAATACTCCAATCGGGTTCACCAAACTTTCTCTTTGGAAAATAAAGTTTAGAGGCCAGGGAGGCGGTTCAGTGGGCAAAGGGCTTGAAGCCTAAGTGTGAGGATGGGGCTTCACACCCTCAGCTTGCAGGAGTGGCAACATGCCTATAAGCCTAGCACTCAGGAGTTGGAGACAGGGAGTACAGACCCTCAGCCTGCAGGAGTTGCAGCACACCTATAAGCCTAGCACTTGGGAAGTAGAGACAGGGGATCCCTGAAACAAACTGGGTAGCCATGCTAGCCAAATTAGCAAGCTCCAGCTCTAAATGAGAGACCCTGTCTCAATATACAAGGTGGAGAATGATCGAAGAAGATACCAGATGTCAACCTCTGGTTTCCATGTGCACATACACATGTAAATCCACGCACATGCATGTATGTATCTATATACATGGGAATATAGATACCCACATGATGTACACTACACACATACAGGCACATGAATGGGTGAATGAGAAAAAAGAAAAAGCAAGCTTCAAAACACATTTTGCAGAGGGCTGGTCAGCCAGTTGAGAAAACAAGCCAGGGCCAAGGCAAACAAACAGGCGCGCTGGTCCAGAGCTGTATAACATCACAGACCCGGCTCTGTCGCCTGCATGGCCCTGCAGAGTGGAGTTGCTCTCGCCAGCTGGGGCCCACAGGCTGCAAACAGCTGGGAGCTGTCTTGGGAGGACAAGAAGGGAGACAGTGGTTCCCTGTGGCCAAAGGTTTCATAGAATAACTCAACCCCCAGAGCAGACCCCAGGCCTCAGGGACAGCAGCTCTTTCCCCGAGCAAGTTCTTGCTGTGGGGAATCTGGCAGTGGTACCTGCTGAGAACTGAGTCTGCCTTGGACTCCAAGGGCACAGGGGACTCGTCCTCCCCAACCAGGAGAAAGACCCTAACATGTTCTCAGGAGTGGGAACTGCAAACAATGCGTGTTATGGTTGTGCATGTTCCAGGGCTGGGGAGGGGAAGCCAAATGTCTATGGATGTGACTGTGGTCACATGAGGAGGCCCAGGGAGCCTGCGGTTACCAGAGGCATGCTCCTGGCCCAGCCTCAGAGGGAAGGTCAAAGGCATCCTGTAAGCTTAATGAAGGAGGCTTTAGTGCTGTCTAAGGGTGTCTCAGGTTCTTGGAGAACACTCTGTGGTGTCTACAAAGTCATTTTTTCTTATTTACTTGTGAGTAGAGTGTGTGTGTGTGTGTGTGTGTGTGCGTGTGCACATGTACATGTACATGAATGTGTATAAATCAGAGAACAACCTAGGGTGCTGATGTAAGGTGCCATCCACTCTAGTTCTTGAGACAGGGTCTTTCACTGGACTGGAGCTAACCAATTCAGGGAGGCTGCCTGGCCAGGGAACCACAGGGGATTCCGTCTCCGTTTCCAGGATTGGGACTGCAAGTGAGCTCCACCATGTTTAGCTTCTTCATAGTAGTTCGAGGGATCAAAGCCGGGTCCTTATACTTGCAAGGCAAGCACTTTATTAACTGAGTCATCACCCCAGCCTTCAAACCTCTTTATTTTCCCTAGGACATTCTGAATATTTCACTCTTGTCAAGTGGAGAGCAGTGAGCTGCTGAAGGTTTCCAGGTAACTGTCAGCAAAATGGTTCAGCGGGTAAAGGTCCTATCCCCAAGACTGACAACCTGAGTTAGGCCCACAGGACCCACAGGGTGAAGAAAGGAACCAACTCCCCTAAGTAGCCTCTTACCTTCAGTGAATGTGCGCTGTGGAGTCGGTGTACCCACACACAGACACACTCCCACACACATAAAATAAGCGTAATGAAAACAGTAATAAAAAAAACAAACTATTTATGAAGATCAGTGCATTCAATAACAAGAAACAAGTTACTTTTAAAATGAATTTCAAGCTTTAAATTTCTTACTTTCAATTTCTAAAATGGTAAATATCAACAAACACATACTATCCAAACAAAGAAAGGCTCCTAGCAGGCAGGGCGGCTCGTGTCTATATTCCCAGCGCTCTGAAGGTGGAGGCAGGAATTAAGGTCATCCTTGTCTACATAAGAAGCTGAAGCTCAGTTTGGGCTCCATGACACTCTGTCACAAGAAAAGAAGAGAAATGGGGTGGGGAATGGGGGGGGGGTCAGCAAACTACCAAAGCCATTGGCACTCCCAGCATTGTTCCATAGGAAAGGTGCCCTGACCCTGAAGTTTGGGAACCACCAACGAAAGACTGACAAGCAGAGGCTGATGAGGGTTAGGGCAGACAACTTCCCAGACAGTAAATGGAATCTGAGCCTCTTCTGTAAAAGGAAGAAGACATGAGCACCAATACACACGGAGAGAAGACAGCAGGAACATTCCCTAGAACTTGGCGGGCCTTTACGAATGGGAGATGCTGCATGGGTGTGACTCATGTTTGCAACTATTACTGTCACGCAAGGGGCTGCTAACTGTTTCCTTTAGCCCACCATACTCAGAAGAGCTTACTGATGAGCAAGCCAATGAGTGGCAGCACCAGGCTGAGTGACCAAGGACACGAGCACATTTTACACTAGAAATGCCCTCGGCTCATCAGCGCCATACAAAAGCAGGAAAGTCAGGGCACAGTTGAGGTCTGGTCATGCCACAGCTGGGTGACACAGAACCAAGACACTAACCTGTCACCAGAAAGCTGCACTCCTAGACTCTAGGTGTCCTGGTGGCCTGGGAGAGCAGCTACGGGCTGGCTGTTCTTGGGTTAACTTGACACACAAACTAGAGTCATCTGAAAGGGAATTTATTGAGAAATGCTCCCTTAAGATCCAGCTGTAAGGCATTTTCTTAATTTCTTATTGATGGGGAGGGCCCTGCCCATTACAGATAAGTCATCCCTGGGCTGTGGTGGTCCTTGGTTCTATAAGAAAGCAGGCTGAGCAAGTCATATGGAGCAAGCCAGTAAGCAGCACCCCTCGATGGCCTCCACATCAGCTCCTGCATCCAGATTCCTGCCCCGTTTGAGTTCCTGTCCTGACTTCCTTCAGTGATGAACAGTACTATGGAAGTTAAGCCAAATAAACCCTTTCTTCTCCAACTTGCTTTTCGGTCATGGTGCCACAGCAATAGTCACCCTGACTAGGACAGGGTGCTTGTGGTCCCCCCAGTGTTGCTGATGTATGCTACACGCGGGGACTGCACCTGTCATGGGCCCAATGAGTACACGCAAGCTGCAGCCTGTCTGTCTATGCCTGGTTAGAGCAGGTGGCGAAGGGGCACAGCTACACAGCAGAAGGCCTAGTAGGAGGCCCTCCTGTAAAGATGCCTACTGACGGCTGGCAGATTCCTCTCAATGGATGACACACTTAAATCCTTATCAATCTGCATCTGTGTGGCTGGGCTGCAACACCCTAGAAGTGGGGTCTTGGCCGAAGAACTGTTGAGGTCACAATTCAACCACTCTACCTCAGCACTGAGATCATGGCTGGAACATGGAGAGGGCAGGTAGTACAGCCCAGGATCCCATGGCCACCCTCGCTCAGAACCCAGCCATCAGCACACATCACTATGTAACACAGTAACAAACTTCAAACATGTGCCCCCCACACACAACCTGTGCAGGGGATTCCAGGTCTCTCTTGTCTCTGTCACAGTGTGATGCCATGATCACAGCCAGACCCTGTGGGGGACACCCCCTCACCTCACCCCGGGAAGGGCTGGAACCCGCAGCCAGCTTCTGAACTGGTGTGCTGGCTATGGGAGTTAAGAAACATAATAAATGGGCCGGGCTCCTTTTGAAGCACCTAATTTGCAATAATATTGAAGTCTCCAACAATAACTCATTTACTCTTATAATAAATATATAAAAAAAGACAAATTGCTACATTGAACATGCATTTTCTTCACTGCGAGTAGCTGGTACCCCTGGGAGAAAGCCCTGTGCTGCTAACTAATAGTAAATCCTTTGAAAACCCATGTGTCACAATGACGGACAGCCTGGGAAGGGATATTAAATAGATTTAGAGGTTAGCTACTCTAACAAGAACAAAAGACGTCCTTTGCAAACCCACACCTAGAGAGTACAGACCGGCCTGTGATTAGCACCCACAGTCCAAATTCTTTGGTGGAAAGAAAGAAAAGTTCTGTCCTGGGTGGTGTGTGGTCAGGATTTGGGATAGAGAGGTAGAGGGCATGGAGGAGAGGAGACCCCAGGCATGGATGAGAGGAGACCCGGGTATGGAGGAGAGGAGACCCGGGCATGTTCAAACTCAAGTTCCAAAGCCCCACCCTCCAACCTTGAAGGTCTCTGTTTTTGTCTCCAGAGCAAAGGAGCTCAGAGCAGTGGCCATGGGGTCAGGGTAGGCAAGTTGTGTATGGCCTTCACACACACACACACGCACGCACACACACACACACACACACACACACACACACACACACACACATGTCCATGGAGACCAGAGGTCAGCCTGAAAAGTCTTCCTCTATAGTCTCCAACTTTTTCCAAATTTATTTTTACTTGTGCGTGAATGCATGTGTATGTATGGGTGTGCCACACGTGTGCAGACACAGGATCCCCTGGAGCTTGAGCTACTACAGGTACTCAGGAGTTCCCTGATGTGGATGCTGGCAATCAAACTCCAGTTCTCTTCATGAGCAGCAAGTGCTCTTAACAGCTTAGCCATCTTTTCAGCCCCACCATTTTTTTTTCTTTTTGAGACCGGGTCTCCCGTTGCATCAGGAACTTACTAACTTGGCTAGATTGGCTGGCCAGCAAGCCAGAGACCCTCCCGCCCCCATCTCATGGTGCTGGGGTTTCAGGCGCACTCTGCTAGGCCTAGGTTTTTGCATGAGGGATAGGTATAGGAACTAGGGTCTTCATGCTTGCATGGTGTCCTGGTGAGCTTTTATTTTCAATGTGACACCACCTATGGGCACCTGGAAAGAAGGAAGCTCCACTGAAGAATTGCCTCTATTAGATTAGCCTGTGGCCATGTCTGTAAGAGATTATCCTGATTGATGATTGATGGGCGAGGGCCCAGCCCACCGTGGGCAGCTCCATCTCTAGGCAGCTGGGCCTGGACTATGCAAGAAAGCTGGCTGATCGGGGCCAATGAGCCAGCCAACAAGCAGCATTCCGCTACGGTTTCTGCCCTGACCTCCCTGAACAAAGGACCGTAACTTGTAAAATGATAAGATACCCCTTCCTTTTTCCAAGTTGCCTTTGTTCAGTGTTTAGTCACGGCAACAGAAGAGGAAGCTGGAACACACAGCAATACTTTA
This sequence comes from Arvicola amphibius, assembly GCF_903992535.2. Classification (NCBI taxonomy): domain Eukaryota; kingdom Metazoa; phylum Chordata; class Mammalia; order Rodentia; family Cricetidae; genus Arvicola; species Arvicola amphibius. Next base: position 101,219,900 of record NC_052058.2, on the reverse strand, counting down.
CCAAGTCTTCACCGCCCAGCCTCTTGCTCTGCCTTTACGAGGAAGCCGTGGCTTGGGTGGGCAGTGCAGCCCAGCCTTGGCTTGGATGTTTGAAGACAGTGCCTGTGAGCACGGCCGCCCTGGCCAAGGGAAGCAAGCAGGGAGTGGCAGACCACTTCTGCATTTACAGGCTGTTTTGTGGACTCACAAATCCATGGGTCTCCCCAACCTGCTTATCTGAGCTGTGGGAGTCACCTGCCTCAAACTGGGAATCTGAGGTTGACCCATGTTGTCTCTAAGTGATTTGTCACCCGTCTCAAGTTCTGCCTGGGTATCTGTGCAGGGTGGTCCAGGGTTGCAAGCCCACGGCGGTCTCCTTACCTGGAGGTGACCATGAGGTTGCAGGTAGAGCTTCTTGCTGCCTGCGTGCACCTCATCTCAAGTGTTCTGTGTCACAGATAGGAAAGGAGGCCCTGGGGTTCAGCTCTATGGCTTATGGAAAATCACACGCAGAGAATGGTAGGAACAGTGGGATGCCTACAGTGTTGGGATCCACCTAAGAGGGTACAAACCCTGGCAGAAGCAGGGCTCCACCTAAGAGGGTATAGACCCTGGCAGGTGCCGGGCTCCACCTGAGAGGGTACACACCCTGGCAGGAGCAGGGCTGGCACACAGCAAAGCTATCTGAAGGAATCAAGACAACTCAGCAGCAGTTGGAGGGATCCTAGCACTCACTCAATCTCACCACAGTGTCAAAGGCTGTCGACTCTACACCCTGCCCTCCAACGACAAGCCAGGGTGTCCACAGATTCAGGTGTGAATCCATGTTACTAGTGAGGCTCAAGTAGAGCAGACAAGGACGCAGCCAGGGCCCTTCTCTAAAGTCTTCCAGTTCCCTGTGAGCTCTGAGCCAAGTCGCTGTGCTCTCATGGGACTTAATTTCTCTACTTGCAACATGCGGTGTTGATTACATGCTAGACAGGATCTCTGTAAGGGCATCTTGCCATTCATTCATTCATCCAATGAAAGAAATGTTTTTTTTTTCAAACAAATGATACATGAAGCTGACACCCATGAAATAACTCGTACAGCCTCAAATGATTCCAGGGGCACAGTGCTGGCATTTGCAATATTTTTACCCCTAAGAAACAAATTAATTTTAGTGTCTGCAGAAACAATTAAACATGAGGGGTGTGTGGTGTGTGTGTGTGTGTGTGTGTGTGCGCACGCAAGCGCATGTGTGCACGTGTACATGCATTTTATGCATGTGTTTTCTGTATTTGTACATGTATGTGTATGTTCTCATGAAGGCTGGAGATCATGCTATTTTCATTTTATCCTTTGACACAGGCTTTCTCACTAAATCTGAATCTCACTGAATCAGTGGTTCAGGATCTGGTAGGCTAGACAGCCACCAAACTCCAAGGGTCTGCCTGTCTCTACCTCACCAGGGCTGGAATTACAGGTCCCCGCTGCTAGCATTTTAGGTGAGTGTCCCCCTTACGCAGTAAGTATTTTACTGACTGCGCTACCTCCCTCGCTTACACTTGAGGGATTTGTGCTCCAACTCTCTTATATTTTTGATGGACTTCTTTAAAAAATACTGTTAGCTGTGTGTGGTGGCACACACCTTTAATCCCACCACTCAGTAGACAGAGGCAGGCAGATCTCTATAACAGGCCAGCCCCTGATAGAGTGAAAACCTGTCTCAATAACAGAACAAAAATGACAGCCAAAACAAACTAAAAACCAAAACCCACCCCCACTAAAACACCACACAAATGAAAGTATTTATTGCTGTATGTGAGGGCAACATTTTTTCAAAATCAAGTGTACATGTGAAGTACCCATGTGCACCCATGGAGACCTGAAAAGGACACAGCATCCCCTGAGCCACCCAAAGCGCATGTTATGAACTGAACTCAGGTCCCCTGCAAGAGCAGCGTGCCAATCTCGGTCCCGAGCTCAACATCTCTACATGTGATAGAAACAGAAAAACTGTCTAGAAAGAGTTGTGAAATTCTATGGCACCGAGAAGGAGCTCCGAGGCCCTGTAGTCTGGAGCCCTACAAGGAGATATCTTTTGCCCTTGGGGCATGGTTTTGCTTGTTATAGCTTTCCTTTCTTAAGTAGCCTGGTCTGTTCCACACCTCTGTGTCCAGAATACAAATACAAAGATTTCCTTTTACTGCTCGCTGCTTTAAACTGCTCCTTCGCTGGCTCCCAGCAGCTCACGTCTAAAAACCTCTCTACAGTTTAAGCAACACACCCTGGTGACTGATGGAGATTTTTGCAACTGCTCTCAGTTTACTATTTTAACCCATCTATCATAAATCAGGAAGAGGGATGCTGGGCCCAACTGGAGGGCGTAACTCTCACTCATTACCTAGGAAGATTATAGCCGTTCATCGGATCCATTATCCAGGGAAAGGGTCCTACTGGCAGGGGCCAGCAAAATTCATTTCATGCTTCAAAAGGTTGCGATGGGACTGGCTAAGAGGAGAGGAAGGAAAAAAAACCTAAATTGTTCAGAAGGTGTGTGACCATGATTTGTTTAAAAACCACAAACTGCCAAGACAAAGATGTGTCCGTGCTACCAAGCAGCAGTTTGGGCCCAACTGCTGTGGCCCCAGGGATCAGCCCTGGCCACAGACATCTCTAGTCCCACCAAGAGCCAGACCCCTCCCAGCCTCCACTCTCATTAATTCCAAGACTGGGAATGGTACCCTCCACAACCTCCCATCTCCCAAGCTTGATTCCCTAGCCCTGTTACCACACAACTACTCGGTCACATCCTTCCCTTAAGGATAGGTAACGATCCCAACGCTGCTGGTCTGAAATGTCAAGTCTACTGCTCTCTGCCAGGGTCTGGGGACGGTGACCATTGTCTCTTCTTAGAGTTGGGATCTTCCTTCCCTCTTCATGGAGGTTTCAAGGGGTTCCTCTGTCTAGAACCGTGTCTCGTTGTCAGCTCTGTTTCCCCATCATCTGACACATGTAGGCTTCCAGATACCGTTCCCAAACCTATTTTCTTCACAGACATAATCTGACTAGGCTTGAGTTCCACCAGGAAGGCCTAACCTCCCCACCTAGCTTTTCTGAATGTCACAGGGTATGCACGATGGAGGTGGGGGGATAAGGGACGCTGCTGCCCCTTCTTGCTTGCCCCACAAAAAGGTGGGGTTCCCACTGCACCAGCGAACAACTCATAAGAACTTACTAGCATATCATCTTCCGAAAGGAACAACACCCCCACTTTTAGAACCCTCGGGGCCCTGAAGGCAGTGCTTTCCAAAAGCCCAAAGGGGAAGACTTGAAAGAATGTCAAAAAGAATCTCCTCAATTTTTCCGTCTCTAGAACATTCCTTTGTCAATGTGACTTTGTTTCCTTCTCTCTGAAATTGAACTTTCCTCCCAATTCATTCCTCATGTGCAAACAGCACCGTCCCCAGGGAAGCTCAGTTTTAACGCACATGTTTTTCTAAGAAACTTGGAGCCCTGGCTCACGGCAGACAATAAAGATTCCTGTCTGCAAGCCCTCCTGGCTGCTCAGACCACCAGGGGATTGAGATGGTGAAGTTGTGGTGCTTAGAAGCTGGGCTCTGCCAGGGCTCAAAAGATTCAACATTCTCCCCAGCATCCTGAGAGTTCAAGGGGCCTGGGATCCACCTGTGTGTGTGCGTGGGAGAAAGGATGGGACAGGGTTGGGGGGAAGATGGTGTCCCTCCACATCCTCCCCCGACGCTTTTGTCCAGCGCCATTTAACTTCTTAGCTTCAGGTTTCTCTTTGGGCCTCATCTCCACTCTCCGATCTCAGTCTGCCTGGTCTTTCCTTCCCCTCTGCACTTCCCTCCCTGACTCTAGAGCACCCAGCCCACACTGCTCTCTCTCCCTGCCTCCATGGCTGGCTTCACACTTGGAGCTTACCAGGCCCAGGCAGGGAGGCAGAGACTCAGTTACATGCCAAACCTGTACAAACACAGTCATTGCGACCTCGCTTACACCTGTACGGTCTCAAGAGAAAAACTGTCCTACTTCTTACCAACATGGGAGGGATATGGCCAGGCAGGTTGGCAATGAGTCAGTAAAGGACACTAAGCTGCTCTGCAGCAGTGACTTGGAGTAGCCTGAGAGGAAGGTGAAGCACTTGATGATTCTCAGGTCACATCTGAGGACGCTCTGCTGGCATGACGTGGGTCCTGGCCCTGCTGGGACACTGCATTCCTCCCACTGTATGAGCCTTTGGCAGGATCTGACTCACCTGGACACCTCCAGCCTCCAGCCTCCAGCTGGGGAACAGCTTCCTGAGACAGGGGCTGAGCAAGTCCGATACAAGAGAAATAGGGGGTAGGCACAGAGGTTCAAATTCTTGACTTGCATCCTAAGGGAGTGAGAGGAACCTGGGTGGGACCTTAGAGGACATTAGAGACAGGAACCTTACAGAAATTGAGGCCCAAGAAGGGAGAGCAACTTATCTCATGTACATATCAAGGTTGTAGAAGATATATGACTGGCCACGGTCACTGCCCCTGACTTACGTGCACACATCTGTACAGGCATATGTAGATGAGTGTGTGCATGCACGTGGAGGCCAAAGGTTGGTGCCTGATGTCTTCTTCAGGAGCTTTTTACCTTGAATTTTGTTTTTAAAGAATTATTTTACTTTTATGTGTATCTGTGTGTCTGTGTGTGGGTGTATATATATATATATATATATATATATATATATATATATATATATATATATATGGATGTAGGTACTCATGGACACCAGAAGAAGGCATCAGATCCCCTGGAGCTGGAGTTGCTGGCAGTAATGAGCTGCCCAACATAGATAATGGGAACTGTACTCCGGCCTTCTGGAAAAGCAGCTCATAATTCAACCTCGAGCCATCTCCCTAGCCCTTCTCTACTTTATCCTTGAGACAGCACCTCACACTGAACCTGGAACATGCCGTTTTGGCTGGATTGGCTGACCAGGTATCTTCCTGCATTTGCCTTCCCAGGGCTAAGAGTTCAAGGCTGTCGCCTGCTTCATGTCATATTCTCCTTTATCCTTTTCTATACCAGCGATTTGTTCGTGTGGGGGGGGGACACAACACTGTGTCTCTTGTTGCCCAAAATGGCCTCAAATTCAATATGTAGCAGAGGATGGCCTTGAACTCCTAGCCTTCCTGCCTCTACCTCTGAAGTGCTAGCATTAGAGACATGTACCACCATGCCTGGCTCACCAATGACATTTTGTATCCTTTTCCCCCATTTCACTTCAAGGCATTAAAAATACAAAAAAAAAAAAAGTCAGACCTGAAGCAAGAAGGTTCAGCAAGTAAAGCATCTTGCTGATGTGACAAGTCTGAGGACCCAAGTTCAATCCCCAAGACCCACTAATTTTTCCAAAAAAGGTGGGGGATATAAATCCAAGCTGCTAGAGAGACCCTTGGGCAAGAAGGGAAGGATACAGGGACTGACCAGGAGGAGGAGGAGAGCCCAGAATCAGTTGCCTCTCTCCTCACCCATACTTGATCCATACCGTCCTGCCCAACCCTTTCTGAGAGGCTCTTGACTCCATGTCCCCTTCTGAAACCGTCTGACTATGACCGAATTGGAGCCCTACACTTGAGACAGCTCTACCAGACATCCTCCAGGATCTACAATGCAAGACACACTTCTTACACAGGAGGCAGGAGTAAGCAGGGCTCCTCCGTCAGCCGTAAAAGCAGCCAGAACACTGTGAAGAGGGCTCAGTCAGCAAAGTGTCATGCCTTGCAAGCAGAACAACCTGAGCCTGAGTCCTAGACTCGGGTTAAAAGAAAATGGCCAGACATGGTTGTAATCTCAGCACTGGGGAAGTAGAAATAGATCAGTCCCTGGGGCTCTCTAGCAATTGAGAAATGCATTTGGTATCAACCTCAGATTTCTATGTACACATGCACATGCCCATGTAAACATGTACATGTAACATGTATTACAATTTAGACATAGACACATACATTCATATACATGGACACACACATATATACACATGGATACACACAGACAAGAAACACACATAGGGACAGACTGATGGATGGACACACAGACACACATACACAGATACGCACGGGGGACACACACATGGAGACTTAGAGATAGGCAGACAGACACAGACAGACAGACAGACACACACACACACACACACACAGTATGGGGAGACTGGTGGCCATCTTTCATAAGGAGCAGTGACATTGCCCTATCAACACCAAGTACATATCCAGCTTAGTCCCAGCTGTGCTGCCTGAGGCACAGGCTTTGGGCTAGAAATAGCCTGCTTGATCATCATTTTGTGCCTCCTTGACGAGGACATCTGGGATCCAGAGAGGGGCCCGATTTCTGATGCAGTAGGAGCTGAACATACAGGGCCTAGAGCCTGGGCAGTGGCTCCTAGCTATCACACAACAGCAACCAGGATAAGGGTGATTCACAGTGGCTCCCGGGCCAGATCAGGTAGAGGGACAGTCAAGCCAGATACTGCTGCAAGGCTGTGAAGTGGCCAAGAGGTCAAGAGGTCTTGGTGTGACACAAAACTCACATCTCCAAAGCACCCACCTCAGCCAAATGAAAAAGCAGATCCCTTCTTGGGTGGTACAGCCTGGAATGATACGGCGGAGGCCACAGAAAGAAAACAAGAGAAGGGAAGCGAACGCCCTGCCTCACAGGGAGAGGGAGGCCTCTTTGGGATAGACACTGATGGGTCAGGGGCCCTCTGTCCCTTCCCTTGGAGTGTGAGCATGTGACATCAGGGGGAGGTGCACAGCAACAGTCGTGAACTGGCCTAGAAACCATCTGCATAGCAGCTTCCCCAGTGAAACCCAGTTCCACAGAAGGCGCGTGGTTGTCAGAGGTCTAATGTGCAAGAGTCCTGTGCATTCCCCCCAACCCCCACCACTTATAGAGTTCTTTAGGAAACATCTGGGTCAGAAGGAGATTTTTACAAGATAGCCAAGAGTGATGGGAGCTCACCAACTCAGCCAGACAGGGAAGGAACCAGCAAGATTCCAAACTAGTCCCTCTGAATGTGGGTGACAGTTGCATGGCTGGGGCCAACTGTGGGGACCACTCTGGCGGTGAGGCTGGGACTTGTCCCTACTGTTTGTACTGGCATTTGGGGAACCTGTTCTCTTTAGATGGATGCCTCGTTCAGCCTGGATATAATGGGGAGGGCCTTGGACCTTCCCCAGGGCAGTGTGCCTTACTTACTCTGAGGAATGGATGGGGGTGGAGGGGGATGGTGAAGGAAATGGGAGGAGTCAGGGAAGAGGGAACTGGGATTGGTATGTTGGATGAGGGGGGATGGTTTGTTTTCTTTTAAAAAAAAACAACAATAAATTAAATAAAAAAACAAAACAAGCTGGCTCAGAGGGTCTAAGGACCCGAGTTCCACACCCAGGACACACATGGTAGAAAGAGAGAAGTAACTCCAACGTGTTGTACTCTGACCTCCACATATGCGCCATGGTACATGTGTGTTCTCCACTACATCAATAACAAATACATGCAAGTTTTAAAAAGTAAGGGAGGCCGCCCACTCCCAGTGAAGTCCTACAGCAAGGGCTCTCTGTGACCCCGTCGGTCGCAGAGACACGCCTTCTCACGATGTTTGCAGCTATGTCAGGCCCTGCTCACTGTAGCGGCTCTGAGCTGACTGGCTTGGATAGGCTGCGAATGGTGTAACGAAATCCCTCTGGTGAATTCTGAGTATCTCCCCAGAGAAAATAGCCACGCTATGTCCAGGACCCATCCCAGGCAAGCAAGGTATGAGCCACCCGCCAGGATGGCTGAGTCCCACCACTGGGTCCCGAGACACCCTGGGTCTATACAGGACAGGACTCTCCAGACTGAAGCTGGTGAATGGATCCAGCACAGACTCTGGTCCTGCAGAACTCACAGAAGAGACAGCAGGTTGGTACAGAGACAGGCGGATAACGCCAGGTAATAAAATTAGTCCCCCAGGAGGACCACTGCAGCCAGCATCCCCACATGGGCCCTCCCACGGTCTCTCTCACAGGCTCAGAGTGGGACCTTCTACACCCAGAACCCTCTCTGCTGCCATCAAAGCCCAACGAATAACAGCCGATTCTGCATGCTGTGGCGGTTGAAGCCCAGCTGCCTCTCCCGCTGCCCCACATACACAGCCATTTCACTGCTAAATTGGCTTCCTCCTTCATCCTCAGAAGCCCACAAGAACGCCATTCCACCCAGTCAGGCCCTGCCCATCACTTGGCTCCATCCTCTCCTAAGCCACACCTTCCCTTGGCTTCCCTTCTCAGCCGTGCCCTCTCACACCTCCTAATGCTTGCCTTATCTGGGCCATTACCAGAGAACATTTGACCTTTACTTTGAATCCTGTCTGTCCCTTCTCACAAGTCAGCTGCTTTTTTGAAGTCTGGCATTTTTTATTTAGAATGCAATGGCATTTATTTCTCCTGTAGAGATAATACAGTACAGGTAGGTTTCTAAGTTAGGTTAGAATCAGGTACCTGCAGTGTGGCTGAGCTTTGGCCTGACTGCACTCTGAGCCCCAACTTTAAAAATACAATCCTGGGGAGCTGGGGATGTGATGCACCAGTGTGAGGCCCTGAGTTTGATGCCGAGAACCCACATGGGAAAAGCCAGGTGGGGCAATGCACACCTGAGATCTCAACTCCACACAGGTCTGAGTTATCTGGGAAGGGGAACCTCTGAAAAAAATGTGCCCACTAGGTTAACCTGTAGACAAGCCTGTGTCATGTTTCCTTGCTTGATGATTGAAGGGCCGAACCCACTGTGGGTGGTGTCATCTCTGGGCCAGGAGTGCTAGGTTTTATTAAAAAGGGGGGGGGGGGCTGAGCAAGCTAGAAGGAACAAGTCAGTAAGCAGAATTCCTCCATGGAACTCTGCCTCAGCTCCCTGCCTCCAGGTTCCTGCCTCCAGGTTCCTGCCTCCAGGTTCCCGCCTCCAGGTTCCAGCCTCCAGGTTCCCACGCTGATGGCTCCACATGATGTACTGTTACCTGAAACTTAAGATGACCTAAAGTCCTCTTTCTTCTCCCAAGTTTTGGTCATGTGTTTAATCACAGCAATAGCAACCCAAACTAAGACACAGCCCTAGGGAGAAAGAGAGAGGCAGGTCCCTGGGACTCACGGACTGAACAGTCTAGAATCCTTGGAAAACCAATAAAACCTATCTCAAAAAGGACAGGTGAGTGTCACCTGAGGAGCAACAGCAATACGATTTTCTGACCTCCACAAGCACATGTGCACATACACATGTACACACACATACATGTTTATGTACTGTATACTTAGTCACACAAATAATACAGAACCAGTCATTATGCAGACAGGACACTCTTGAGTATTTGGGTGAAACACCATAAGCTGGACATTGCTCATGCTGTACCATGCACAAAATGGCCTACTGTCATAGAAACAGAGGGGCCATGATGGGCCATGTGACCAAAGAGGTCAGATGAGGACATTGCTAGAAAGAAGGGGGCACTGACGGGGTGAGACCGTTAGCTAGAGCTGACATAGCCAGTGGCTGGAGATACTGGAAACAGCAAGCTATGCCAGAGAAATATCTAGAATCTCTAAGCAAGGGACGTCAGTGCAGGCCTTTGCTTCCAGGGTTCTCACAGGCTCCTCCGGAGCCATCAGCAGGCCCACGGCAGGAAGAGCCCTGTTTTAAATAAGGTCGAGTTCCAAGTGGACTAAGCTGCATCCTCTGATGTGCCAGCACGCTACTCTCAGAACCCTATGAAGCAGATGCTTTTAACACAGTTCAGAGTCCAAGGTTCAAACTTTCTCAGAGTTAAAAAAAAAAAAAAAAAAAGGTAGAGCCGACACCAGCTACCCTTCTACTCCACTGTGCTGTTACAACATGCTCCCTGGGTTGGCAAGGTGGGTCCACGGGGCAAGGCCCTGTTGCTAAGCCTTGTGGCTGGATCCCCAGGCCCCATGTGGTAGCACACACACACACACACACACACACACACACACAATCCCACCTGTGTGTTAAATGCTCAGCTCAGGGTGGACACACAGAAACAGCTTCTAACTTTCAGAATGCCACACAGGAGTCTGCAGAGTGTACAGATTAGGATATAGAGATACTTGGAATAGTGTGTGTGTGTGTGTGTGTGTGTGTGTGTGCGCATAAGGAGACCAGAATTTGCTATCCGGTGTCCTCCAAACCAACCACTTCTCTACCTTGTCTTTTGAAACAGTGTCTCTCCAACTGGCTGGACTGGCTGGCCAGTGCTCCTGTCTCTCTCCTCTCACTCGAAGATTGCAGCTCGCTTTTATGTGGGTGCCGGGGATCCGAACTCAGGCCCACAGGCTGGAGCAGCAAGCTCTCCCCACTGAGAGACCGCTCTAGTCCTCAGTTGTTTTTGTTTCTCTAACTCAACTGTGCAGCTCTCAGCTATGACCCTGTGGATGACAGGGCCAGCGTCTCAGTGTCAGAAGGTTACACACCTCTGGAGCTGTCCCTGGAACCTTGCTTGCCTAGCCCAGGTGCCTTCTTCAACTGATTTGCTTCCACTGGGAAGCAACAGGAATTAAAGACTCCCACACAGAGACAGTGTCACCCCTTTCTTGGCGGCTGCACACTTCTGCGTCCCTCCTCCCCATCTGGGGTGACTCACCCCTCAGATGTATAATGAATCAGGCACTTGCTCATTAATAAAAAATGACAAGCGATCGTCTTCATTGAAATCTGCCGAGCAGTCAGCCCCTGCAGATACGGCCTGCTCGGCTCTGCAGTTCCACGTTGGTCAGGTGGTAATGAATCCAGGAGGGGAGCCAGCTAGCGCAAAGCCCAGTGCTTACTGAGCAGGCGGGATGCTGCCTTTCCTCAGCGGGTGGCCCGTGGCCTGCAGGACTAGCAGAGAGATGCCTTTTTCATCTGTTTTTAACAAAGGGGCTTGGCTCAGCAGGCCCAGGCCTGGAGAGGTCAGAAAGGCAGGCGGGAAGGGTCCAGCATAGAGCAATTCATTCTTTCTGTGACAGTAAGTGAACCACTACATCTAAACACTCCAGGAGGGCCAAGCACAGACTAGACTCACTTCAATATTTTCTTTTTGTTTGACAGTGAGCAAAGGATTCTGGGGAGATGGTGGGTAAATTGCTTGCCCTGCAAGTGTAAGGATCTGAGTTTGGATCCCCAGAACCCATGGGAAGCCAGATGTGGAAGTTGCATATTTTGAACTGTTTCCCAGTGTTCCTATAGCAGTGGGAAGCAGGAACAGGAGAGCCCCAGGGCTCAGAGGGCACTGTGCTGGCACTCACAGCTGTGAACAAGACACCAGGATCTGTCCTCTGACCTCCACGTGTGAGAAGCCAGCCTTAAGACAGAAGTCCTGGCCAAGGGCAGTGTCACCACCGGTACCTCCACAGAGCCACCAGGACCCTGACGGGCTCCTCCCCAAAAAGTACCACACTGCTTGTTCAGTACAGAGCTGCAAGGGGACAGGCAGCCCTTGATGGAATTTAGGCTTTTCCCTCAGTCTTTCTGAACTTGGGGCCATCGGGACCCTCAGATTCCTTGTCTTGTAAACAGATAAGGTTTGCATCTTCATCCCAATCATTTCCCATCCCTGCATATCCACCCTCTGCCCTTGCAGCCTCCCTGACAAAGAAGCTGAAAGAAGCCCTAGCCCCGTGACTGTAAAATAACTGCCACTGTGATGGGAGCTCCTCTGAAGGGCTGGTGGTAACAGGCCTCAGCCTCCTCAACCCGCTTCATGTATTCCATCCCCTCCCCCTCACAGTTGTGGCACGGGCTGTATAGGAAGCCGTGTGAGTTATCTGAATTTCTCACTTTCCTCACTGGAACGTCTCTTGGTCATCCTGCAGTGGCCCTGTGTTGTGGAAACCCTGCATCTTTGGGTCAGCAGGACGGGTCCCTTCCCATGGGCAGGTATACTAACACCAACCGTATGGGAAGTGGAGTGATCCAAACGGCTGAGCCAGATTCATTCCTCACCCCATGAAGTCTCTTACTTGTACTGCCCCTCGGTGCTCTAGAGCCTTCTACAGCTCCCTACCTACTGACACTGAGGCCAGGACCAGGCTCCCATAATGAGTCCTGCATACACAATGCTGTTCTGCACAGTGTTCTCCAGAGTGAACAGGTGACCAGCAGGTCCTTCATGCATCTTTAACAACCAACAGGTGCTGGAAATGCTCTTCTGGACCGGGTGAGTGGGGGGCGGAGGGATGTCCTATGATGTTTTACCATTATCCCCAAGCTGGTCACTTCTCCCACAGTGGTCCCCGATGGTAGCCAAGCCACTTTAGCTAATGCTGAGGTCTGCGTCCCAGGATGCTAATAGCGAGCCAATTCTCCAGGGGCTCTTGTAGCTTCTGAAATGGATACTGGCAGCCAGCTGGAGTGCAGCCAGTTTTGGAGCCTAGCCTGAGCAGATGTGAGAAGTAACAATGGCACACAGAGAGGAAGTCGGGAGGTGGAGATGAAAGAACCCGTGTCAGGTAAGCTGGGACCTCATGAACACAAGGAGTAGTCAAGCTGGGGCAAAGAGTGTGCTTCTGTGCATTCAGTACCGTTTGCATAAGTGCTATCAAGTCTATCAAACTTAAAATTACTTTTAAATTTAATTTCATTTATGATCAATGTATGTGATTGAAGGGGCACGTGGTGCGCACTGTGGAGGTCACAGGACGACGTTTTGAAATTTTCTCTCTAACCTTCAGGTGGTTCTGGGGACAGAGCTGAGGCCATTCGGCTTGGATAAGCACCATGCACTTCCCTGCTAAGCCATCTGGCTGGTCTCTCTCTCTCTCTGTTTTTTTTTTAACTTTTAAAATTTATTTTTTAACTTTTAAAATTTATTTTTGTGTCTTCCACATCATGCATCTGGATCCCAATCATTTCCCATCCCTGTGTATCCGCCTCCGCCCTCTGCCCTTGCAGCCATCCCCCTTAAAATTTAAGAGAAACAAGAAAAAGAAGAAGGCAGGAAAATCTCAGCATGGAAGCTGTAGTGTGACATTGTAACATGATAAACCCTTTTATCCGGATATCTTTACTTGCAAGTGTTCATTGCAAAGAATCACTGGTCTAGGTTGAGGTGATTCTGGGCCCTCACTGGGACTCCTCTGGGCTATCCTGCTGTTGCCCTGTGTTGTGGAGACCCTGAAGCTTTGGATCCCTTCATGTGCTTCTGCAGATCAAGATGGGGTGGATACTGGGGTGAGTCAGCCCATAACCTTTATCATGTAGGGTTTATCATGTTTATCCTCAGCACCAGGGCAAGCCCTCCTGCATTGCCTTGGTTGGTTCACCCTTTACAGTGATGAGCAAGGGATGGGGCCATTTCTCCACCTTTCACATCCTCAGGGTGGGATCTCTTATACCTACACCTTCAAGGCAGCTCTACTGTGTTGCCCAGGCATGGCAAAAGGGCCACTCTCTCGGCAGCTGATGAGGGGCAGGGCTAACTCTCTCACTCTCTCTTTAAAGATGGGGTCTTACTGCACAGCACTGGCTGACCTGGAACTCACTATATAGCCCAGTCTGGACTCATACTTGCACAAATCCCCCTCTCCTGCTCAGGCCCAAAGTGCTGAAATAAAATATGTGTGCTTTACAAAAGGGAGTTTTATATTACATTTATCTATTTGGAAGGGAGATGATAATGAAGGCCAGAGGACAACCTAAAGGTTTTGGTTCTCTCCTTCTCCCATGCGGATCCCAGAACTCTAATTCAGGTCCCTGGGCTTGGCAGCAAGTGCCTCTACCGCATCAGCTCCTCCTAAAACTCTCTAGCGGCAGAAGGTGGGGTACTGTAAGGCAGAGCTGCACTCACTTATCACAGCGTCTTTGTCTGGGATCCGACAAAGGAAAAGGTCAGTGTGGAGGCCATTGGCATTACAAGACAGCAATAATAGAGCCTGCAGAGCAGAACGTGGAGTCTTACCCTGTGCTAAAGGCCCTGCCATCTCTCGTCCATCCGTGGGTATTTGGGGAATCCGCTCCTGTGGTCAAGTTCCAGACAAGAGCAAGAGCAGAGGCAGAGCCCTGGACGATTTCCGTCAAAAGACTACTGAAGAAAGGCCCGAGCTGGGATGGATCTCAGTAGGTAGAATGCCTGCCTAGCATCCGTGAAGCCCTGTGTTCCATCTCTAGCATTTTATGAACTAGGCACACATATGCATGCTTGTGATCTCAGCACTCAAGGGTTTGGGGGAAGAGAATCAGAAGTTTCTCCTTAGCTAAGTAAAGAATTAGGAGCCGGCCTGGGCTATATGAGACAAGAAAGAAAGAGTGTGTGATGGGAGGATATCTTGTTATCAAATATAATCCTAGCACTTGGGAAGTGGAAGCAGGAGAATCCGAAGTTCAAGGTCATGCTTGGGCTACATTGGAGTCAGTCCACCCTAGGCTACATAAGACATAATGAAAGGAGAGGAGACCAGAGGAGAGGGGTGGGGAAGGGAGAGGAGAAGAAGAGATAATCTTGGTGATGTGTCTCTTAGCCAGGACTTCTTAGGTACAGAAAGGCATGCCCAGCCCTGAGGTGCTTCCTGAAGGCCTGGTTTAGGATTAGGCCCCTCGCCAGGACAAGCACATCATGGTCCCGCCACAGCCCAGTTGGCTCAGGCAGGAGACGGCACATTGCAAAACCTTGGCCCCAGGGGTGGAGTCTGCCCTAGATTAAGAAACACTTTCCAAATGAGATAATTATTTAATAGGTAATAAACGCAGTCGCGGAGACAGCGGTGGGAATTCAGTTGAGTAAATGCCTGTGGCCCCAGCACCACACACCCTCCCTGGAGTCCAGCCCACTGCTGCTCACCTCCTGGTGTCTACTTATGCTCAGCTGACCTTCACAAGCCCTGTGTGTCGAAAACTAGCTGTCTGGTCACTCAGCTAAAGAACACACATCAACAGGCCCACAGCCAGGCACCTGCCATGTTGCCTGCCTGCAGCTCAGCGGCTTATCTTTTATACTGTCCTTCCCTTGAGACTTAGGGCCCAGTGGCCCATGGGGTGAGGCAGGAGGAATAGGAGACAGAAACAAGAAGCTGCTTTCTGCTGTTCACCTGCCCAGTCAGGGCTTGGGTGACTTTTTGTCCTCGCAGTAACTGTGTGGCTCTGCTTGGTCCAGCTTAGCAAGGTTGCCCTGACTTTCACACCACTGGATGTGAGCAGAGGGGTGGGGAATCATCACCTACAGAACACCACATGCCAGGTACCACAGGAGCGCCTATCAGGGCACTTCACCATACAGATAATTTTACATGTTATTTCATGAGAAATAAAGACAGTGAGATTCAGAGCTCAAATGATTTGTTCCCAGGTCGCAGAGATGGCATCAGCTCAAGGAACCAATCCTATCCTTGTCTGACTGTATCACACGCAACTCTCTTTCTCTCCAGCCCTAGACTCACTAGCCCTAGACATTCACTAGCAACTTCTCCACTGACTCAAGAAATATGTTTTGAGACATCTTCAAATCAAGCTTTAAGAAAGACATGGGGAATTAGAAGCAGCCATAGCTTGGGGTAAAAGAGCTTCCAGTTTCAAGTGAGTCACAAAGAGGGATAAGAAGACTCACAAGAAAGTAGTTTGAAGGGCTAGGAACCAGTAGCAGTGTGTGTGTGTGGGGGGGGGGTGCGTGTGTACGAGCATGTGTGTGTGTGTCTAAGACAGAGAGAGGGACAGGGAGGAAAAGAGAGAATAGACATCTTTTTTAGATGAAATAAGTGAGGGATGGCAAGCAAGGTGGCTCACACCTGCAATCCTAGCATTCAGGGCAAAGTAGGGGAAGGAAGCAGGGGCGGCTGGTATGGCAGCAACTATTCCGAGAAACAACTTGGATGAAAATGGCAATAACATAAAATGCAGCCAACAAAAAGAAATGCATTCGATCAGTGGAGGGGTAGATGAGTGGATGGAAGGACGGGTGGGTGGGTGCATGGACAGAGGATGGGCAAATGTGTAGGCTGGTAGATGGATGGAAAAGGGGCATATCGGTGGGTGGGTGCATGGATGGATAGATGGAGAAAAGGGTGGTGGCTGGACAAATCAGCACAGTAGGGAATGGCTGGGAGGGTAAGTGGACAGGTGAGCAGGTGATGGGGCGAAGAGATGGGTAAATGAATAGGGGGTGTGCTTGTGCTGGATGAGCAGCTGGCGGGTAGACAGAAGAACTGAAGCATTTCCTTCCTGTGTCTCTCTGCCTTGTTGCTGCCTTGCTCCTCTTGGTCCTCTGCAGAGCCCTTTCAGCTCAGGTCTCCCTGATCCCATGCTTCTGAAGGAGCACAAAGGCTTGGCACACCCTGGCACACAGTCCCACCACACTAGAGACCCTTCCGCGGGCTCTGGGCTAGCACAGTGGGGACCCACTTCTGGTTCTGGCTCTCCCTTTCTGCCTTCTCCAAGCCCCCAGCCTACACTGTTATTAACCCTACCTGTTCAGGCAGCTCCTACCTTGATAGAAATCAAAGGGCCTCTGGGCCCACTTCTGAGAGCACTCCTGATTCCCCTAGGTCTGTGTGAGCCAAACTCCCACCCACAGGCCATCAGCGGGCCACGCGTTTGGATTTCAATCACTGTGGAAAGCAGGGCAATCTAAAAGGGGGTCAGGCAAGTGTAATTGGACAGGGGTGCTCAGAATGGTACTCCTGGGACTCTGGATTTCCAAATGCTGGGTTTCTGGGTGCTCTAGAGGTGTCCGTGGGCAGTTTGGGCTTGTCCCTGACACTGTAAGAGGTACTAGGCCAATCTGGGCACAACACCATCTATAGGCACGTGAAAGCTGGGATATGGGTGGTTTATAATAGAAAGCAGTGCACAGCTCTAAATCCCCATCAAGATTTCTCTCCCTGTAGAGACTATTCTGCCTCCCCCCAACCTGGCACTCAGCCCAACCTGGACACCCAGCCTGGACCCCTGTGTATGAGCACTGGACTGGACCACCATGGATGGTGAGTTCAGCAGCCTTCCCGGCTCTGACTGCAGGGAGCCAGCAGGCTGCAGGGAACAAGAAGGGTAAAGAGGACCTCCAGTGGCCCTGGCAGGCCTGCAAAGCAGAAAAGAAGTCAGGAAAGGCACAGCATGAGTGGCCCAGGTCAAGTTCCAGTGACATCAGCCTGTATAGGTAGTGTGCCTCCCCAGTCTTGGCTCTCTTTCCCGCCCCCTCCTCCAACCCCTTCAGACAGTATCCCATGGTAGCCTAGAACTCACTACAAACCCAAGGTTGACCTTGAACTTCTGATCCTCTTGCCTGGTCTCTTGATTACCACGTGCACTGCCATACCTGGTGGTTTACCATGTGCACTGCTGTACCTGGTGGTTTACCACGTGCACTGCTGTACCTGGTTTACCACGTGAACTGCTGTACCCGGTTTACCACGTGCGCTGCTGTACCCATTTTACCACATGCATTGCCATACCTGGTTTTTCTGCAGTGCTGAGGATTAAACCCAGGGCTTCAAGCATTCCTGAAGAGCACCCTACCTACTACACTACATTCCTAGCCTGTTGACCCCGCCCCCCCTGAAAACAGGCAAGAACGACTATGTTATTAACAAATGGCCTGGAAAACTCGGTTCCCTGCCTCAAAGCAGGCATTGCACAAATGGTTCCCATCGGTGTTCTAAACAATACACCTGCCTTTCCTGAACACATCCAGTGTCCTGAATGTGCCTGAATGAGGGGTTCAGCCCGTAGTTAAGGGCAACTGTGCATGGGAAGACAGCCACAATGGGAACACTGGTTCTGCAGCTCACCAGCAGTGGGACCCAGGTTGGCCATATTACCTCTCTAGCCTCTCTATTCCCATCTGTACAGTGAGGAAGTATAGGATAGTTTTCTTGAACTATCAGAATAGAATAAGCAAACAGTACCTGAGCTCCATGAGAGGCTAGTTTCCAGCATCCCTTTGTTTTTGAGACAGTCTCATATAGCTGAAGCTGACCTTAAACTCCCTATATAGACCGCAAACTTCTGATACCTCTGTCTTCATCCCTCAGTGCTGGGGTTACAGGCACGGACAACCACACCTTGCTCATGCAGTGCTGGGACATAACCTATGGTTTTGTTCAAACTGGGCAATTGCTCTACCAACTGCTACATCCCCGAGCACAGTTCCCAGCTTTCTTACCATTTTCACATCTGGGTAACACTATGTCGTCTATAAATGCTGCCTTCGTGTGTACACAACATCACCCCCATGGAAAAAATAATGTAATTTTTATAAAAAGAGACAGCCAGAGTTGCATAGTGAGACCCTGTTTCAATACAGAAAAGAAAGAAAAAAGCAAGGAAGTAGTGCACACCCTCTGGCAGCTCCAGGATCAGCCCACAGCTGAGAGGCCCTCACTCTTCTGAGAGCACCATCTACAATGAGTCTTCCCATTGCTGCATCCCTGGGCACCTTTGAGCTGTTAATCATTCCTGTGTACTGTCAGTCACACTGAGCTGGCTTACCTAGTAGGCTGTGCGTCTCTGCCCATCTGCTAGGTTAGCAATGACTCTGGCACAGATGGCCTCTTGGATAGTTGAGGGACTCTGGGTCTTCCCCAGAAGGCCTCAAGGGGACCTAGCTCTGTGTGGGTGAGCAGCGTTGCTCCACCCAGCCCATAAACAATCTGGCCCCAGCACGAGGCTCTCCCACCTGGTCAAGGGCCAACAATGTCAAACAGTTATCAGCAGCACTAAAAGCTGGCAGACACACAAACTCGCCTGGTCCTGGGCCTGTAGAGTCAGGACGAGGCAGAGGCCTCGTGTTTAATAAGCCTTGTGGGGGTTGGGACGCCAGAACAACTGGTAAAGCACTTGCCATGTGTCCCGGCTGCCTTTAGGCTCCTGTGATGATGCACCCTGACCCAAAGCCAGCTGAGCTTATTTTAGGTTATAATTCCATGTTCCGGCCCATCACTGCAGGAAATCAAGGCAGCTTGTCATAGCACATCCACAGTCAAGAGCGAAGTGGAATCGATGCACCCATGCTGCCTGTTTGCAACTCTGCAACTCGGTCAGCCACCTCTGCTCTTCTAGCAGAGACCCCAAACAAGGAATGGTACCGCCCACAATGGGCTGGATCTTCTTACATCACTAACCAGGCAAGATAATCCTCCACAGACATGCCCACAAGCCAACCTGTGCTAGAGAACTGCTTCATTGAAGCTCTCCTTCCAGGTGATTGTAGCTGGTTATGTCCAGTTATTAGTTAAAGCTAACCAGCACACCCTGCAAACATGAGGATTTGTGTTATGATACCCAGAATCTCTGAAAACAAAACAAAACAAAAAACAAAAAAAACCCAGGCATGGTGATATATGCTTCTAACCCCTGATGGAGACAGGTGGATATCTGGGCTTGCTGGCCAGCCAGACTAGCAGAATCAAGGAGTTTGGGTTCAGTGAGATATCGTCTTGAAAATCAAGGCGAAAACTGATTGATGAAGACACCCAATTTTGACCTCTGGCCTCTACATGTATGTAACATGTATGCACACATGTATGATTATATGTATGCATACACCAAAAATCTGCCATTCCAGACTGGCCCCTGCAAGCTAACCCTAGTGCTCTGGGCATCCAGACTGAAGCCTAGCTCCTCCAATCAGACTCAAGCTGTAGCAGAAAGCTCCACCCAGAGCCAGGGTGGACTGGAGACATGGAGTTGTCCCCCTGAAACCCCACCTCTTCTTCTCTGTCTCTCCCAGGCCTCAGGCACTACAGCTGGAAGGCATTCATTTTTTTCAGACTCAAGTCCCCCAGCATCTAGCCTGGCCAGGTTGCCCTGCTCTTGGTAGCCTGAGGTCAGTCTCATGCTTTCTACCCAGCTATTCTGGGCTTGGACCTTCTGACCTTCTCTGTCCCCGAGGGCATCCCTAAGGGACATTTTTTAGTTCCAGTCACTTCCTGTTTCCATTTGGGGACACCTGCACCAAGCAGCTCTGAAGCCAGCACCAACCTGCACAGAGCTCCTGCTGAGAGTAACTCGCCCAAGAACACACGCCACCACCCATGTTCCCTGTGATTCCTTTCCTGGAGTCCACAGTCTCTGCCTCATACCTTTTCTCCTGATTTCCTCCACCACCACCACCCCCCCCCCCCCGAAAGTAGGGTGCAGCATCTACACCATCCTTGCCTCTGAGAGCTAGGCCAATATCACAGACAGAGGGCACAGTGCATTAATGTTGACAGGCTGTTCAGCTGGAGGGTGATGGTCCTGCTGACCTATCAAGACACAGAGAACACTCAGAACTGGTGACAACCCAAGAACCACAGGAGTATTCGCCATCCAAACCAAAGGAATGAGGCTATAATGGTGGCACCAGTATTCCAGGCCAAAGGAATGAATCCGTAACAGTGAATTCTGGCTTCATCTCCAAATACGGTTAGAAGGCAAGAGAGACGCCTGTGGTCACAGAAGCCTTGCTTGAGTCGGTGACAGGAACAACTGCCTGCTGTCTCAGTATGAGCAGCCTGCGATGGCCCTGGTTCTGAGTGCCATCTCTCAAGCATCTGTCCCTTGGTCCTGACTAGCTCTGCTGGCTCACACACATGGCATGCAAATCTGGGTGGCTAGGTCGGAGGCAGTACAGTCCCAACACTTTCCTAGTCTGACAGGGCCCCACCCTGGCCTACCCTCACCAAGAGGGCTCAGGGAACACGGGGCCCAGCTCTCAGCGTTTCTGTGATTTTCCAAAGCCTGAACTTTGGAAACTCTCCAGGCTCCAATCCATCATTCTCTCTGGACTCCCCACAGAAACCCAAGCTCAGGACCTGCCACCAAGTGTTCTCCATGCAGCAGATGTCTTCGAGGCTTTGGGGCACTGGTGCTCTAATCCCAAGCCTGTCAATTACAGAGTGGGCTGACTCCCTCTAGGCCTCCGCTACCCTGAGCACAGAGCTGAAAGTTTCCATACCCTGCACACACCTTGCCACAGTTAGATCATCTTTACTGACAACTGTACTTCCCTAAGATGTGACCGCGGCAGACGGTCCCTCCCCCTCCTGTTGGACAAGCTTGGGTGATTCTCTTGAGTTCCTGGTTGTCCTTATTTCTGTTACTGTGATAACATGCTCTCACCAAAAGCAACTTCAGGGAGATAGGGTTCATTATAGCTCAAGATTCCAGGTTACACTCGGGAGGTGAAGCAGGAGGGTGACCCAGTCAGGAGTGGAGGGAAAGGCACGTATGTCTGCTACTTAGCTCACTCCTCCACTCTTACACAGTCAGGACCCGACTCGTGGAGCGGTGCCACTCACAGGGGCTGGGTCCTCCCACATCAGTTAAGATAATCAGGCCAACGTGATCCACACCGTCCCTCACTGAGACTGGCCAGCAAGCTCCTGGAATCCTCCGGTCTCCACCACTTCAGCGCTGCTGCACCACTGCCTGTGAGTGCTAGAGATTCAAACCTGGGTCCTCATACCGGCTCAGCAAACCCTTCACTGGCAGAGCCATTGCCCCAACCTCCGACAAGCTGTTGCAAGCCAGCGCTTTTCAAGTTGTTTCATTTGAATTTTCATAACTTTTTTTTACTTTAAAGACAAATCTCATCCATTCCACATATGATTAAAAAAGAAATCAAACAGCGCAGCAAGATTTATAGAGGAACGATCCATCCCTCCCCCGCACCCCGAAGGCAACCACTTCTTAGAGACTTCTGCCAACCTGACTCCCCAGCAGCCATCTGATATGTGTGAGGAATATGGTTCAACAGCATGTTTTCATTCCGGAGTCCGACTCTGGCCTTGCTCCTCCGGGCATCCCACACCTGCAGAACTACAGTCGATGCTTTCCCGACATGTGGAGTCCTTCACATCTGGTGGTCTCTGCCCTGTCTGAAGGTCAGGCCTGACCACTGGCCCCTATCCAAGATTCTCCAAGCTGGCATACTGCTACCTTGTGGTCATTGCCCCCTCCCCCTACTTCGCATGAGAGAGTGGTTGGGTAACTGGTAACAAAGACAGAAAGTTTAGTTCCACCCTGCATCATGGAAAGCATCCTTATCTAATGACCCAGTAGCTTGACTAGGTTTGGCAGGTAAGAAGATTGACAGGTTCCTTCTCCCCTGCACCCTGGAGAGCAAGTGAGTAAGTTCTGCCACCACTGCCTCCCTGTCCGAGGTGTAGAGGTGTACATGTTCATGTGCATATAAGTGTATATGGAAATGCATATGTATATACATATGTGACTGCATATGTGCATGTATATGTGCGTGTGCATGTGCGTGTGTGTGTGTATGTGTGTGTGTATACGTGTGTGTGTGCGTGTGCATGTGGGGGGGGGGAGGATCTTGGCCTTGGGTGTTTTCCTTTATCAGTCTCCACCGTGTTTTCTGAGGCAGGGCCTCTCACGGAACTTGGTTCTCACTAATTTAGCTAGAGTGGCTGGCCAGTCAGCCCCAGGGATCCTCCTGTCTCTGCTTCCATTGTCCCGAGATTATAGATGTATGCTACTGACCTTGGCTTTTTATGTGAGTCCTGAGGACCAAACTCCAGTCCCCCGCCCCAAGTTCACAGCCCCGATCTGTCCACTGCTGCTTACCAGCTGATCCCTCTGCCTCTGCAGACAAGTTCTGTCTTTTGTTTGTTCTCCCCTCTTTTAGAAGTTTTCCAAAACATTACTTTATTCTTGACTATTTGAAATTTCACAATTATATTATTTAAATCATACTCCCCCCCCCCCCCTTCCTTTTAAAGTACTGGGAGAGTCAGAGCTGTTTTAATGTGAAGACTTTTATCCTTCTGTTGTGATCAATTCTCTTGTAAGAATTCTTTCATAATCTTCTTCCGTCTGTCTTGTGTTTCATTAACTCAGACTTCGATGAGTCACAGGATTCATGACTCGCTTTCATGTCCCGCCTTTCCCAGCGTTCCCTGGGAACATAGTTCCTGTCTTGCCTTTTTATTTTTTTCTTTCCACAAGGTCTCCATGAAATCTCACCTCCCATTTGGTTAACGAGCTTTATTTCAATCATCGTATTCTGAACCAGTTTTTTCTAAGTTGTTGCTCTACATATTCTTTATTAGTGACACCTGTTCTTATTTAAGGCATGTAATGCTCTCTAGTATCTCCTGGGGATATCAATGCTAATGTTCCCATTTCCTTCTTTTGTTTCTTTTGGGTCTGTTTGTTTTAAGACAAAGTCACATTTAGCCCGTTTTGGTCTTTCTCTGTGCCCAAGGATGACCTTGAACTTCAAATCCTGCTGTTTCAACCTCCCTGATGCTGAGATTACAGACAGGAGACACCATGCTCAGGTGTACGGTGCTGGAGATTGATGCGGAGCAAGCATTCTACCAACTGCCGAACCCCAGCCTGCGGTCTCCTCCCAGGGCCGCCGTCTGAGGACCGTATTTCCCAGATGTTTACAGAGACACTGCTCTCTCACATCCGCAGCTGTCATCTCAGCCTCAGATGTCCATTCCCACGTAGACAGGAACATCGGCTGGAACCTTGCCCAGGAGTTTCGCATCCGAGTGGGGCTTGTCCCACAGTAGCTTCAGGGATTCCACTGGGGATCTCTAAATGCCAGAGAGTTCCAGACTTGGCTCTGCAGTCCAACAACTACAGGATTTGCCCGATTACTATAGACCTGTGACTCTACAAGCAGCCCAGAAATATCCATTCTGTCACCGCCACCACCACCACCGCCGCCACTGCCACCACCACCACCACCACCGCCACCATCACCACCGCCACCACCACCACCGCCACCACCGCCACTGTTTTGAACAATAATGTGGAAGGAAGAGCCTGACACCTGAGGCTGTCCTCTGATCTGAATATGCACCACACATACACACACACACACACACACACACACACACACACACACACACACACATACACACAGTTTGGAAAGGGCAGAGCCAGGAAGCCAGAGCTTTCCTGGACATAGCTTACAGCTAGTGCTACCCTGTCTCACACACAGACTCTGGGTGCATGAATCCAGGTCTGATGGAATGAAGAGTGGAGCTACGGAGTTCTGAGCAGCTGATTGCCCAGTTCAGGCTACTGGAAATACCCAGGCCATAGCAGGGGTCTACACCCATGTGCTTTCTGCTGGTCTCATGAACCCTGTTCCATTCCACCCCACCTCAGGAGCTGAGATAAAGCATTCTTCCCAAGTTCAGAAGCCAAGAGCATCTGTAGCACTTGCTCAAGTCTGCACAGCAGCCCAACAAGCTCCGTCAAGATGCAGCCTGTATTATTCATGCCTGCGTTCTCCTCCCTGGCTTCTGAGAGAGGCCGCCTTGGTGGAGCAGCCCGCTTGCTCACTCCAAAGGGCTGCTCTGAGCACTGTTCCTGTGTGAGCCTAAGCGCCTGCCATTAATAAAAGATAAACAAGAAGCGTTCACCATGGCGACATCTGCTGCACAGGTCCCCCAGCAAGTCTCCCCCCTTTCTGGGCTTTGTAGCCCCATGTGGTAGGGAGGAGGGCTTGGCAGGGACCCAGCTGTCTCCTAAGCCTCCATGTACAGGCCCTGGCCTCAGCTGGATTAAATCAGCCACCTGGTTCAGAACAGAAACCCACCACTGCCATCCCTGTACCCACGTGGCCTAGTAGGCACATCTGAGAGCCAGGATCTCTGGGCTCACGACAGGCGTTCACTCAGAGTGGTACGGGGCTTCCCACCCTGACAGGTCACCAGCTTGTCATCACCCTCAGTGGAAGCCAGAGGCCTTGGCAAGCTCCAGAAGTGCCAAGGTTCTGCCCCCCTTCCATCACAGGGGGCTCAGGAAGGTGCCCTGCATCCTCCAGCTCTGGGCCCACAGCCTTCTCCTTGGCTAGCCAGTCACCCATCTCTTCTTCCTCCTCCCCAAAGGCTCGGTTCTGGGTGTCTTCCTCGGGGCTGTTCCTGAGTTTTATTCCTGTATGTCCCTTCGTCCATAGACATATTAAAAACGACATTTTCCAGGCCAAGGTGATGGCTCAGTACAAGGGTGCTCGCCCTTGAAGACCCAAGTTTGAGCCCCAGGACCCATAAAGCAAGCCAGGTGTGATAATGTGTGCTTATAATTCCGAGAGAGCTGGGGTAGGGGTAAACAGGCAGCCCCTGGGGCTTAATGGCTTAGCACCTCGTTGGTGAGCACCAGGTCAGCAAGGGATGCTGCCTCAAAGAAAAAAAAGAGTGAAGCCTGAGGAATGTCACCCAAAGCTGTCTCCTAGTCTCCATATATGAGTGCACACGTGTGCATTCACCCCCATCCCCCACACAGAGGGGGGAAGAAGGGGGAGAGAGAGAGAGAGAGAGAGAGAGAGAGAGAGAGAGAGAGAGAGAGAGAGAGAGAGAGAGAGACTGTATTCTACAAATGACCTGGTTTAAAGGTGAGCGAAGAGACACGAGCTTCCGGGCAGCTTACACTCACTCACTTGCTTCCAGCATAGCCTACCAAGCTGAACAGAGCAGGCGATACTGTTTTACTTGCAGGATTCCTCAGGCCAGCCTGAGCAGCTGACTCAGCCAGGTGTGTACAGGACTACCCCAGAAATGTTCTCAGATCTCAGCAAACCAGATCAGCTAGTCACCTCTGCTGGTCTTCCTGTTCACAATGCAGACAGACAAAATTGAACTGCCATCACCAGCCTACACACACACACACACACACACACACACACACACACACCCCTGAAGAAGAGCCAAATCGCCATAAGGAAATGGCATGGCTACAAGGGCTAGAAACCCCGTCTACCTAGCTACCCAGGATTCAGCAATGAGGTCCTCCAGATATCCAAGAAATGACAGACCTGGGTCTCTGACCAGTTGGTCTCAGACAGGCTCCCTAAGCTTCCAATTTCCCCATTGTAACACAGACAGGATTATGGGAGCCTATCAGGAGCCACACTGTAATTATTTCAGTCTAGACTCTAGCAATAAGGAAAAGTCCAGAATACAATCTGTCACATATTCCAAGGACCTGTCCAGAACCTGCCCAGGGAAGATATTCGCAAGCAAACGATCTGCCACAGACAGCAGAGTGTGTGCCTTGGAGGAACCTCTGCATACCCTCCCAGAGCCCTTCAGGAAACTAGGTTCTCAAGAAGCCAATAAAGGCTTTAAGTTCCCTGGTAGTAGAATAGACCAAACCAGAACATGAAACCACCTGGGGCGCCAGGCTGCCATTGCTTTCCGGCTTTCCCAGGAGCACCCCACTAGGCCCTGGCTACTGAAGATGGGATACCTGAGAGGGGGTGCAGAAACAGCTAATCTAGACAGCTGGGAGAGGAGTACAGGCAGAGGGTGCAGAGTCGGGGAGTCGGGGCCTCTCGGCTGGAATGCATAAGTAGTCTGATCTAGTTGGCTTCTAGAACAAATAAGGATGTGGACTCTTCTCCCTGCTGCTTCACCATGAACCACCCAGGGCGAGTGAGGCCTCAGCTCACTTCTTCCTTTCTTTCCTTGCTTATTCCTCCCTCGGCCTCTTGGGCTTGGCAGGGGAAATTCCAGGTACATAGCAAGATGCTAAAGAAGGCAGCCTTTCCTACCTTCAGTCACACAACAACATACAGTGAAGGTGTGCACCAGGCTGCACAGGCCAAGGAAGCAGCACGGAGAACTCATCACCACCGGCTCCAGGAGGTTTAGGGGTCTGCAGGATTGGGGTGTCACAGAAGGGAATCGCCCCGTGAGGTGCAGATTTCTATACAAAAATCACCCCATGCCCTTTGTCTTGGGGCCAAAGACAAACTGGAACCTCTTCCCTCCTTTAGTGTAGATAACAGTGATTTTTGTTAAACTGTCTCATTCAGCCCTTCCCACGTAACAGATGGGGAAAGTGAGGCTCAGAAACATAGAGGCTGATTCTGCGATTCATTATTGGGGAGTGGGGTCCTCCAGAGACCCTCAGTCAGCGCTCTGCCACTGCACTCAATAGTGACACCTGGAAGCAAGGAATAGAGAAACAGAGACCCTCGGACTCACCTATCACAAAACATAGGAAGAGAGGGTGTGTGTGTGTGTGTGTGTGTGTGTGTGTGTGTGTGTGTGCATGCACATGGGCATGGGGGTAAAGGCCAAAGGACAATCTGGGGTCCTGTTCCTCACCTTGTTTTTATAGGCAGACCTCTCGCTGGTCTGGGCTCATCTTACCAATTAGGCTACAAGAGTTGTACAGCAAGACCCAGGGAGGTACTTGTCTTCATCCCCTGGAACAGGCACTAGGCGTGTGTACCACTTTGCCTAGCTTTTTTTTTTTTTTTAACATAGATTCTGGGGATCCAGTTCAGGTCTTCCTGGCAAGCACTATAGAGACTGAGCCATCTCTCCAGACCCAGGAAACGAGGTTTACACTCAAGTAGGCTAGAGTCATTCATCCCTAAGCAAATTCAGCTTAAAGTCATTAGTCAACTAGAAGAAAAACTAGCAAACTGAAACTTGGGGGCCACATCTGTCCCCAGCTTGCTTTAGTGCCACCCAGTCCCCACTGGATCACAGCATACTTTGTATGTTCTCTCCATAGTAAGCAGCTATGACCCAGACCCTGCTTGTGGCCTGGGAGGACAATGACCTGCCTACGGCTTTCTGCAGAAAGGGACATGGACTGCTGATGTGGACATAGGACTGTCCAGCATGTGATATCAAAATTTGGGACTAGAGTTATCTTTATAGTTTTTCAGTCTGTAAAGTAACTGCCACACAGCATGGGGACCTTCATGTGGGTCCCCAGCACCAGCGTTTAATCAGGGTACAGTGATGCAAACCTGTCATCTCAGCTTAAGCGACTTAGTAAGCTCATCTCTGCATCCACCTTCCTGCAAATAACCTGTGTTCTTGACAGCTGAAAAATTCCATGTAAAACTTCTCATCCAGTCCACCGCCAGGCGTCTGGGCTAGATCTGTAGCATAGCTGTTGTGGCTGGCGCTGCTTTAGCAAGGTATGCAAGTGTTCCTGAGAGGTGCCCGTGTGTCGTCCTCTGGGGAAATGCCAGGAGTGGTACAGCTGGTCATTTGGTAAATCTATTCTCAGTTTTGTTTAAAAATCTCTTTTGTTTGTGATTTCTAGATCTTATAAAGAAACATAAAATCATGTATGACGATATCTTTAATTAGAGTTTCTATTATGATAAAACACCATGACCAAAAGCAACTTAAGGAAAGAGTGTTTACTTCAGTCTACAGTTCTTAGGTCTTACTCCTCTGTCACTGAGGGAAATCAGGGCAAGAACTCAAGACAGGACCTGAAGGTAGGGGCTGAAGGAGGAACACTGCTTACTGGCTTGTTCCCTTCCTTATCGCTTGCTCAGCCTTCTTTCTTATACCTGCAGGACCACTAGCCAGTGAGTGGTCCTGCCCACAGTGCGCTGGGTCCTTCTGCATCAATTATCAATCAAGAAGATGCACCATAGGCTTGCCCCCAGGCCATTCTGGTGGAAGCATTTTCTCAACTGAGGCTCCCGCTTCCAAAATGACTCTAGCCTGAGCCGAGCTGACCTAAAACTAGCCAGCGAAACATGTAATATATGAAAGGGTAAGCAGAACTGTCTACAAAACAGAGGAGACTAGAGGGATGGAGAAGAGGTCAGAAATAGAAGACGGGGTGTGATGGTTAATCTCAATCACTGATAACACTGAACATCATCTGAGAAGTAAGTCCCTAGGCTGCCTGTGGAGATTACGGGAGATTATCACTGTGAGGCTAATTAAGGAGAGAAGCCCTGCCCACTGAGCGTAGCATCATTCCCTGGGCTGGAATCATGGACTTTATAAAAAGCAGAGAGTGAACTGAGTGCAAGGATCCACCTGTTTCTTGACTTTGGGATGCCACGTCATCAGCTGCCCCAAGATCCCACTGTTGATTCCCCTCCCAGACAGAATATCACACCAAGCTGTAGACCAAATAAATCCTTCCAGCTGGGCGGCGGTGATGCACACCTTTAATCCCAGCACTCGGGAGGCAGAGGCAGGCGGATCTCTGTGAGTTCAAGGCCAGCCTGGTCTACAAAGTGAGTTCCAGGACAGGCACCAAAGCTACACAGAGAAACCCCACTTTGAAAATAAATAAATAAAACAAAAAAACAAAACAAATAAATCCTTCCTTCCTTAGTGATTTTCTCACAGTAACAGACAGAGAGTATAGGTGAAAATATACTTAATGAAGCAATATATAGTTGTATGAATTTCTGTTTTAACATTAGGGCCAGCAAGATGACTTAGCAGGTAAAGGTGTTCACCCAGAGTCTGATCTCTGGGACTCACATGACTGAAGGAGAGGAGACTCTCACAAGCTGTGTTCTGATCTCAACAATCATGCTGCAGCACGCATGCCTGCATGTGTGAGCACACACACACACACACACACACACACACACACACACACAATTTTCAAACGCTTCTTTGAATTTATTCCCAGATGATCTACAAATGGATCAATAAATCTACTTCCTGTGTGTTTGGCTAGCAGGCAAAGTCTGGAGTCCAAGAAGTGTCATTCCTTCAGAAACTATACCGGAGGCCATGCGTGGTGGTGCTCACCTTTAATCCTAGCACTTGGGAGGCAAAGACAGGCAAACCTCTGTAAGTTCAAATCTCTCCTGGTATACATAGCAAGTTACAGGCTAGTCAGGGTTACATGGTGAGAAAGAAAAAACAAACAAACAAACCAAAGACAGAAACTACAGCTGTATATTTAGGTAAAGATCATAGGAAAATTCCTTTAACTACCAGAGTCATGGGGAAGAAGCCCAAGAGGCCAAGGTTAGCCCTCACCAACCAGATAACCTTGACCATGAAGCAATGATTATCTCTCCAGCAAAGTCACCCTGAGTCCTCCACGGACTCTCTCAAATAGGTGACTAACCCAGGTACAAGGTGCTTCATGCAGCACTGTTTGGAAACGGCAGAAGACTGGCAATCTAAACACGCATCAGAAAGGGGTCTCGTTAAATAAATTACAGCCGTCTGTATAATGGAATAGCAGACAGCCATAAAAAGAATGAAGAAGCGTTTCTTTCTGGTGTAGAACAATTTGCAAGATGCATTGACAGGGAAAGCGAGAGAGATGCCGGCAATTGCATTAGGAAATATATATATGTACATATGTATACAAATTTATAGATAAGCACACATACATAAATATTCCAAAATTATGCCTGAGTTACGCGTGCACATCTAGAATATCTCGACGGATGTGTAGCAAACAGGTAACAGCAGTGCCTCTAGGGACGGGAACCAGTTGGCTTTTGGGAGATAAGACTGGGAAACAGGGTTCTCAATAGATAGCCTTTTACCATTGTTGAATTCCTTTTCTGTAATAGCAAATCCAGGACAGCCAGGGCTACACAGAGAAACCCTGTGTCTCAAAAAACCCAAAACCAACCAACCAAAACAACAACAACAAAACAAAAAAAATTCTTATTAAATAGAATATTTTGTATGCGTAGGGGAGGGATGAGCATGCATAGGTGTAGATATGTGGTCCAGAGGCCAGAGGTCCTCCAGATGTTAATGTCAGCCGTTCTCCTGGTCACTCTCCACCTTGTTTGCTGAGACAGCATCTCTCACTGACCCTGGATGTCACTAGTGTGGCTGGACTGGCTGGCCAGTGAGCTCCAGGGACCCGCCTATCTCTCCCTTCCCTGTGAGAGGTTATAGACATGAGCCATGTATGCCTGAGTATTTACACAGGTTCCAGGGACACTAACTTTGGTCCTCATGCTTATATAGTAAGCCTTTTATGAACTAAGTGATCTCCCCAGTACCCTAGAGTCTGTTTCTCAGTTGACAAGTCCCACACTATGGGTTGAGTACACCTCATCTGAGCATGTCTGAGACAATGCCCCACACATTATGGGATGTGGAATGTTTTGGATTTCGGATGGCACGTGCACAATGAAATATCTTGGGCTTGGGACTCAATCAAGGCATGGGATTCAGTTTCAACACACAGCCTAATGGTCGTTCTGTGTCTGGAGCAAAGCCTCACCATGTATAATTTTCCTTGGGTGGTGTCCTCTTGGTGCTCAAAATATTCATGTTTTCTGGCTCTCTGTATGAGGAACACTCCATGTCAACTGGATAGTGAGCCATGTGCCATTCTATTTAAAAAGAGTTTAGTGCTAAGGAGATGCCTCAGTGAGAAGAGTGCTTAAGGACCCAAGTTCAAATCCAGGAACCCACAAAAAAAGCCAGGTATGGTGGCATGTGTTTGTAATCAGAGAACTGGGGACACAGAGAGAGCTGGATCACTGGGACTCACTGGCCAACCAACTGACCTATTTGGTGAGTCCCAGATCAACAAGGTGGGTACCTAAGGGACAATATACTCAAGGTTGTCCTCTGGTATCCACAATCACACACAGACACAGACAGACAGACACACACACACATACACACACACACACCTACACACCTTCCAGACTGGAGTGGGACTTAAGCACCCTACCTGACTAAATGCTTGGCTCTGCAATAGGGATGGGGTCCTGAGGATAGCTTACTCTCCTACACATACACACGGCCTGGCTAGAATGGAGGAGACGTTTTCTTTAAGCTCCTAACACATGGCACACCAAAGATATGATTCAAACAGTGCCCACAGAAGGCAGAGTTTCCACACAGCAGACCTTTAGTGCAGTCCAACTGAGAAGGGGAATCCAAGAAAATAAAAAAGTTAGAGCCTGACAGGGTCATTTACAAGGTAACCCCAAAACTAGGGAAGGGGGTCTAGAAGGAAATTTTCTATGAGTTCCAGTCAAGTCCAGGCAATAAATGAGATGCTGTCTCTAAAGAATAAAAACAGAAAACACCTAGAACCCAGCTGGTAGAGTTCTTGCCTAGCATGCATGAGGTTCTATCCTCAGCACAGCATAAACCAGGTGTAGTCTGTAACTTCAGCACTCAGGAGGTAGAGGCAGGCAGACCAGAAGTTCAAGGTCATCCTCATCTACATAGTGAGTTTGGAATCAGCTTGGACTACAGGAAACCTGAGATGGGATGTATATACATACACATATATATTCAAATATACACATCATATGTAGACCACCACATATATATATATATATATATATATATATATATACATATATATCATACACACACACCATCACACACACACACACACTCACACACACACACACACACACACACACACGGGGAAGGAGAAGAGAAGGAGGAAGAGAAAGAAGAGGAAAAGGCAGTAATGGGGACTGCCCTTACAAAGGTGTCAGTTTATCCGTAAGATGGTCACGTGGCCTGCAAGGAGGACACAGGATTGGCTAGCATTGCAGTGAGAAGGAGCGGGCCTCTGACAACCTTCACCTTTCTTTAGGCTGTAGAAGCCTTGGTCCCCACCCTGCAGGCTGAGAGGGACTCAGCCAGCGGGTTTTAGAAGAAGGCAGAAATAAGGATTTCCTCCTCGGAAAACAGAGCACTTCACAGGCCTTCTGCTTAGGAGTGGATAATAATTACAATTCTTTCCCAAAATATGGGGTTCTGTCTCTCCCCCGTCCTCTGACTTTAATCTGCCTTGGGAGAGGGAACAGTGACGGCTCACTCATGGGGAGACTGCAAGCTTTCCAGACAGAGGATACGGGAACACCTGCCCAGACATGCACCAAGGAGGACACCTAGCAAAGGGACCACCTGAAGGTGGAAGATAGGGTCCCAGAACCATCAGGAATCCTTGAGCTGGGGCTGGTAGCTCAGGGGCCAGGATGAGACCCAGTGTCCTGGAGACAGGGTGGTGGTGGTACATGTGTGTCTGTGGGTGTTCACACCCATGCATGCACCTGTGAAGACTAAAGGAGAATATAGGGTGTCTTGCGTTATCCCTTTCCACCCTTGAAATGGGATCTCTCAGTGTCCTGGTTGGTTACTGTCAACTTCACACAAGCTAGAGTTATCTGGTATAAGAAGCCGACTGAGAAAATGCCTCCATCTGGTTGCCTGGAGACAAGTCTACAGGGCATTTTCCTGGCTAATGATGTATGTGGGGGAGTCCAGCCTACTGCAGGCAGTGTCACCCTTGGGTAGATAGTCCTGGGTTGTTTAAGAAGGCAGGCTGTGCAAGCCAGGAGGAGCGAGTCAGAAAGCAGCACCCCTCCATGACTTCTGAATCAGTTCCTGCTTCCAGGTTCCTAGCGTGACTTCCCTCAGTATGTGACTTGAGAATTATGAGAGGAAATAAACCCTTTCCTTCCCAAGTGTCTTTTGGCCATGGCGTTTATCACAGCAACAGAAGCTCCAACTAGGACAGACGTGAACCCCAGTGGCTGCACCACTGAAGACTGGGTGCCTTTTGCTACCCAGTAGCACTGATGTACCAAGGAGGCTGTATGTTTTCCCTCTTCTTGGGACATGGGAGAGACTAATGAGGTCTCTTCAAAAGGTTTGCAGTCACAGGTTTGAGCCTCACTGGGTAGAGAGTTAAACTGACAATCTCATCCCACCCCACTTTGAACTCCAACCACAGAAAGATCATAAAACTGATTGCATAGCTGTACAGCTCCTAAAGACCCAGTACTCAGGACGGTGGGGATGGCTAAGTGGGTAAAGGGACTCGCTGCCAATTCCAACCATCTGAGTTTGTTCCCCATCCTCAAAGTTGTCCTTTGACCTCCGCACTCTGAGGCATCTGAGTGTACATATACACATAAACACACACACACAAACGCGTGTGTGTGTGCGTGCATGTGTGCATGCATCATGCATATAGATACAGACAGACAGACAGACAGACAAATAAATAAATAAATGCGGTTTTTAAAATTAAAAAGAAAAGAAAACTTTAAAGAGCCTGGCAAGCATCCAGAAGACCACTTTGGAAGGAACACTCAGGCCAAGCAAATTTCCTACAGTTAAATCTCTACTCATTACCCCAAATTACAAAGCACATGCAAGCACACTTATGGGCAAGAGTCAGCAGACAGCAGAAAGAGCCTATAGTTAGCTTAAAAAGGGATTAAGGATGCCTAAGCTAAAAGTGATGGGTGATAGAAAGACGAGGTAAAGACGGCATGAGAATGGAGAACATTACAGACAGAGAGAGGCATGAGTCAAAGGGACAGCGTCTGGCAGACACTTGGCATTCAAGACTCAGCCGACTTTCAAAGAGCTAGAGGTAGCTTCGTAGCTCGGCACACTATAGCTTATAAAACTCTAGTTAAATGCTTAGCCCAGTGCTCAGAAAAGTGTGGGTTCTGTCCCCAGCACTGCAAGACACAGAAGCAGCCACCAACCAAGAACCAGAAAAGGCATATGAGAAGGACAAGGGAGGATATCGCTAATAAACTGCTGATAAAAATGAGACAGGCTGACCTCAAAACAGCTAAAAATAAATAGAAAGTGGGGCTTACCCCAACCATTCAAAAAGCAGGAAACGGGAGGTTGGAGGCCACAGGATCAAAGGAAAGGGAGATTAAATGGTGGGGGCAGGGAGATCCTGTCTCAAAAAAATAAAGCGGATATCAATTTATAGGAAAACGCCCAATGTCAACCTCTGGCTTTTATGCACATATGCACACTCACACATATACAAACACTCACATGTGGAATACATACACGTAAATATAAATGATTAAAAATAAATTTAAAAATTATAACATACAATTGTTGACCTAACAAACCAACTTATACCTCAAGATCATGGCCAAGCAAAGACAGAGAAAGGGTATGAGAGATAAATGGTCAGCATCTCTAAATTTTTTTCAGAAAAGGAAACTGAGCAAAAAAGACAAATACGCAAATGAATGAAGAAGAAATCTGAATGCCCAGTGCATCACAAATAAGGAGAATACAAATTAAAGCAGGATCATTCATGTTTACTGGATTGGCAAAAAATAAAATAAAATAAAATAAAATCATGAATCAACTACTACATAAGTAGAGATGAGAAACTTGCCTAGCTGCTTTGGATAGCAATTTGACAATATCTCATAAAGCTGAAAAGGTATGAACACTAAACAAGCCAGCAATTAGTTTTAGATGATGATGACGGTGATGATGATGATGGTGGTGGTGGTGGTGGTGGTGGTGGTGGTGGTGGTGTGTGTGTGTGTGTGTGTGTGTGTGTGTGTGTGTGTGTGTGTGACATAGAGAAACAGAGAGAAAGGGAGGGAGATGCACAGACATGCATGCACAAGCCAGGGTCTGTGTGGCATGTGGCATGGCCAGAGGACAACTTGTGGGAGTCAGTTCTCCACTATGTGGGTCCTGGGCTCATACTCAGGTTGGCATGCTTGTTGACAAGCATCTTTACTCACTAAGCCAGCTCACAAAACAACACACTAGGCCTCAGATTTAAAATGTTTATGGAGACGCAGATAAAAAAAATACATTTTACATCATAGTGTCATTCAGTCTCCCTCTCTCCCTCCCTCCCTCCTCCCTCACACAAACACACACACACACACACACTCACCTGTGCACGCACATACACACAAGAAAGTATGAGAAGACTTCGCAACTGCTTGTAATGTACTCTGCTACGTAGTTCATCTTTTCAAATGCTATGAACTGGGACTGGGAGATGTCTCCATTGGTACAGTGTTTGCTACACGATATGAGGACCTGAGTTCAGAGAAAAAGCTGGGGGTGGTGGCTCCCACCTGTAATCCTAGCTCTGGAGCAGGCAGGTTCTAGGTTCAGTGAGAGCCCCTGTCTCAAAAAAAAAAAAAAAAAAATCAGGAGCCATTGAAGGAGCTACCTGGAATCAACCTCCAACCCCCACACATACGCATATACACACACACACACACACACACACACAACACACTCATTAAGCACAAAACTGATTTCACAACGCCTGTCCTCAGAAGCTCCTTCTCTGTGGACGTGGGGGAGGTGCTCCATCCATGGCAACCGCATGTGCAACAATAAACACCGCTGAGCAACTAAAGAAACTCAGTTCAGTCTTTTTCTGTGTGCTTGAAACATTAAATATTTAAATATATTCAGTCGCCGGACTGTGGATGAAGCGTCCCTGTCTATGGAGTTCCACATCCACAGGTTCAAGTCCCACAGACTGAATAAATAAATAAATAAATAAATAAATAAATAAATAAATAAATAAATAAATAAATAAATGGGGGAGAAAAAAAAACAAAAAACAACTCGTCCATGAGGAGGGGAGATGCTGACAGCAAAGCTTTGCCACACATACATGAGGGCCTGTGTGCGAACCATGTAAAAAGATGTGTGTGGTGAGCTGTAACCACAGGATGGGAAGGTGGAGATGCGTAGATTCCCGGGGCTCACAGGCCAACCAGTCTCGGCTATTTAGTGAGGTCTACCTGACACCCTCAGTTGTCCACTGACCATGTGTACATGCACGCCCAGTCATACGTGAATTCGCACACACAGCGATGATGGTGACGGTGAGGATGATGATGGTGAATTCTGAATCAGGCTGCTGTGCTTCGGGCTCTGACTCTGGCCTGGCCAGCCATGTCTACTCCATATCCACTAAGCAGCTAGTCACCTGGCCGTTTCAGGCCTGCCCTCAGCTGCCTTTGGAAGGCCTGGCATTGACTTCCAATTGAATTTTAAACTTTGGTTTGTGGATTCTTATGAAAGAGAATCTTAAATCCAAAGGCCAAGTGTCCCTAAATGGCCTGCCCGTTGTCGCAGCTGCCAGCAAGGAGGTCTGGGGAGTTACAGAGATGCTCTGAGCTCAGGACTCTTGGCATGCCTCAGCTCTGCCGGTTACCACAGGGGCGGTGCACAGAGGGAGGTGACCGCTCTGATGACCAGTGTCTGGATAGCACACGGAAGGGTCTGCTCATACAAGGTGGGGGGTTGACACTTCCAATCCACCCTCAGCTCTGCAGAGAGATGTGTTTGCCTGGCTGTTCTAGGAGGGAAACAAGTCTCAGAGAGGTGCAGTGATTGGCCTAAGGACACACAGCTGAAGGGCAGGAGATGCAGGGGGTGAGCGCAGGCTGTGAAAAGAAGTCGCCCTTCATGTGCAGAGCTGGCACTGGTAGGTCACGGGGCCTCCAGGTTCCCCAGGGACTGGGCCTCCAATCACACTGCCTCTGTAGCCGTGGAGTCCCACTCCAGGAGAGAGCCATCTCCTAGACATGGAGGCCCAAGAAGAAATAAAACAAAGAGAAGTTCAAAAGGACTGCAGACACAGAGGGAGACAGGGGGCAAGGAAAGGGGACTTAAGGAGATCTGGGATGAGGGTGAGAGAGGAAGAGCCCTGTGTCATCCAGGCTGGTAAGACAGAGCAGGTGAGCACTTCACAGGGCTCCTAATGCAGTTGTCTGGAGGTGACGCACGTCCCTGCATCACCATCCCAGGAAATCAAGCCTACTAGGTGTGGTCCACCAGCATGCCTGGAGGGGAACAGGAAAGAGCTCCAGGGGAGGTGAAGACTGCCAATGAGTAGGGTCGTCACAGAGGGCCACAGAGAGAAAGGGGCAAACACAGCCTCAGTGCCCCCCCCCTTGAGCCTGGCTTACCTAACACACTCCATGTGTCCCTTGGGAACAGCCTGGGGGTTGGAGACAAAGTGACCTGGTCACAGGTCAGCAAGATTCAGAACAAAGTGTGCAGCTTCAGATGACCGCACATGTCCAGTGGAGAGCTGGCCTTACACCGGGAACAGAAAACAGCAGCCAGAGGGGGCTGCAGCTCAGGACGGGCTGGAACAGAAGAGCCTGCTCTTCGGGGACACACATGGAGTCTGAGCGCAGCTCTCTCCCAGAGGGACACTGTGAAGGCCACCGAGACGTGAGCGGCTCAGTACTCACTACCCATCTGTCCCTGGCACCAGCCTCAGGCTTGCGAGTGGGGCTCAGCCTAGCCCTCACGGCCACAGCGCCCACCCAGGCTACCCAGTCTCCAGCAGCCCCTATGTCGGCCCATCCTCCACCTCTCCTTGTCCCCTTCTATCACACTGGATCCAAGAGTGAAATTTAATTGTCTGTACTTGATGCCAGCCTTGCCGCTTGGCAGTAGTGCCAAATGGCACAAATGCAAGATTCACATCCTCTCAAGGTTCACAGACACCATGTGCAAGATCCATAGGCTCCAATGCCCTCTGGGGACATCAACACCGTCTGTCCCAGGCCATGGAGCCAAGACCCACTGACCCTTCACTGCTGAGGGAGGCACACACTCACACTTCCCTGCTTAATTGATAAAGAACTTAGGGCTGGAGAGATGGCTCAGTCGGTGAAGTACTTGCCTTGCATCCCCACGTAAAAAGCTGGTCCGAGTGTAGCCCCAGCATCAGTGAGGGGGACACAGGAGGATGCTATGAACTCATTGGGCAGCCAGCATAGCTCATACAGTGAGCTACAGGTTCAGTGAGGAGATCCTATCTCAAAACAAACAACAGCAAAAACAAGGTGGAGTGGGGCTTCAGGGGTAGCTCAGCAGTTAAAGCCCTTGCTCTCTTGCAGAGATTGGAGTTTGAGTCCCAGCATCCACGACAACCACCATATCCTGGGAATCCAACGCCCTTTTCTGGCCGCCACATGTACATGCACTCATGTGCACAGACCTATTGCTAAATATAAATAAATCTTTAAAAAGAATAAGGTAGAAGGTGTGGGAGTGAGATGCCTGATATTGGTCTCTGACCTCCATGTGCATGTCTGTACACACAGAGAGAACATGAACACCATACATGTGCACATGATCAAGTACACATACACATATACCACATACATAGAGGGAAAGGAGAAAGGAGTAAGAGGGAAGAGGGGGGGAGAGGGAGGGAGAGTGGGAGGGAGGGAGGGAGGGAGGGAGGGAGGGAGGGAGGGAGGGAGGGAGGGAGGACAGAGAGAATATTTCCACATTACCTGTGTATATCCCCCATGTACTTAAATCATCAAAGCTCGCCTGTGGTATCTAAGACAACATGAAAACTTTGTGGCCAGAGTATCCTGCTCAGTAAGCACACAAATGAACACACACACTTACTTCTGAATATTCTCCACCCTGTCTGTCACCAGGCAAGGAACCTGGGTGGATGGTGGCTGACTGCATTTTCCTCACCAATCCCTAACCAAGGGAATGAACCCAAACATCTCAGATTTGGCTCTTATTTCCCTGCCTTAAATGCCTGTGGCTTCACCCTCCGGAAAACACAGGTGCCTCCCTGCCTGATGTCAGTGCCCTTTATGGACACCGGGCTGTCCCAGGACACCTGTCCCCACACCACAGGCACTGCCAGTCTCCAGGGAGGTTTAGTAGCCACAGCCCCAGGTCCTGTGCCATGAAGTTTTTTTCCATGGGAGTAGTGCTAGCTGATGTCCTGTTTAGCACCAGTGTGGGACCGGGGGACCACAGTGCCTTGGGGAAGGTGGGCTCAGCATCAGGCATGAAGATGGTGTGGCCTCAGGGTTCAGGGCAAAAAGACAAAGGGACACAGAGACAAGGAAAGAGGAAAAGAGGAGAGACGGGGGAGGGGTAGAAAAAGAGGTGAGAAAGAAAGAAAGAAAGAAAGAAAGAAAGAAAGAAAGAAAGAAGAAAGAAAGAGAGAGAGGGGGAGGGAGGGAGGGGAGGGGGGAGGGAGGGAGGGAGGGAAGGAGGGACAGAAAGAAAAGAAGGGGGATGGGTGAAAAGGGGGTTGAAGAAGGAAGTTCAGGGTGGCAGAAATCAGACAAGGAACAAGGAGAAATGGACAGGGATTCCAGGGCAGAGTGAAAGACTGTCAGACACAGAGGCCAGAGAC
The DNA here is from genome assembly GCF_903992535.2 of Arvicola amphibius. NCBI lineage: Eukaryota > Metazoa > Chordata > Mammalia > Rodentia > Cricetidae > Arvicola > Arvicola amphibius. The sequence continues at coordinate 101,180,288 of NC_052058.2, read as the reverse complement.
CAATGAGAGAACAGAACAAGAGGAAAGTGACAGACAGACAGACAGACAGACAGACAGA